>NC_092017.1:3545339-3861085 GCF_042242105.1 Pempheris klunzingeri
GCCTGTCCACAAGCAGGGCGAACCTGCAATATTCAGTCATGCTTGTATATACATTCACATATTTTGCACAGTTTTAGACTTTTTGATTGATTTATTTATTTATCTCTATCTTTATGTGTGTGTGTGTGTGTGTGTGTGTGTGTGTGTGTGTGTGTGTGTGTGTATATATATATATATATATATATATATATATATGTATGTATGTATATATATATATATCTTATTTTATCTCACCTCTGCCAGAGGACTGACCTTCACTTACTTTTATCTAGAGTAGATACAGCAGTTGCAAACGTTATTTGCGTTTCTCATTTATCTCTACTTGCCCCTGCTTTTAAATGTATTGCACACACATAGGCATGTACACAACTAATTGAACACGTACACAGGGAATCATACCCCCCAGTCCCACACATTCACATATCCTAATAAGCTGTTAATAGGAGCTTTTTGAAGCAGAGCCTTTGAAGATACATCCCCTGAGCCTGTGGAATTTACTCACAAGCCACAGCTTTACAGCTCCAGAAAATCTGCTTAATTACCAATGAAATGTTTGTGATATAGAGCCTGTACCCCCCATCCTTTGGAATTACTTACACATGGGACAACTCCAAACCTCATGATAGATAAAATTCAAAGTACTGACTGGGAGGCAGCTGTCTTCAATGCAATACTCACAGGTTATAATATTAAAAGAAATCAAATCTACTACTGAAACTAATAAAAACTTTTTTGAAACAATAAAAACTAAACTGAAACAAGCAAACCAACTGAAGCTAAACGGAACTGAAAACAAACATTAACAACAAAATAAAAATAAAAACTAATGAGAAAAAGTAACCAGTAAAAACTACAAAATAGGGGTGGTATCCAGTAGATCCAGTCCAACTACAGACAATGTCAAGATAACCTGAGGATTTATTAATACTTGCGATGGATGCAAACCAGACACTCATTATTGTACCGCTCTCCAGCAGTTGGTTGAACAAACTGCCTTTTGCTACAGCCAGTCTGCTGGTTCTGAGCTGATGGTGTTGCTGGACATCGTGATTTCGAAGGGGAGTAAGTGTGCTTTTCATCTTTCATCTGCTGCACTAACTGTCCTTGGCTGACCACTGCGTCTACGTTCCTCAATGTTTCCCTTTCTTTGTGTTTTTTCAAAAGAACTTGAGCAGCACATCTTGAAAACCCAGTCTGCTTTGGAATCTTTGTCTGGGAGAGACCTTGCTGATGCGGTATAGCTACTTTGTGTCCTGTTGCTGTGCTCAATCATGCCATGGTGTATGACCTGTGACATCAAACTGTCTTCCACAACCTCACCTTGGTAGCAGAGTTTGGATGTTCCTCACCCAGTTTTAAACCTACTACAGCTCTTTCTGTTTCAGTTAATGACTGTTTCAACCTACATGTGAAATTGATGATCAATAGTACCTGTTTGGTATAATTGGTTAATCACACACCTGATTATGATCCTACAAAATCCATGACTTTGTGCAAGTGAAGAGTCAATGCTGTTTTGAAGGCAAAGGGTGGTCACAACAAATACTGATTAGATTTAGATTTTTCTTCTGTTCACTCTCTTTACATTTTGTAACTTGATAAAAATAAATAATTTAATTTTTTCTTTTTTTGAAGCATTCTCATTTTACAGCATTTCTGCCTAAGACTTTTGCCAAGTACTGTGTATACCAGGTGTTCACATTACACAGTTGGTAATCGAGCCTTTAGTTTGATGGTCACACCATGGTTGACAAGTACTGACTCAAACATTTGGCAAGATCTCAAGGCTAGCTGGGCTATGGGGAGACAACAAGAGGTTCATGATTTCATGAATGCTTGTGAATACAGTATTTAGTAGATTGAAATGAAGAAAATGTACTCAGTAACTCAATAGAAATTTATATTTTATGACTTATCGAAGCCATTTAAATGGCAAAGCTTCTCCTCAGTGCAACTGTCACTCTCAATAACAAAATAATATAACACATTATCATAGGACGTGCTACGGTAAGCATATTGCCTCATTTCCAGCTGTCAGAGCTTCTGTGTACTGTGCTATTCTTAATAACTGTGATTAATTACCCATTTAAACATTTGTTCTGCTCAAGCTTGGAGGGCACAAGGAGACACGACGAAAGGCTCCCATACATCAAATACCTGTAACATAAATGTTTGTAATGTTGCAATATTAAGACTCATTCATGCAATATCTGACCGCTGTATGTATAAGCACATCTTCAATGACTGTAAAAGCACCTGTTACTGACTGCATAAGCACCTTTTTTTGCTTCCATTCTGTTTTATAACTGATGTGCTGTTTTAAACATATATATTTTTTATAGGATACATACTCATATTAAATTATATTTATTTATTTATACTTATACTATACTTATTATTATCTCCCTATATACATCTCGATATATCTTTATATTATTTTTATATATCTTTTTCTTTCTATAAATCTTATTGTAAAAGAGCACCTAGCCGAATAATTTTCCACGGGTGTACTGGTACAACGGGAGTAACTCTAAACTCTTCTTTTTCGCGATTTTCTTGCTAATTCCACAGTTGTTAGTAACTTTAGCAGTTCAGCTAGAGAAGCAGCTAACTGCTTGATATGTCACATCAGTTCAATTATTCCTCTGCCTTCTTTAGTGATATTGGCACTTTATATTGTAGATTGTAAAATGTAGATTATTTGCTGTGCTGGAGGCAAGGCTTAGGGAATTGGAAACGTAGCTCTGCACCATGGAAAACAAATCGCTAGTTTCTGAATTGATTTAAATGTAACATGAACCAGTCGATTAGTGGTTCAAAAGTGACAAGCTGGTTGACTTCGATCCAAGGCAATTGCGGCATCTATAGCCCATTTTATTACAGCAATGGCTTTCACGACATGATAAATAGGCTAGAGCTGAAGAATAAGATGTCAAGTACACTCCACTTCACTGACAAATGCCTGAGTTTCATACTATAGTAAAGAGAGAAGTTAAACAATAACTTTCCAATGCAAAACAAGTGGCATCCACATTACTTGGCTGCAGCACTTTTTATAAGAAATCTTTGAAATGCTATTTTGTGTAGTTACAATTAATTTCCAATAACACAGCATGGGTATTGCTTTACCACCTGAATAAACACAGAAATCTCTCCAAAAGTGTTTTGTTTTCAGCTACTTCTATTGATTCTTTGTCTCTAATTTGTCCCATTAGTAAACACTGAATATTAAGTTTTGTTTTCAGCGTTAGAATGGTTTTGCCAAGTTTAAATTGCAGTCTACTGAAGGGGTTAGAGTCTTAAAATGTTTTCATATTTCATAAAGCAAGTCTGTTTAGTCTGTGTCTATTTGAAAAATGAACACAACACATTATTCTGACATGATTTTTCCACCATTTTCCAGAGAAATAGATTCAGATTGCATCCAATTGAATCAAATTGTATCGTATCATATTGTATTGTACGTTCTGCATTAAAAAGTATTGCCCCTGAATCATATTGTAGCCCATGTATCTAGATTCGTATTGGATCAGCACATAATTATTTATTTATTATTATATTATATTATAATAATATTATTATTATTAATTTATTATTATTATTTTTATTAGTAGTGGTATTATTGTTATTATTATTATTATTATTATTATAAGACTCTGGACTCACCTGGTGCAGTAATTTACCTCTGTGTAATAATTTGTAATAATAATTTTTAATACATCTTTTTTTTATTCATACTTTTATATATTTATATTTTACTTGTGTTTGAAGTGTATTCTTATTCTTATTCTTTTGGAGCTGTGTGTAACAAAAAGCAATTTCCCCCTGGGGATTATTAAAGTAATTCTGATTCTGATAAGGGAGAGATGCACTCCTTCTGTAGCCCCTAAGCAGCCAGAGAGCAAGGGTGCTGGGTGGCTATCCAAAGTCCACGCTGCACCACCACCCAGTTCACATTTCTAACAGATTCTCCTCACTCAACAATACACCTGGTAAGAAACCAACTCTGATCTTTTGTCAGCTCTATAGTCAGAAACTTGAAGCCGGACTCTGTAGCAGAAACCCTAATCCACGCCTTCATAACCTCCTGCCTAGACTATTGCGATGGACTCCTGTCTGGGGTTCCCAGCAAAGTCCTTGACAGGCTGCAGTACATTCAAAGCAAGTGTTATCACCCACACCAAGCCCTGGCAGCACATCACCCAAACACCAGTTGTCAGACTCTGGCCTTCTCACCATCCCTCCCATTTGTCTCCACACCTTCTGGGACAGAGCTATTATTATCATTATTATTGTTGTTGTTGTTGTTGTTGTTAGTGATGCCAGCGGCCATAGTCAAATGCATCCCTGGAGCCAGAGCATCCAACTGAGTCAAATTAAAAACTACTGGCTAAGGGTAAACTTAAATATGGTAAAATCTTTACTCAGCAAGAATGACTCCCAATAACGAAGCTGGTGAAATGGCAATGTCATATTAAAAAGAGGATACTCAAACAATCCAGACAAGCTCTGTAATATAGTTGCCAAACCCCTTAAACTAATGTATATGTTGCGAAAACTTAAATGGATGTGGCACAACAACAAACTGAAAGAGTTTCACTTACTCTGGCAAGATCATGTTGAAACCTATGGGAAAACCCTCTCTTATGCTTGAGCCACCTATTACTTCTGATTGATAAAAGAAAGTAAAAACACCCAGAGGTTCCTTTCCAGTACGTTATCCAGGCTGACAAATAGCCAGAACTCTATTGATCCTTGTATTCCTATATATGTCAGTAATGACTTCATTAGCTTCTTTAATGAAAGAATTCTTACTATTAGAAAAATTGATCACCTCCTGCCCTCAACAGGCTCTGATTTAACCCTCGAACACAGGAACATTAGAAGCAGCTGTAAAACCTACTATATATTTAGAATGCGTTCCTCAAAGACCTGTATATAACCCTGCATCTAACTCTCTAAGATCCTTGAGAAAGCAGTTGCTAATCAAATGACCACCTAGTGGCAATAGATCTAACAAGACAGGTATAGAGGGAAGTCCTCTGACGGAGTGCTGCATTTGATACCATTGATCATCACATCCTATTACAGACTGGATACTTGGCATAAAAGGAATCTGGTTTTCCTATTTCCTATAGTCCTATTTATCAGATTGATTTCAGTTTGTACATGTTAGTAATAAGTCCCCCATGCATACACAAGTTAAACACAGAGTTCCACAAGGTTCATGTCATGTCTCGTCGTGTCTGTTAAGTTGGTTTTGTTCACTCGTGTTTTGTCTCGTCTCTCACTTCCTGTTTTATTTTGAAAACTAAACTCTCCTCTCGTTTCAGGCTGTTGACCTTGTGTGTTTTCCCGCCTTGGTGATTGTCTGCCCCGCCCTGATTGTCTCGACCTGTTCCCCATCACCCTGTGTGTGTATATATAGTCTGCGTCTCCCTTTGTCTTGTGCCAGATTGTCTTGTCTTGTCCGAGCATCATAGGTCACTTGTGTTTTTGCAAACCAAGCTATAGATTGTCATGCCATGTAATTAGTAAGTATCTTGTCCATGTAAGTATTGTATTGTATTAAAGAGTTTGTCACCAGATTAAATGTGTCTTGCTTCGTGCATTTGGGTCCACCCTGCCTCTGAGCCCTGTGCTTAATAGTATAATCTGGCCAGACATGGACCCAGCCGAAGTGAGCTCATTTAAGACAGCTCTGTCAGCCCAGGGCTCCATGCTTTCCCAGCATGAGGAGCAATTTAGGTCCATCCACTGCGGGTTGAAGGATCTGGTTGACCGCCAGGGGAACTACCAGGAGTCGGTGACGGCGCAGGTGCAACACCTGGCGGAGCAACTCCACCGGGTTTTAACACGGCTGGAGCCTGCACCTCCTTCCCCAGCTGCGCCATCACCCACAGGTCCGCCGGCCGATGCACCGCCGACCCAGTCACCTCCCCTGTCTGCTCCACACCTCGCCTCACCGGAAAAGTTTTCAGGGGACTCAGGTGACTGCAGAACATTTATTGTGCAGTGTGACTTACACTTTAAACTGAACTCTGCCTTATACACCACAGACCAGGCCAAGGTGGCATTTATGGTGTCACACCTGACTGAGAGGGCTGCAGCATGGGCCACAGCTGAGTGCTCCCGGCAGGCTCCTTGTTGCCAAGACCTAAAACTGTTTCAGGACACACTGAGTCGAATTTTCGACCACACCTCTCCGGTAAGAGAGGCTTCACGAGCCCTTCTTCGGCACAAGCAGGGGATGGGTTCAGTGATAGACTATGCCATTGGTTTCTGGACGCTGGCTGCCGACTGCGGCTGGAACACACCAGCGCTGGTAGACGCCTTTTTTAATGGACTTGCGGAACCAATAAAGGACCAGCTGGCTCCGTTTGAGCTTCCCACGGAGCTGGAGGACTTAATAGACATGGCGAACCGGGTGGACAGCCGTTTAAGGGACCGGGCGGAGAGCGACGCCGGGCTTCCAGCCAACCTGTTGGCTACCCGGGGCCCTCTAAGCCAAAACACTCGGTATTAAGACAATTCCCCTTGACCAGCCCATCAGAGTGAGTGCTCTGGATGGGCAAGTACTATGCCAGGTGACTCACCGGACTGAGCAGGTTCAGGTGACCATTGAACCACACCACTCAGAACTCATGTACTTTCACTTGTTTGACTCTGCACAGCACCCATTGGTTCTGGGATACCCATGGTTCCAGAGACACAACCCCCTTGTAGACTGGCAATCAGGACAAATTAAGGCCTGGGGGGAGGCCTGCAGGGGGTGCAAATCTGATTTTATTTCTATGGTCAGAGACTCACAACTGGACACAGTGGACCCCGTTGAATACCTCAACCTTGCCAAGGTCCCTGAGTGTTATAGGGATCTTAGGGAGGTATTCAGCAAGACATCTCTGCCTCCCCACAGACCCCATGACTGTGCCATTGAACTGTTTCCCGGCGCACCCTTCCCCAAGGGACGACTCTACTCCATCTCAGGGCCCGAAAGGAGGGCCATGGATGACTATATTGCTTCGTCCCTCAAGGCTGGGATCATCAGACAATCCTCCTCTCCCACTGGAGCAGGATTCTTTTTTGTGGGGAAGAAGGATGGTTCCCTCAGACCCTGTTTTGACTATAGTCCCCTCAATGCCATAACAGTTAAGAACCGTTATCCACTCCCATTATTATCCTCCGCCTTTGAGCTGTTGCCTCCGCAATGCTTATCACTTAATCAGGATTCGAGAGGGGGACGAGTGGAAAACAGGTTTTAACACCCCAACAGGACATTATGAGTACCGGGTGATGCCTTTTGGACTCACGAACGCCCCAGCGGTGTTCCAGGGATTCATCAATGAGGTGCTGAGGGATTTTGTGAATGTCTTTGTTTTCGTTTATTTGGATGACATTCTTATCTTTTCCCCTGACTTAGAGTCGCACCAGGCTCATGTCAGATTAGTTTTGTCTCGCCTGTTACAACATCAGCTGTTTGTGAAGGCTGAAGTGTGAGTTCCATGTTTCCCCCATCTCCTTCTTGGGCTATATTGTTTCAGCTAATCAGATCTGCATGGACCCTGTAAAGGTTAGTGCTGTCGCCGATTGGCCTACACCAGGTAACAGGAAGAAGGTGCAACGGTTTCTCGGTTTTGCCAATTTCTATCACCAATTTATCCGAAATTTCAGTTCCATTGCTGCTCCGTTGCATGCTCTCACTTCTCCCAAACAGCAGTTCGAGTGGAACCCGCTTTAAGCATCTGAAGCAGGCTTTCACCACAGCTCCAGTCCTCTCTGTTCCTGACCCGCAACGGCAGTTTGTGGTAGAGGTCGACGCCTCCAACACGGGGGTGGGCGCTGTTCTGTCGCAGAGATCTGCGACAGACGGACGGGTTCATCCATGCACCTACCTCTCTCGGAAGCTGCCCCCGGCAGAGAGGAATTATGACGTGGGCAACCGGGAACTGCTGGCCGTGAAAACGGCCCTGGAGGAGTGGAGACACTGGCTGGAGGGAGCAGAACAGCCGTTTTTAGTCTGGACGGACCATAAAAACTTGGAATATGTCAGGAAAGCCAAGAGGCTAAACTCCCGCCAAGCCAGGTGGGCTTTGTTTTTTAGCCGTTTTAATTTCACGCTGTCCTATAGACCGGGCTCCCAGAACACTAAACCAGATTCTTTGTCTCGTTTGCACGATCCTGACCCTGATGCCATGGACCCCGAACCCATCCCATCACTAAACCGTGTGGTAGGAGCGGTGTCCTGGCAAATAGAAAACGATGTGCAGCAGGCAATTGGTGATGACCCAGTTCCGAGCGGATGTCCTGACAACAGGCTATTCGTTCCGGAGCGGTTGCGCCCACAAGTTACACTGGGCTCATACGGCGCTGCTCACATGCCATCCAGGAACGAAACGGACAATTTTTGTTATCAGACAGTGGTTCGGGTGGCCTACGTTGGCAAAGGATGTCTCAGACTATGTATCTGCATGTCACGTCTGTGCAATGAACAAGACTTCTAGGCAGGCACAGATGGGATTGTTGCATCCACTGCCAGTTCCAGCACGTCCCTGGTCACACCTGTCCATCAACTTCGTTACGGGACTTCCGTCCTCACGTGGTAACACTACGATATTGACAGTGGTAGACCGCTTCTCTCTGACCGGGGGCCTCAGTTCGTGGCAAGGTTCTGGAAAGAATTCTGCCACCTCATAGGGGCCACGGTCAGTCTGTCCTCAGGATATCACCCTGAGTCTAATGGCCAAACAAAACACCTTAATCAAGAACTCGAGACATGTCTGCGGTGTCTTATTTCCCAGAACCAGACTACTTGGAGTGACCAGCTGACCTGGGTGGAGTATGCCCACAATACACGTCCTACCACAGCCACTGGGCTCTCTCCTTTTCAGGTAGTTTATGGGTACCAGCCCCCACTGTTTTCTGCCTCCGAGAGGGAAGTCACCTTACCGTTGGCCCAGGCTATGGTGCGCCGCTGTCAGCGGATCTGAGCCGCAGCTCGCCAGGTCCTGCTAAGGAGCCGGGACCGGATGAAGACCGCAGCGGATCGCCGACGCAGACCAGCGCCAGAATATCAGCCAGGGCAGAGGGTCTGGCTCTCCACGAGAGACCTTCCCCTCCATGTACATTCCCGGAAGTTGGCCCCCAGGTTTGTGGGACCATTTCCCGTGTCAAAAGTCATTAATCCTGTTTCTGTCCGTTTAATTACCCAGGTCTCTCAGAATCCATCCCACATTCCACATTAGCAGACTGAAACCTGTCAAGGACAGCCCAATGGTTCCTCCTCCTCCTCCACCTCCTCCTCCACCTCATCTGGTCCAAGGGGGTCCAGTGTATGCGGTCAAGCAGCTACTGGCCGTTCGAAGGAGGGGTCGGGGGCGCCAGTTCTCGGTGGACTGGGAGGGGAACGGACCTGGATCCCGGGGGGGGGGTACTGTCATGTCTCGTCGTGTCTGTTAAGTTGGTTTTGTTCACTCGTGTTTTGTCTCGTCTCTCACTTCCTGTTTTATTTTGAAAACTAAACTCTCCTCTCGTTCCTCGACTTCCTGCCCTTGTGTGTTTTCCCGCCTTGGTGATTGTCTATCCCGGCCCTGATTGTCTCCACCTGTTCCCCATCACCTTGTGTGTGTGTATATATAGTCTGCGTCTCCCTTTGTCTTGTGCCAGATAGTCTTGTCTTGTCCGAGCATCATAGGTCACTTGTGTTTTTGCAAACCAAGCCATAGATTGTCATGCCATGTAATTAGTAAGTATCTTGTCCATGTAAGTATTGTATTGTATTAAAGAGTTTGTCACCAGGTTAAATGTGTCTTGCTTCGTTTCATTTGGGTCCACCCTGCCTCTGAGCCCTGTGCTTAATAGTTCAGTGCTTGGACCAATTTTATTCACCTTATATATGCTTCCACTGGGTTATCCATAGATTTCTGTTGTTATGCAGATGATTCAATTATACTTGCTGAATCTAATCAGTTGACTAAACTCCAAGTCTGCCTTAAGAACATTAAAGTCTCGGATGACCAACAATTTTCTACTACTAAACAGACAAAAGTGAAATTATTGTGCTCGGCCCCAAACACCTTAGACACCTTTTCTACCAATATAGCTACTCTGGATGGCATTACTCTGGCCTCCAGCACCACTGGAAGGAATCTTGTAGTTATCTTTGATCAGGATTTATCCCATAAGAGCACTGCTCCCAGAATACAGGCCTACTGGTGGTTCCTGGAGTGTCCAAAAGTAGTGTGAGGCAGAGCTTTCAACTATCAGATTTCTCTCCTGTGGAACCTTCTTCCAATTTGGGGGAACTTCCCATGATGCAATGGGCTCCTCCTCTTCCTCTCCATGTCTATGCTTCATGTCCCTTCAATGTATGTTACTAACTTTGTATCACCACTGGAGCTTTTGTGCTTCTTAGTCTCTCAGGTTTCTGTGGATCGTAGTGGTGGTAGGCCTGACTGTGGTTATCAGCTCCAATAGATGGCTGCTGCAGCCCACCTGCCACCGTGGACCTGAATGATTATTATTATTACTAGCCATTATCAAATACGAATCATGCTACTTTCAGTCATATTCCAGCTATCACTAATATAGATCCTTTTGTTATTATTGTTGCTGGTGTGCATCTTCCCCCTTCCCTTCTCTCTCTCTCACTACACAACATAGACCCAGACAGAAAGCTGCCCACCTCCAAGCTAAAGGGGAGTTTTTCTTGCTTTGTTTACTAACATGACATCGTCCCATGGGGATCATTTGAGTGTCATTCTGTCTTCTGATGCCACTGCAGGTGACTTTCTGACAGATGGCCTTCACAGCATGACAAAGTAAAAGACAGTCTCCATAAGTTAGAGATGACATTAATGAATAAAGGCAAGAATGTGCTTCAGAACTTCTGTGGAGTTCTGGCTGATGACTTAGTTTAAGTAATTTTCAATGTCAACAGCGCGGGAGGCACACATCTAGGTCGGTGGTGGACCAATAAGTAAATAAACAGCTATTCTCACAGAAGACTGAAATCTGATTTCTGCCTAATTGCTTCTTTATCAGCCTACAACACCCAGGCACTATATGTCTGGTGTGTGTGTGTGTGTGTGTGTCAACCATTGTATCTCCCTGTGCCTCAGTGTTCTTAGGCTATACTTACCAATATGAGCTTGTGAGTCTGGAAGCTGAGTGTTGGCCTGTTTTGTGGTGATAAACAGCAAAGGAAGATGGCAGATAGTTGAGTCTGAAATCTCTTTGCTGCAGAAGCCACAACAGCACCGTTCACCATACCAAGTATGCCCTCTTACAAGAACATACACCAGATTAGGGAAGGAGAAGCAACTGCCACAATACTTCTTATTTGGGTCTAATGACTGAGCATGTTTTATGCACAAATCTAACAGTAAGATTCAGGTAGGGAAATAGTTGCCTGCTCAGGAATTTTCACTCTGTCTTTTTAACAGTGGTTCAAACCACGGCGTACTTGCAGGTTGCAGTTTTTTTACTCTGAGAACTACCTCTATGCAAGCATATATGTAGATGTGTGTGTGAGTTAGTGTGAGATTGGGTTTACTAAAGGACAAGAATATGTAACTTCCAATTTGAATGCGTTCAGTTGGGGGTTTCAGTGCTCGGTGTTCCACAAAGGCAGCTCTGTGCAGAAGAGCGGGTGGGATGGCAAACCAAAGCTGCAGCTGGAATTGGCATTGCTGCTTTAAGCTGAAGGAGGATTTTTCCTCTTTAGACAGCATTATGAGCCCAATGGAGCTGCTATCCATCATTCTGAGCGAGGTGGTTTTGACAGATTGAGCAGGAGATCTCCTTTTATTGAACCTCAGCCAGGCCTAGAGCCACAGGTCTGTGCTGAGCTGCACAGCATGCTGCACAACCACAGGAGATAATTCCATTCTTTACAGAAGAGTAAATGATACGTTCATATAACATGTTTCAGACTCTTTGGTAGGTTAGACTAGGACATCAGCATATTTGTTTTTATATCTACCTGCCCCATGTACTGCTAATAAGTACATGAGTTTGAGGCACTCTAGCTATTTTCCTGCTTAAAGCGTTTACTACAGAATTAGAAACTGGTTTGCAAAAGCCCTGGAGGAGAACTACTATGTTTTCTGTTCATAGCAAAGAGTGAAAGGTCCGCATCAGATTACCTTGACATATGATGAAGACATTCATGGTTCCCAGGGGATGAGCCCTTACAACAACTCACATCATTCGTTTTCCAAAACTGTTACACATCACTGTTACAAAAATGATTGTCATGGCCGTTTCTCAGCACAGAAACTACATGGTTTAGGTTAGGGAATGGTTGCGATATGGTTCAAATAAACCTGTGTCAAAGTCACACAATTTGACCATGTACCCCTCCCATACTTCCCTCATTAAAGTGTCACACTACCCCTGCTGTTGATCCTCTATGACAAATTTTAATTTTCACATCTGATAAGGCAGATGGTCAGTGAGATGTGATTTTTGAAATAATTATTTTCAAGCATTTTATGTCTATGAGACAGCAGCCCATAGAGATGTCTGTCAAGACTGGGATTGACATGCAACTAAAGTCCTCGGCCAGACACAAACAGTAGATGTAGTAGGCATTACATATCAACACACACATACACACACAGATCAACACGCATTAATCAGCACACACACACACACACACACACACACACACATCAGCACACACACAGACACGTGGAGCTCTCAGACCCTCTCTAGCTGAATCATGGTAGCTGCCAAGTCACATGACACTATTTAGTCTGTGCACTTGTATTTCCTTTCTTTGTTTCACAAAACTAATTAGTGATTCCACCCTAATGGACTCCCACTGACAGAGCAACAGGAGCTGACTGAGTTGATGTGTCTGAGCAGCTTGCAGACAGCATCTCCCTCTAATGTTGTGTGACTCTGGAATCCATTAACTGGGTAATGCCAAAAAGAGGACTTAAAATCATCAACCTGTCAACCGATACAGACTGAAGGGTGACCCCTGCCCTACAAAATGCAGCAAGTGATAACTCCTACAGCTGGATTTGATTTTAGAAACATAGGCGTGATGGGATGAATGAATGAGCTGTCAATATACGTCTGAGTTAGAATAATAATAATACTGAAGGAGAACCTCAATATATGTTTACATTTCTCAAAGTAAAGTATTTTTTTAAAGTTTTTTAGTACAGACCATGTTTTAGTTCAGGTATCTTATCTTTCCTAAAATTCAAACAAGATTCCAGCCTAATAATCAGACTGACTTTTGCTGTTAGCTGGCTGTTGTTGAGGGTGGGTTCAATTTTCCTCTGACCCATTGGAACCACTGACATGTCCATCCTGCCCATTTGACAGAAGCTGTGAAAGCGGTTGGTAGGTGAAATTTACTTGAGATTTTTCCCCAATGATCAAAGAAACATGCTGCTTAAAGAGTTCACAGCTTAATCCCAAACATTCATCATCAGTAAACTCAACAAAACAAAGGGTCAGAACCAGGCTCATGATGAAAATACTGAAATCACACACCATGTGTCAAAGTGGAAAATAGTGTGTAAGCGTGCTCTTGGAGCTGACTAGCTTTGGGGAGTTAGATTTGCTACTAAGCAGTTTTGATGCTACTAGCCAGGTGCCTACTTGTGTTACACATTTACTTAACTGACAACAGTTAAACAGTACATGTAAAGACTGCAAGTGTTGAAGGATTTCCAGAACCTTTATTTTGCTTTTAATAATGTGCCTTGTTTTTACATGCCTCTTGCTGCTCACGTGTGCCTTAAATTGCCCCCTGGGGACAAATAAAGTTTTCTTGAACTTGAACTTGAACTTGAACACTCTGGCTTGATGAGGACGATGCAGACAATTAATGTAGATACAATTTGTTAAAGAGCCCAATTTGTCTTTCATTTCCATTTTATCAATGACACTGATCAGTTTCTTATTGGTTATCACACCTGTCATTCAACTACATGGTTATCCAATCACGTTATGTATAGCCAGCAGTCTGTTCCCGCCCACTGCCCTCTCATCAACTTTAATCAATCTCCCAGTTTTTGTTTGACGTTGATAAACCATGTAAAACCAGCTCATCCCACTTTTACTCACGGATAAATATTGCACTGGGCCTTTATTGTCTTTTTGACCACTCAACGAGCTTTAACATTACATTCACAGGGACCACTGACTGCTCAGCCACCATTCACACAGTTTCAAAGTTTCAAAACTTCCAGACAATGACAATAAATAGTAAGACACGCTACAGTAACGTCAGAGTAGCATGCACATTAATGGACAGTAACATTACAAGTTTAACTAGAACTAACATCAACAGCAAGCTGGCAACAACATGGTTATTACTAATGACAGCAAATCCTCTACTTTGCACAGCTTTGAAAACGTCACATGATCGCAGACCTATTAACAACAATACCGCACTTTGGAAGTGGATGGTTTGTGTGGATCTTGTGGAGAAGCTTGACTGTAAGTCTCTCTGCCTCTTAGTAGGCATCCTGCAATCCTGTAATCAGCCATAGTTTTTAACAACGGATGAATTAGACCAACAAGAGTGGCCATAAGGCTGAATTGCATAATGCGCTAGCGGCTTTGCCCTCTAACCAAGTTCTTAATGAACAATAATAATCTAAATGGCTTAGCTAGTGGCACATCACTCCATGGAGACCCATTTCCATGTGTCATCTCACAACTGACACCCCCAGGACCAAATGACACACCTGCAACATAGAGGAGATGACTGCTGTAATTCAAAGCCTCCCATGTGGAGGAAGTCCATGACATGCTAAAGGTGGTAACATATTGAGAAAAATGTTTTGATGGATGTCCATTTCTCTCTACAGATGCACATAATAGTTGGTCAGCATGTCAATTCCTTTCAAAGCTTCCACTCAATACTGACATTTCAACCATATATTCAGCTCCGTTCATACCCTCACCTCACCTAATACTTCGGCATCACTCAGTGCCTTCACTTCAACTGGAACAGCAGCTCTTTTCAAAACTTACACAACGTTGCCACTTCAACTTCCTTCGAAAACTGCTGCTACAACACATTTCAGTACTAAACTTTCCATCACATTTTAGCTACGACTAACTATAACATGATGGTCCCCATGCTGCCATGGAATTCCGAATGGTGGTATGCACACAACACTAACTGCTGGTTTCTTCCAGTGTTGCCAGGAGATCTGTGTGACAGAGAGAGAAAATGGTGTGTGTGCTTCATGCAGCTGTGTGAGAGCATCTGAAGGTGGCTGGGCTCTGCCTGTCCTGTGGAACCTGTATGGGTGATGGATGAGAATAATTATGTGGAACATCAACTTGCATGGCTTGTGTAGGGGGGGGGGCTGCAGAGGTGGGATGCAGGGGTAGTCCTGGGCGTAGAATCGTGTTCATGTCATATAATAACAAAGAAGTGTGCCTGTTGATCTCTGGGCCCCAGTCCACTCCATCACTATACAACACCACTATCTCCCTTTACCCATCTAGAAGAGGTGGGGAGCGAGCCCCGGTCTGAATCTTAGCTACACTTCAACAACAGCAGCAGCCTTCAGTCTAGGAGACAGCAGGAACCTGGCCAAAGTGTTGCCTGTGATAAGGACATGAAACCAGCAGGAACACTGACTAGTCTTCAGAAATAATAGTTACTGTCTAGTAGATTGGTTAGGTATTACAGCAATACTACTGCTATAACTGCACTGCTGCGGCTGATACTGCTGCTACAATCCAGTCTCACAGAAGTTCCTGAAATAGTCCCAAAAAAAGCTAAACCTAAAAAACTATTGATTCATTTCCATGGGCACAAATTTTTATTTTTTTCATGTCCCTGAGTATGATCACACCATTTTCTAAGGGACTATCTTTTCGTGTCTGCATCACGTAAATGATCTTTTTTTAGTCATTTTGACCACTCAAAGTGCTTTTACATCACATCCTCATTCACCCATTCACACATCATTCATACAGGAGGAATCTAAGTTGGACACACATTCACACACTGAAACCATGCTTGTGGGGGGTTCAATGTATTGCCCAAGGACACTTCGACATGCTGACTCATAGGAGGGATCGAACCAGCAACCTTCCGCTTGATGGCTCACTCTACCTCTGAGCCACAGCTGCCCACGTCTTTTTTGTTGTCAGTGGGACTTGTGTAGGACCTGGAAGCACAGAAGCTGTGCTGTTATTTCTCATTTTATATTCTTTTTTAAACTACAACTGCTACATTACTCAACATTTAACCACCAGATTTTATCCTTGTTTTCCCCTCTTTATTTTATAAATCCACATCAATCTGGAGGGTCTGCTGCCGGTCAAAACGTGTGTTTAATAAGTCAACAATATGACCGGTTTATGCTATGACCATCTCCTAATTTAATTGTACACACACAATGACAATAAAGGCTATTCTATTCTATTTAATTTATTTCTCTTTCCATCCTATTATTTTATGTCAGTTCTTAATAGCAGACTGTTTCTTGATTTTTTTCTACGGAGGCAAAGACCGTCCGCTTTTCCACTCTGTTGCCGCTTGCTGTTAAGCAATTCTCAACATGAAAACAGGACAGTATCCTTGATAGCTCAACAATACAGTGGAGTACTGTTAAGGCCATCAGTCTGATTTATTTCCTCCTCGATTATATAAACAATTTTTAGAACGTTTTTTTGTTCATCTTTCAGAGCAAAACCGGTGTCATTATCTATGAGCCTCATTGCCTGTTGCTGTGGAGACAAACACTTCCGCTTTGCACTACATTACAAAACTTTTATTATTATCATGATGCTATTATATTGTTTACTAGAGACGGATCTTGGACGAGTTGAGTCGTCCTGAGGTGGTCTGGGATGTGTTGTGTTATCCTGAGGCGGTCTGGGATGTGTTGGGTCATCCTGAGGTGGTTTGGGACGTGTTGAGTTGTCCTGAGGCAGTCTTGAACGTGTTGAGTCATCCTGAGGTGGTCTGGCATGTGTTAGGTCGTCCTGAGGTGGTCTGGGGATCTTTTGGGTCATATTGAGGCAGCCTTGGATGTGTTGGGTCATCCTGAGGGAGTCTTGGATGTGTTGAGTAGTCCTGAGGTGGTTTCGGATGTATTAGTGGTGAAGTGGTTTGGGATGTGTTGGATCATCCTAAGGTGGTCTGAGATGTGTTTGGTTGTCTTGACACGGTGTGGGAGGTGTTGGATTGTTCTGAGGTGGTCTGGGATGTGTTGGGTTGTCTATAAACAGCCTCAGGGCCAGCTTTCTGGGGGGACTGTTCTCCGGCTGCAAGTCCTGGCAGGTCTGGACTGTGTCTTTGTATGTCTATATTTATTTAGCCTGTTGTCATTCCCGGGGCATCAAATATCACCCCCTTAGCCACCCCCTTCACTGTTTGATATGACGCACAAGGCACCCTGTGGTGTCTGTATGAGATGCTAGAGGCTGATGTAGTGTGAAACAGTGACACCAGTTCACCTATGGAGGTGGAAGTGTAGTTGGATGGACAGATTTTGACCAATGAGATGTTTTTTTATTGTTACTGTCTTCAAGGTCCAGTTTTCCAGCAGCAATATTAGATGGTCAGGTATGTCAATATTTGACCAACTGAGGATGAGAACCATTTGGAATAAAGGGCCAGCTGGACAGTTGCTCTAAGTGCTAAATAGTGATGCAGAGGTATGTTACGGTGAATGGACTGTACTTGAACAGCTCCTTTCTAGTCTTTTTAGCCACTGAACCTGCTGACCAGTGTACCAGTGTACCATGGTAACAATAATGGCAATTCGATCCCCGGCTGAGTCAGCATGTCCAAGACACTGAACCCCAACTTGCTCCTGAAGCAGCTTCAGTGTGTGAATGTGTGTGAAAGAATAGTCTCCTCCACCTGCCGTCCACTGTTTCCATGGTAACAATAACAGACACCTGTTGACCAGTGTTTCCATGGTAACAATAGTAGACAGCTGCTGTTTCCATGGTAACAATAATTGGACACCTTCTGATCACTGTTTCCTTGGTAACAATAGGACACCTGCTTATTGCTGTTTCCATGGTAACAATAATTGGAAACCTGATGACCAGTGCCACTAAATGGCAAACACGAGAAAACATGGCTTATTATTTGTATCTATGACGCTGACAATATTGGGAACAACGAGGTGGTGAAGATGACAGGAACCTGTTGGACATAAAATGACTAATGTGCTGAAGTACTGAGCCCTAAACAAGCACCTCAGCTCCACATCTGAGCCCCATGCCTCATCTCAAAGCCTCAGTTCCAGGTCTCAGCCTCAAGTCTGCACTGAGCTCAGGTTGGATGCTGATTTGGGTCTTTTGGGCTGTTACAGTTCTAACTGCATTTTCACAGTAAGATGTCCATGAATTCTTGGGAGAACTGCTGGAGGGAACAGAGCTCAGATGTCTGATGTCGTTGTTACTCTTAATTTCATTGCCCTTTCGTCAGATTTAAACCACCCAGAATTCTTAGAAAAGAATTTACCCTTGGTAAGAGTGTGTGTTTGGACTGTCCCCACACTGATGGAACATGTTGTGGAGAGCTGAAGTCATGAGGTTATGTCTGGACCAGCCTCTCTTCCCAAAGTCCATGTCAAGATGTCCTAACTTAGAATGAGCAAATGTTCTACTCTCTAAGATTTTTACTACTTGGGTCTTATCCTTGTGTTTGACTATAATTACTATAAGTTCTGAAAACATTGTATGGAACTGAGTAATAGTTGCGTTTTGGCAACACAGTGTCATCACTACAAAAAAAGTCTGTCAAGGCAAAAAATATGAGCAGTTAGATGATCCAACAGTTTATCCAGATCATCTTAACCAGGTCAAATTGAGTCAGCACACCTGAAATGCCCCTAATAATCTCTCATTGTTCAGGAAAACCAAGGCTGAGACCAGAAGAGGGTCTGTAAATTAGGATGGATGTTTACAACAAAGAGTTTGGGTCCACGTCGCTTTCTGACAGCGCTGTCAGGGGCGATGGAAGGAATGGAGATATCCACACTGTTACTTTATTTTACAGTACTTAACATCAACCATACAATGCAAGATCCCCATGGCATTACAGTCACTAACCATACATGAGCAGGAGAACCTAGACTGTGACAGCTATCAATCCAGTAGTCCCCTTAAGACAGAGACCAATGAGCTGGCCTGCTGCTGGCAGTGCCGAAAGTTTCCACTTAAAACGCTGTCAGTACAGCAGCTCACCCAAGGCCTCATCATAGAAATCTCCACATTTGAAGAGTAACTGGTGATTAAGAAACACCATTTACTCCCTTTAATGACCAGTGTGTCCATTTCCCTCTGTGGCCTGGGTCATTAGAGAACCACAGATTCCAGGAGGGATTTGAGGGCTGCTCTGTCTCAGCAGAAAAACACTGCTTTGGATTCCGTCACTTTTATCTGAGGTATTCAGCGCTGTCTCCTGCCTGTCCTCAAAGGTCTGCACACAGAGAGGGGAAAGCCAGCATAGGAGTACTACCTATTGGAAACCATTATCATGAGAACAACCAAATGATGATATGGTGATGGGCTTAAAGTGGAAAGATATGTTTGACAAAAACACATCAGATTGACAAAAGAAAAAGGCATCTTATGTCTGTTTTTGAGACAGAATGTGTGAGATAAGTTACGTACACCTTGCATACCTACATAGGCTTAATGGTTTAAGCTTTAAATGGACCATCTTCCACCTTAAGGTGGACTGCCCCCTCTGGGTTGGGAGTGAGTTGCTGCCCCAAGTGGGGGAGTTTAAGTATCTCGGGGTCCTGTTCATGAGTGAGGGTAAAACGGAGTATGACGGATTGGTGCAGTGTCAGCAGTAATGCGGGCGCTGTACCGGTCTGTTGTGGTGAAGATGGAGCTGAGCCGGAAGGCAAAGCTCTTGATTTACCAGTCGATCTACGTTCCAACCCTCACCTATGGTCATGAGCTCTGGGTAATGACTGAAAGAACGAGATTCAAGCGGCCGAAATGAGTTTCCTCCGTAGGGTGTCTGGGCTCAGCCTTAGAGATAGGGTGAGGAGCTCGGACATCCAGGAGGGGCTTGGAGTAGAGCCGCTGCTCCTTCACATCAAAAGGAGCCAGTTTTGGTGGTTTGGGCATCTGGTCAGGATGCCTCCTGGGCGCCTCCCCTGAGAGATTTTCTGGGCATGTCCCACTGGGAGGAGACCCCTGCGCAGACCCAGAACTCGCTGGAGGGATTACATCTCTCATCTGGCCTAGGAACTAGTGATGGGAAGTCCGGCTCTTTTCAAAGATTCAGCTCTTTTGGCTCATCTCCCTTAGAAGAGATAAGAGATCTCTTATGGCTCCCAAATGGCTCTTGATTTAGTATCACTCTGAGCCTTCTATTTTAGCCTGATTTAGCAATTATTCAGTGTTTTCATAAAAGCCTTATTTTCTATGCAGTTTTTTGGTTACAAAAAAAAATACACTGTTACTATTGTTTAACATTTTAAACAAACCTTTAAATGAACCACTGAACACAGAACCACAGCAAACAAATCAAATAAATAAAGGCCAGATGCTGCTTCTTTTTCGGTTTTTGCTCATTTCTTGAACGAAAAGTGAAGTTCACTCTTTCCTGACATGCTTGCATTTAAATCCGGCTCCCCATCTCTCTGTCGCTCTGTGTACCTGGCCTGTACCACTACACTAGCTGTTCTCGGAGCGTCTGCCCCCCTTCCTACTTTCACATAATGGTATGATCCTAGTCTGTTCTCGCATGTGATTGGCCGCATGGTGTGCCCATCAAAATAAAGTTGAAGATTCAGCTCTCGCCGACGGGAGTCAGCTCTTCTCGTTCGCTACAAAGAATTGTTCGTTCGCGAACAACACATCACTACTAGGAACGCCTCTGGGTCCCTGGAAGCTGGAAAGTGTTGCTCGGTAGAAGGGCGTCTAGAGTGCCCTGCTTGACCTGTTGCCACTGCGACCTGACCCCGGATAAGCAGAAGATAATGGATGGTTAGATGGATGGACCATCTTTATACAGCACCTTTATAGTTTTTTCGACCACTCAAAGTGTTTGAACAGTACAGTGTCTTGCCCCAGGACACTTTGACATGCAGACTGGAAGAGTTGGGAGACTTAACACCAATATTCTACACTTAAAAATAACGATAACGATATAGCTTAGTAATACAACATTCACTTCTATAGTTACAACAAAATGCATTTTGCAGAGACACAAAATTCACCTTCTGCCCTCCCTGAGAAGGTTTGGCCGTGATCTAGACCTGATGTTACCTATCAATGAACACAGTTGCTTGACAGTCATTTGCTGGCTCAACAGTATCCCTGATAAATGCAAGTTTAAAATTAGTTAATGTTATGTAGATTAATATATTCTATAGTATTAAATCTATACTGAAAGACATATGAAAGGAAAGCAAAAAACACCATTTGAATGTTTTCATTAGCCTGGTCCTAATGATGCTTCTTACATCATACTTCCAATTTTCAAACATTACTGCAATTTATTACAAAAAATTTTTTTTTTAACAAAACATGAAAGATGCTGTTTTAAACAAGCAACATAAAGCAGTCATCTAATAGTGGCAGGCAAAGTTTAATTAATTGATGTGTATTTGACAAAATACTTTTCAATATCATAAGTGAAGAATAAATAATAAATAAAATCTATCAATCTATCTATCTCTCTAACTATCTATCTATCTATCTATCTGAAATAAATAAACCCATGCTACTTGTTTATTTTGTGAGGCAACAGCTTTTCAGTCCCTCACAGAGTGTAACCTCACTGAAACATTTGCCTCAGCACTGGCTCAGTGACTAAAGGTTACAGTGTGTGAAGCATGCACAGGAGCACAGGACTGACTCGCAGTGAAACTGGTAGTTATGGCTGTAATTTCCTCCTCCAGAAACTTGTGTGGAAAGCCAACAAACGACAGGGCCCCTGTGCTGGGATCAGGGCAGGGGCATTGACCCTACTGGCCCCACTGGTATGAAAATTACCACCAGGGTCACAGGTTACTTTCGGACTCACTCAGGTCTGCATTGACATTCTAATTCTGTTACAGTCAGTGCCACCTCCACACAGCCTGAGAAGTGTGAGAGCATTCAGTAATTCCAAGTTCCCTCTCTCATTTCACACCATTTTAATGCCTTTTAGTGTTTCACTACAATGGTGCTGTGTGATTGATTCCCCATAAATGGTTAACTGCTCTGTCAGCAGAAAATGTTTACGCATGGCTGATCCACAGAAGATATTAGGCAGTCTAATGTTGTTGGCACACGCTGGTAAGAAGGGACTGTTAGCTGCTCTTTTGGAAGACAATTAGTGTCTGCCTTCTCCTTCCTGAAGGCAGTAGGAGACAGAGATCCTGTGTATGTGCAGTCAAGATACAGCTGTAGCAAAGAGAGTGCAGGATATCTACAGGGAACAGAGAAAGTCATTGCATGGACCGCTCATCATCCTCAGCAAGACCACACAGGTGATGTGCATCACTGTGTCACACTCATTATACACACTGCAGCTCAGTGAAGGATGATCCAGTTACTGTGTTACTGTGTGCTGGACCAATACTCAGCACTGCAGCACGGGCGACACCTGCACATCTCCTCATGATGAGGATATTAAACTTGAGATGAGATGAAGGGTTTTGATTTCTATTTGGTTGGGTATTAGTTATTGAACAGATTGGTTGTAGTATCACATAGGGCTCTTCAGATGATGACGACCAAATCCGCCCAATCATTGCACCAGTTACACAGGACTTACGCATTTCTCACATGGTCAGTGCTGACCATTCAGGTATTACATATAATGATAAACCTACCCGGGACCCACAGTAAAGGGACACAACAGGACCCGGACCTAAATGACCATAATACAACATAATTATGGATGGAGCCCAATTTTAGCTCAACAGGTTAGAAAACTGGCTTGTAACAGCCAGGTGGTGGTTCTCCACAGTGTGAGGGGGCAGTTTCCTGTAGTTAGTGTCTTGTAGGCCTCTCCACACTGATGTCGGGTCATTGACTGAGAACTAGTTTCTCAGCTTTTTAGTTTAACACCTCTTTGCTCATCTGATCTCCTTTGTCAGTGTATTCCTGGCCTGGTTGTACAGGATCCTGTCCCCACTTCTGTAGTTCTCCAGTAAACCAGGGTTTGTTGTTATTGTATGTGCAGAAGGTTTTCTTTGGCACACATGTCCTCTCAAAAACTGATGCAGGATGTCACAGTCAGTGAGATTGTCAAGATCTGTAACAGCAGCCTCGAAAACTGTAACTGCAGCTTTGCCTCATTAGTCCATCTCCTCACTCCTCAGTTAGAAGCCCGGCAGGTGAAGTGTGAAGTGTGAAGGAGAAAACACAGAGAATGACTCTATAGATTGAATAAATCAATTCCGAGATGAAACATTCAAAAAGTCTTGCGAAGTGAGGGATCAGAAAGGCGTTATACAAAACAGACCATTTACCGTTCTCTGACTTCTCTTTCAGAGTCTCACATTAGGGTCTTTGAACATCAGTGGTGGGAGAGACAGGAGCAAAAAAACATTCATCTCTGAGGCTGCTACAAAGAAAAGGGTTGATGAGTTGTTTTTGAAAGAGATACATACTAACTCAACAGACTTATGATGAGAGGGTCACTGTGTTCTTAGCTAAACTAAACTTTGTGCAGGACCAGCTGTTCTGTTTAGAGTAACTGCAAATACAACACTTTTATCTTTCACTGAAGTGGTGAAGGGTTGGCTGCTGTTTCTCAGGGCAGAAATAGTGAGAGCTCTGTGTTCTGTTTTGTTAACACATACACACAAATCAAGGAACAGAAAGAGTAGGTTATTTCACCCTGCTAGAAAGTGAAGCAGGGTCAGTGGTGAGGACTTTCCTGTGGACAGGGTATGTGAGGAACCCCAAACACAGGCATCTCAGAGCCTCAGCAGGATCACCACATACTTGGTAATTGTGACGATTCTGCATAGTGTCTGTGTGAGTGGGTGTGTGCATGCAAATAGGTCCGAGCTGAATCGTGGAAATGATGCACCGCCTGCTGCTGGTTCTCGCAAGTGATTGGTTCCAAGGAGGGCGGCCCTCTAGTTGAAGAACCAGGATTGCGCTGGTCCGGGGCAGAGAGAACAATAGGCTCATCCTGTTCATCTCCCAACTGGGCACAGACTCTTCTAACTGTGTATTGTTACTTCCCTGAAGGCTCTGTTTGCAACGTGCTGTAGGTAATAAGGATGCACTGCCTTTTCTGTTCATAGTGATTGTTTTTCTCCTGTTTACCTGAGTTAGGGAGGGTAGAGATTGTAATTTGTTTTCTTTCATTTCCGTAGGTTATGTTTACTGTTTAGGGAAGAATTGGTTTTGTTCGTTATTTTGGCCTTTGTCCACCCCTAAGCCTGAACCTCAGCCCCAGTTTTGAGGATGTATATTGTAGATAAAACTCTCACTGGTTAACTTGAAATGATCTGTCACTGTGGCTGCTTGGGACCAGGGAAATCTGAGTTTCATTCATGTTGCATCTCAGCCTCTTCTAAACGGGCCGTAACAGTTAGACACATGAGGGGCCCAACATTCACAATCCAGACAGTACACATGGGTGAGGGGCAGCAATAACAGTCTGAATGCAGCTGGATTGGACAGGATTTACACCTTTAAGTCTCCAGCTTAATTCAGAGCAACACAAGTTTGGTTGGCTTCACTGACCACCACTTTGTCAACATTGACTCATTACACCACGCCACGCCATCTGACTTTGCTTTTGGCAGCAGTGGAGGTTTTAGCAGAGCTCCAAGAGAGTGAAGACAGCTCTTGTCAGGTTTCACATCCAGCTGAAGGAATGGATACCCTGAGCTCTTTCTTCTTTAACCTGGAGAGATCAGTAGCACAGAGGAAGAAGATGGCCTGCCTTTAACGTCCAGGAGGCAGTGACCACTTGCCTGGGCGAGATGAGGAGCCATGCAATGGCGATTACTACGCTGACCTGTTTGGGGCAGAGGAGTACTGCTATTGGTAACAAACTCTAACTGGGCACATATAGCATAGCATTACTGTATACATGGCTAAGCAATGGTTTAACCTTGTTAATGTATTGGTTTTGATTTGCTTTATTGTTCATTGAGTTTGATTATCATGATGTGTTGTAGTTTACTGTGCAGCCATAAAGTTTAGTTGATGTTAGTTTGCTCACACAGACACAGGGTCCTGCATGCAACTAACCATCCTCTCCTAACCTGCACCTTTATCTACACACTCACACATACAGTTTACAATAGGCCTCGACTGAGAGACAAAGCTAAGCTAACAGCTACAGCACTTAGCTTTCCTTTGTTTGCCTCTGACCCACACACCAGGGGGTCTGGGGGCCATTTTGTAGGCAGTCACCATTTGGTTCTCCCACCTTTTGTAGTCCTCCAGGTTACATTCCTTTTTGCATATTCACATGTACACACCCCCTCACACACACACACACTATTGTTTGTTAGCTAGTCAGAGTCACACTTAGTTAGATTGTTTGTATGTTCGATTTTGTTATGTTCTGATGCATGTGTTAATCCACATGCTGTCTTCTTTAATATTGTACAAGAGTGAATACTGCCAACCCCTACTCTGTAAAGAACTCTGAAATCCTTCAACTAGCTGTCGATAAGGTAATTTTGATAATACCAAATTGATGGTTTAGTATTTTATGAGACTGAATCAGTTAAATTGGCTATATTTTCCTTGTTTATTAAGGTCGTGCCCCAGTCAAGGTAGACTTTACACTAAGTCCCATGAATCAATTAATTATATTAGATAATTATTAATTATTTCCGATAATGCAGATAAACTAGTCCATGCATTTGTCACATTGCATTTGTTGTGTGTTATTGAAATCACTCATCAGGTTGCCCCAATAGGTGTGTAAAGACTCTCCAGCTGGTCCAGAATGCTGCTGATCATGTACTGGCGAGAACTAAGAGAAGAGGTCATATTTCTCCCGTACTGGCTTCCAGTAAAATCCAGAATTGAGCACTGCGCTACTGTGTACCAGAATGCAGCTGACTTGTGGTTCCTAGAGTCTACAGAAGTAAAGATGGAGGCAGACACCTTCTCTACATTTAAAAGTAGGCTGAAAACCATCCTTTTAGATCAAGCTTATAGTTTAGGGCTGGCTCAGGCCTTGGACCAGATTCTGCTGCTGTGGGCTTTGACTGCCAGGGGACTTCCCATGATGCTCTGGCCTCCTCTCTCCTCTTCTTCCTCTCCATCCTTATGCTTCATGTCTCTTTAATGTCTGTTACTAACTTGGTATCTTCCCCGGAGCCTTTTTGTGCTTTTCTCATCTCTCAGGTTCCTGTGGATCCTGGTCCTGGTTCTCCTGCTGTGGTTCTCTGGTTCATGTGGATCCTGGTCATGGTCCTCCTGGCCGTGGTTCTGTCGTGAATCATCGGCCGCTGACACATTTTACTCATGCTGTTATTATTCATATATTGATTATTGTCACGTCTTTAACTGCTGTCACATTGCTCATTATTAGTCATATTCCTATTGTCACTGATTTATATATTATATATATATATATATATACAGTGGTGGCCAAAATGATTAGAACACTTGACATATTTAAGAGGTTTCAGTTGTTTTTGTTGAATTGGCCATTAAAAGACCCATAAAAACAATGAAATATCTACAAAGTCATCATTATGCTGTATAAACCACAGAATAGAGCCATCATAAGGAGATTTAGGTCATTTTCCTTGCAAAAAACAAGCTAGGCCTATTTCACTGTCAATGTCACACAATCATGTTCCTTCACAGATGAAGTCAAATTACTTGTCAGGTGTGATCGTGGTTAAATTGATGGTGATGCAAGAGTCTTAGGACACAGCTGTGTGATTGTTTTGAATGTACAAGGCCCATCCTGCTCATTAAGTGATTGGTAACATCAGGGTTTTGTCACTGAGGCCACGCCACCAACTGGTATAAATTCAGAGCCTCTAGAAGTAGTCTTGAAGCACATGTTGCTCTTCTTTGAACATGGCTAAGGTGAAGAAGGAGCTAACGAGTGAGCAACGGGTTCAAATAAAGGCCCTTTTTGATGCTGGCTGGAGTTACCGCCACATAGCCAAGGGCTTGAGATGCAGTCCAAGCACTGTAAAGTACACTTTAGACCGCTATGATGCCACCAATTCACACCAGAACCGAAAGGGGAGAGGTAGAAAAAAGAAACTTTCAGACAGACAAGTGAAGTATCTAAAAATTCTCAGTCTTAAGGACCGGAGAAAGACGTCATGAGAACTGCGTGACGAGATCAACACCACAATGACTAATGGTGCACAGTGTCTTCAAGAACTGTGCATCGGAAACTGGGAGAAGAAGGATAGCAGCAAAGAAACCATTACTGAAAGAGAAGAATAGAGTGAAACACCTGAAATTTGCAAAAGAACGCAAGAAATGGACAAAGGAAGATTGGTATAAAGTGTTGTGGACTGATGAGTCTAAGTTTGAACAGTTTGGCAACAAGCGAACAGTGCATGTTCGACGGAGGGAGGGGGAGAGATATAAAAATGAATGTCTCTTGCCAGTCTCTGTCTCTTGACAGTTAAACACAGAGGGGGTAGTATTATGGTGTGGGGTGCCATTTCAGCCTCAGGAACAGGTGACTTTGTGAAAATTGATGGCATCATGGATAAGAAAGTATACCACGACATTCTGGTGAGGCACACAGTACCATCTGGGAGTCATTTTATTGGGCCTGGATTTATTTTCCAAGAGGACAATGACCCTAAACATTCTTCTAACTATTCCCGGAACTACCTGCGACAGAAGGAATCTGCGTGAACATTGAAAATGATGGACTGGCCCCCTCAAAGTCCGGACCTCAACCATATTGAGCAAATTTGGGGCGAGTTGGAAAATAAATTGGACAGATCTATTGTACATTCAAAGGAAAGCCTTTGGCTTGAGTTGCAGAAGGCATGGGAAAAGATTAGTGTTGAAGTTCTGTGGAAATATACTGACACTATGCCAGAGAGATGAGCTGCTGTAATTGCTGCAAAAGGTGGACATACCAAATATTAAAATTAAAAGTGGATAAAAATAGTAGGACTCATTTGGACTGCGCAGAGGAGCTTAAGGACGTCTTCACGGGCATCTTTAACACTTCTCTGAGGCAGGCTGCTGTTCCATCATGTTTCAAGTCCACCATCATCGTACCCGTGCCTGCTCCATCCTGCTTCAATGACTATCGCCCCATGGCACTGACTACCATCATCATGAAGTGCTTTGAACGACTAGTCAGGGCACACATCAAATCCATCCTCCCCCCTACCCTGGACCCTTTCCAGTTTGCTTACCGGGCCAAACGGTCCACAGAGGATGAAATCTGCTCTGCTCTCCACCCAGCCCTCACCCACCTAGACACCAAAGACTCCTATGTGAGAATGCTGTTCATAGACTTCAGTTCAGCATTCAACACCATAATCCCGGAACAACTAATTTGTAAACTTCACCAGCTGGGGCTCAACACCTCCCTCTGCAATTGGTTGCTGGACTTCCTCAGTGAGAGGCCACAAGCAGTACGAGTCGGCAACAACATCTCGAGCAGCATCACACTCAGCACAGGGGCCCCTCAAGGCTGTGTGCTCAGTCCCCTGCTCTTCACCCTGCTGACTCACGACTGCACACCAACCCACAGCACCAACCATATAGTGAAGTTTGCGGATGATACAACTCTGGTGGGTCTCATCACCAAGGATGATGAGACCCACTACAGGAAGGAGGTCAACCTTCTGACCATGTGGTGCAGAGACAGCAACCTCTTCCTGAACGTCAGTAAGACCAAGGAGATTGTTGTCGACTTCCGGAGAGGCCACACCCAACAGCCCCCACTGACCATCAACGGTGCTGCTGTGGAGAGAGTGAGCAGCACCAAATTCCTGGGGGTGCGCATCAGTGAGGACCTCTCCTGGACCACCAACACTGCATCACTGACGAAGAAGGCATAGCTGCGCCTCTATTTCCTTCGCAAACTCAAGCGAGTGAAAGCCCCCACATCCATCATGTACACTTTCTACCGGGGCACCATCGAGAGCATCCTGACCAGCTGTGTCACTGTGTGGGGCGGGAGCTGCACTGACTACAACAGGAAAGCCCTGCAGCGCATAGTGATCTACTACATCTGCTACATTTTATGCTCAATTCTATACTCTTTACTCTATCCAACTGTCAGAGGAATGTATACTATATATAAAAATAAAATTCAAGTAAGCTCACAGATTTTTTCTGACACAAAGTGAGCAGTAGAGGACAGGAAAACAGAGGGAAAGAAAGCTGGCTCTTTAAAAGACACTGATGTTAATAATCAGTGGAACCAGGAGAACCACTACGGGCCATAAAAAGTGTAGAAGGCTTCTTTGGAGTGATGTGACTCTTGAGTATCACGATCAACGAGAAAAGGATATGATATTTTGTGCAAAAAGGAATATAACTCCCATGCGTGAAAAGTACCTCTCATCGCCATCTGCATTGTACTGAATTCATCTCCTGCTGTCTTCACCATCTTCCTCCCCTCATCCTCTTAAGCTGTCTCTGTCGGTTCACTTCATGACTAATGCCGCATTCTCATTACCCAGAGTCCTGCTGTTGATTGTGCCGCGTCTTCATCCTCTTCCTCTCTTCCTCTCTCCCTCACTCTCTCATCTCTCATTTCTGACCACTCTCTTATTGCTTTTGCCATTTGTATTTCCATTCAAAACATACTCCTCATTAAAACAATGCCTAATAGAATTCTTTTTTGCAGCTACCAAACAAGAAGCCACACCAATAACCTCTTCATATTCAGTAGTAGAGCAACATTAAAACCTTTCAAGGGGGCTTGAATTAACAGACTTAAGATGGTAAAGGAATAGTCACCTACTCGAGGGAATATGCTAGTTTACTGTCTCACTGAGAGCTCACTGAGAGTCAGATGAGATGATTCAGTGCCGAGATAGCCTTAGGACAAAGACAAGCAGGGTGAAACTGTTAGCATAGCTCCAATTATGTGAATCTCAGCTTTCTTGTCCAATTTGGATAGAATTAATTTCTTTAGGGGAGGTGAACTTTAATATTACATGCCCAGTGACCCTAATCCTGTCCTGGACCTTAGGACTGAGAGCTATTCATGAAGCATCTTCGAAATATAAATCTTCCTCAAGATGACCGTGGCATTGGTCTATTGTTGAGTGTTTTTGTGTTGACAAATGTCTATTTCCATGCAGCAGGTCCACCGACCTGATGCAGACTGATAAAATTAATATAAAGAAGTAAAAACAAGGGTAAAACTTAAATAGTGAAAAAGTAGTGAAAAAAGTGGATAACAACTAATAGAAAAAAACGGTACAGCATCAGTGCTCAAGATTCTGGTGATACTGGGTTGCAACCACAATAGTGACGATTGAGAGACCTGAAAGAATGTCTGTAATAACAAACTAAACATCATATACTGTTCATTCACTGAACACAGAATATAAAGTGGACATATATAAATGGCAATATAAATGGACATTTTATATAATAAATGAATAAAAGGAATGTCGGCCATTTAGACATAGTATAAGTGCGAACAGTGAATGAGGACATCCTGAGCTCATTGTTCCACATGTTCGACATAAAATATGTAACTTTGGTTATTTCATCACCACAAAATGGTTATTTAAGGTTACGACCATATTCTATTCTGTCAGAACAACTAAAGCACCTCAAATGGGCCGCAAGCGGTTATACAAAGATCTGGAAATGTTAATATAGCACACATTTTTGTATCAGAAACACTGAGATTCAACACATCTGTGATTTGCTAAAACATAAAATAGCAACATTTTCCTGTGGCGAGTGAGTTGAGTAATGAACAGCTAAACATTTAGTTTTGTGTTGCAGTAACAGAAATTGAAATAGGACACCAGGGAGTGTTCTCACTAAATTATACTAAATTAACTAGATTATGAAGTTTTCTGATGTATAAATTATGCTTAAACAGGGGGCAGTGGAAATAAAGGCCTGTCTCTGATATACATCTTTCTGTACAGGCAAATAAATGACATCAATTTGAGCTACAAAGGTAAAGTTTGTCTGAAGGATAGAATTAGACCATGATGATCCTGAATTTAAGAGGGTTTATCCTCATGAGAGCACAAATGTGCTGGGAGATATACATATTGTTTTGCTTTTCAGATTATAGTGCAGCGTTTGGGCCACTTTGACAATTTGTTTGGCCTGCTGATGGCGCTGTTCATAGCTCATGTAGTGTCCTAAAGGCTCACCCTTGTCCTCATGAGTCCTTGTAATGCATTTTACAGTAACCTGAGAATTGGAGGGCATCATAAACATTTCTTTGCTTCCACTGCATTTTGAACCACTGTATTTCATTGAACTACTGTTCATGCACCAAAGTGTTGCGAAAGGGTGAAATGATGCCTAACAGTCCAAGAGACTACAGAGTCAGACATGTAGCACACTACCTGGCTGCTATCCAATATTTAATAAAAGACCAACCTTCCCATAATGTGTCACTAAAGTGATACAGTGAGTCAAATCTTGAAAGTTTTTCTCACAAGCTATCAGCATTAGTGTTATGTGGAGTGACCTAAAATCAGAGATATAAATTTAGCGGCTATCAGCGGCTCCATCCTAAAAATATCTGTATCACTCATCAAACACTATACATGTGTATCAGGGCACAGCTTCTTCTGTGTTCTATAACTTTATGCATGAACTTTTCGTCTGTTAACAGCAATTATCAGTCCAGCCAGTCACTCTCTTTTAACAAGGCCCTGAGTGGTTTAAGAAAGAAAAAGCCTATTTGTTTGGTGCAACAGGCTCTGGAGCCTCAGGCTGTGTTCACTGCTGACAATATCTACATGGCAGAGTAAGTATAATGGGTTCCTGAGTGATTTGAAAAAGGCTGCCAGAGAGGCAGTCCTTTTTTCTGTGTGGTTGTTTGTCTACCAATTAGAGTGTCGATTAAATAAATGTGTTTGGGCTCCATCTTGCCCCTGGCAAAGAACAGAGCTGTCTAGAGACACACCTACAGGAGGTTCCCAGCCAAAATTACTTTAAACACATTCCTGCTCAATAAACACCATCACAGAGAGAGGCTGGGCTCTGTTTGGGACTCTAATCTAACAGCCAAACCACATTCTGACATTTTGTTCCATCAAAAGGGGAGCCTAGCTCAGAGACATGTCTGTTGCACTGTAGTCACTGTAGCAGAAATGTGACTTTGGTAGAGAGGGAAAATATTAAATGAACTGTTAACAGACTATGCATCAACCTGGCATATAAACCAGTTGAACTAGTTAAGAATGCAAACAAAATTAAAACTAATTTGCAGATTTGCATTTTTATTTGCCCACTATGGTGTCACAATGTGTAAGAAACCATGACAAGATGAGGTCTAAGGTCCTTCCAGTGGAGAATATGTGATGGAGTGAACTCTTTATGTTTTTGCTCCTGCCCCTGAGACAGCCCCAATTTGCCACTGATATAATCCTCTGTATAAACAGCAGGCTTAGTTAACATTCAATTTATGGCTACTTCTTATGACTTAATGGCTAGATGAAATCCGTGATTTGCAGTTTCCCTGAAAAGGCAAAAATTAAGATAGCAGAATGGAGTATGTGCATTTGTGTCCATTAATTTTGAAAATGTGCATTCAAACTAAATATAACATAATATATAATATAACATAAAATGATCAAACAAGACAAGGCAAAGGCTACCTAATTTACTAATTGTTGGGTTGAATACGGTTTTCACACTCTGTGGTGATCTCCAGACTGCAAGTTGCAAACCTCTCTTGCTCTCACTAGGACTCTCCAGCAATAGTTATCAAACCAAATCAATCATGTACCATGGCTCAGAGCAACACTGTTCCACTCAGACTAAACTGACTTTCCCCTAATAGTCAAACTCACCCAAACATTTGTCTTTAATGTATAGAGTATTTAATGTACTGTCTGTACACAAGAGGGCCAGCTCTAATGCAGGGCCAACATAAGTCCCAAGTCCAGGGGCTGATTGCACCAACAGGGCTTATGCCTGGTCTCAAGCTAAGTCACTATATAGACCTCTTTTGCCTTCTTCTTACTAAGACCAGGCAGAAATCATAGCCCTAATCAGGAGCAGGTGTGGACACAGAACAATTGGGGAAAGACCAACCCATTAGACATTTACAATGATGAGAAGCTGATTGAGAAGTTTGTATTCTGTAGAAGAGATCAATTCGAACTTGAGCCTCAAAGGATCTGCAGTTTTTGTCGGACTGGAACACAGTGTTGTCTCGTGTGTCCACAGTACCACCGCCTGCTGGGCCACCTGCACTGGCACTAAGCCTCTTCCTTGCTTATTACTCTCACCTCCCCAATGAAACTTCAGTAACTGCCTTTATACTGTCTTTATTGTGAATTCTTCATTTCTGCCAAAATTTGTCTTGAGATTTAAGCTGAATATCAGAAAGAATGTGTAAACATGGACACACATGACCAATAGATAGATCAGGACAGATCAACACACACAGCAGAGCTGACCAAGATAGGCACCTGTCCTTAGGACTTTTATCAATTCATTCCTTTCTTTAAAATCATCGCCTCATGTTAATGTTCTTTTTTTATGCCATAATGTTGTGGTCAGTGTGGTCTTGTCTTGGCTCTAGTTCTATTCAATTGTATTTCATTGTCCATGAAATTTCCTTTTCTCACCAGAAGATAGCAAAGTAGCCATTTGTCTAGTGGAAGTATTTTGGGCTTTACAAAGTTAAACGTGCTGATCATGTTCTAAAACGGTAAGTAAAGAAGAATAAATATGCTATTTAAATATTCACTTTAATTCTATAGGTTCATTTTTAGTAATTTCACTTTGGTGTTTGAAGGTGTTTAATATCCAATTGAAACCACCTCTTTTCATTCATACTCTGCGTTGTTCTCGCACTTCCTTTCTCTTTATCTACTGACTAGTCAAGGGAGTCCATCCCTTTTCCTGATATTGGTACTCTTCTGATGGTCCCTGGGCCTTTAAAGGACTTCCTGTGGTGCAGACAGGCTACAGATCTCACCAGCACTAGTTATCAAACCACGTGCCTTTAAGGTACAAGGACTCAAACAAACAGGCATGTTTGAATGTGTCAAGACGACTGCTTAGTGTATTGTCTGTACACATGAGCACCAGCTGTAATGTAGAGGCCACACAGGGTCACATGGACACCACAGAAGAAGCCTGAATAGGAGGGCAACAGCTAAGATATGTGGTATGTGTGGAGGACTCAGCAGAAAGGCATTCAGCTCTTACCCTCTAAGACTGTGAGTTTGGCACTGGTGTTGATCTCTCCCCCGCTGTTGGTGGCTGTGCATTCATAGATGGCTTCATCACGGTGGGTCCTCAGAGGCTGGATACGCAGCACCGAGCCTGAGCCGTCGTCAAACTCAATCACCTGGCCAGATGACAGGAGAGAAGGACTCAAGTAATCATGCTTTCCCATTTTCTCAGAGAACAAAGGAGCTTCAAGCTTCTGCACATGAATATATAGAAATCCTATATTCCAACAAACTTCATTTGAGATTCGTTGAGATTAATTTGGACTAATTACATTATTAGATTGCCAGGCAGCTTTAAAGCCATGTCTGCAAACTATTATGAAAGGAATAGTTTGATATCAAACATAAAGTGAACCACAGATAATGCTCCAAGGCTTTAGAGTCATTTACATTATTAGTAAAAAGAAAAGGCAACCTACACTCTGTTAACAGGTGAATTTTAGTGGTGCAGTTAGGCGTGTTTTTCCAGCTGTTTCCAGCGTAAAGTCTCTATGTTAAGATAGGCTAAACATATCCTGACACCAGCTCTACTTGTACTCATTCAAAGACAGCAAGCAAGAAAGTGCGTTTCCCAAATGTTGAAATGTCGCTTTAAAGGTTAGTATGTATTGTGTCTAAAGAAGCTAAAAAAGAAGAATATTGAGCAATATACTGTAAGTATTCCATGTTCCTACCAGAATGTGTCCTGTAGGCATCTACCATGCATTAATATGCATGCATTTTGCAATACACCACTGTCATAGAGCTTTTGTGCAATGTTGCTGCTATATCATTTCATCATTGTCAAAACAATACAACTATGCATTCCTCTTCCTCAACAACATTAGTGTACACATACAATGGAAAAAAACTTTACAGCAATTCTTCACACCTGCCTAAGACTGTAGTACAGCGCTGTAAATGTAGTATGCAGATATGTATTGTCTAATAGGTTAGCCACCCACTTTAGACCTTTAAAAAGAACAAATAGGGTATATCTGACCCAGATAACAGCTTAGCCTGGGTATTACAACCCTGGAGTATCTGATCAGTGCAGTCATAACCATATCTCTATGACAGCAGACCTTCTAGTTTTATTACTCAGCAAAGGACTGACATTGAATTTACACCATTTAAGGATACTGCAAGCTTATTAGGACTTGAGTCTTACTTTTCTGTTTTTGTTGTATGACATCATTCTGTTGTGCTCATATTGTTGCGTTGTTCATTTAAACTTATGGCAGGTGTAATTCATGTAATTGTGATCTGTCATCTTGGATTTGTGGCATTTTTTGAAATTCTTTTGAATCCAGTCACGAGCACTCTATATGATCTGACATGAACAGAACATTCCTCCTACTGAAAACTGTGAGGGAAGTTAATGTCTTCTAATCAGAAAGTAAGCATATTCAAAACATTAAGTCTACTGCTGATGAACCAATAGTGGACTGGTAATCATGTTGCATTGTTATGTTGCAAGCTAAATCTCCTGTTCCTGACATTTTGAGTGACAGAGAGACATGGTAAGATTTTTCATGAAATTAGAGTCTGCATCACTTTATTCCAGTGTGTGCTTTCATTCAGTCATTCTCCAATGCCCTTCCTGCGTCTCCTGTATGCAGATAATTGGCCAAGCCATTCATCTGGAACACAGCAACATGACTACAACACGGTTTGATGGGTCAACAGACACAAGCGTTCAGACAGTTTGACAGGTTGAAAACAAATCAACAGTTTATCCTGAGGATCTTACACATTATTTGGAGGCCAAACCTAAAGAGAGCACAACTGAAATCTGAGTGCACAACTCCCGTAAGAATGTGCTTACTCAGTGGATACAGTTATTGTGGGATATCATAACTCTCTATGGCTCAGAGTAATTGGCCTTGGGAGAACACAATTGGGGCCTTTGGATTGATGTTTTTTTTCCCTTGTTCCTTGCCTTTCCTTGCCTTGTTTGTCTGTTGTTGTAGTTACACACCCAATGTACCATCTAGGATTGGGGAGGGTTGGACACATAAAAAAGTTGGACACAAGTTGGACAATAAGATGGAAATTGAAAATTGAAATGGAAATAAGACATTGAATCAGGAAGTTGGTCTGGAGACTAAGAAGTATGTTTCTGGTCACCTGATTGCTTCTGTTTCCTCACCTGTTCTTTATAGTGATGTCACTGCTTTCCAAGATCTCAACAATTATGGTGAGAGTGCATTTGGATAGGAATGATGACCAAAACCCTGAAAATGACCCAACGTATAATTACCCCAAATTAATATTCATATTCAGTTGTTTGATCATGTTGCTTGGAGTCCTGGCCCTCAGTGCAGCTGAAGGAGGATGTGGACAGTGATGAGCTTGACTGGATAGCAGGTATGTGATGGACTTTAGGAATGTTGAGGGGGAAAAGCCTCAGGGGTCAAGGCATTGGGCCTGACACTTCCGCCTCCCATGGCAGTTGTGATCCAGCAAGCCACCTGGAAGGAGTCACATTCTTCCTCTAATGAAGGAGGTGCAAAACTGCACTCTCTCACTGGATGGAAGCCATCAGTTTGAGGAACACTTAGCCTAACGGAGAAACTTTTCTTTTATAGCCATTGTAAAAGAAATGGAAAAAAGGACAAAGACTGTAGGAAAGGTCACCTTAATTGAGTCTAAAAACCAGTACCAATTCAACCTATTAATTTCAACTCAAAATATAGACCATATAGTCTGCGTCAACTTCCAGTTGCATCCCAGTAGCACTGCAGAGGATATGCGGTAGTTCTATTTTTGGTGATGGACGTGGCCCAACCGCGATGTGGAAAAAACACTTTCACTTTAGCTGATTCCTGTGGCTACAGCACAACACAAGCAGTAAATACATACAAGAAACAAATATAAAACAAAACAAAATTACAAAATGTACAGAAAGTTTTACCTAATTTGCATACTGGAATCCAATCAGTTGAGAAAATATAGTTAATCCTTTGTCGCTTGCTTCCTCTGTTTTGCTGCAGTTGTAGATTGTAGAATGCAGTTTCCTTAGCTATGTATTTTGTGTCACTTTTATATACGTTTATATTATGCCATGTCCTACGTTGTGTTGTGTTGTGTCCAAACACAATGACACTACACACCTGTATCTATTTATTACTTGATTGTGTCTGTTCATTACATTATACTGTGGCATAGCATACAAATATCCCCCCAAAATATAAACAATTGTTTTAAAAAAGACACCAAAAACCATGTTGGGCGAATCTACTGCAACTGAATCAAAGAGAATTCAAAGAATAATTCTAGTATCTTTAAACTCTGACCCTATTTTTACATGCTTTGGGTTCAAAAGGGTACAAAAACTTTTGAAATTGGTCCTGTTGACTGCCTCAAACAGCACCTGTAGAAAGCGCTTGTTTTCGCCACTGACAGGCTCAGATTGTTATTCTAAGTGTGTGACAGCATTATGGAAAGGATCCCTACAGACAGAGACCTGGAAGATCAGCCATTATATCGCTTAGGGAAGCGATATCGGAAGGTGCTTTGGATGGACTTAGATGCTATAAATTGTTTTAACTCATCTGTGTCTTTGACCACCAATTGATCTTGATTATTAAAGATTCCTTTTGCATTGTATTATGTTAAAATTGCACTATGCACACCTGCGTTGTATTGTGGCTACGTTGTGGTTCTGGTCCATCCTCTGCACTGCTTCATATCCAACCAGGAGCATTCCAGGAAAAGAGTGTTTTGCCTGGCTGATTAGTTGCCTGATTCTGTTGATTTGGTAATTTTTCCTTCATTTTCATGAATAAGCAAGCAGGCTACATTTCTTAATAAATTGTCTTACTAAACGTAAGTAGTTAAGGCTCAACCTTTCCTTTAACTACCCCTTCAATTCAGCTGGGCTGTCATTCTGCCTTAGGAGGAGGTACACCCACCCTACACACAGGGTAGCCATCGGTTTGAGTAATGCTGAGCAGACAGGTGGAAGATAACTCTTATTACCAACAACAAAATGAACCAAGTATCTCTGTCCACACAGAAGTCATGTTGAGCCACTTCACTTGAAGTCATTTAAGTTGGCTGGCAGCTAATGAGCTTTCCTGCTGCTCCGCAGTCCTGCAGGAAAGCTCAGACAGTCATATTAATTAAGGAGTTGCTGTGTGTATTGATGCAGCAGCATGCATAAAATGTCTACATTCTGGCCACCTTATCACAGCGCACAAAGATTCTGCACAGTCAAGTTTGTAAGAGACATGGCAGGAGAGTTATGTTTCCAGTCAGGATTTTTTGTATTTGTATTGTATCATTTTACCTTAACACAGTATGGTTATTGCTCTACCACCTGCACACATGAAAATCTGTACAAACACATTTTGTTTTCATCTTTTTTTATAGATTCTTTGTCTATGATATGTGCTATTAGTAAACATTGAGTAATACGTTTGTTTTCAGTGTTAGATTTTGCAGTTAGTTTTGCTAAGTTTATGAATTGTAATGTACTGAAGGGGGGTCTTAATATTTTTTCATATTTCATACAGCAAGTCTGTTTTGTCTGTGTTTGTTTTAGAAATTAGCACAATGACTTCTTATTCTGAAATGATTTTCCATTTTTTCCATACAAATAGATTCAGACTGCATCGAATCAAATTGCACAGAATTGAATCGTATCATTCTGTATTAAAAGGTATTGCCCCTGAAACGTATTCTAGCCCATGTATCTAGATTTGTATCACACCAGCACTTAAGAGAGAGATGCACAGCCCTAACACAAACCAATCAGAAAACAAAGAAGAGAAGCACAAAAAAGGGAGAGACGTGAGCCACTGCGAACATGCACGCCACCACAGAACAATGGGGAAGCTGTTTCTTATTGACCTGAGGATGTCAGGGCTCATGTGCCGCACAGTGAGCAATAGTAGGAGGCTGGTGTGAACACTTAAGGACTGTGGGAAATGGTGTTCACAAAACGAGCCCCTTTTTGCTCATAAGCCAAACAAGGGGGTGGCTGAGAGTGGGTCGTCCATCAATCCCCAGCTCCTGTGAGTCAGCAAGTCGAAGTGTCCTTGGGCAAGACACTGAACCCCAACCTGCTCCTGAAGCATCTTCAGTGTGTGAATGTGTGTGAAAGAACAGTCTCCTCCAGCTTAGATTCCTCCTGAATGAATGATGTGTGAATAGGTGAATGAGGATGTGATGTAAAGCACTTTGAGTAGTTGAAATAACTAGAAAGGAGCTGTACAAATACAGACCATTTACCATTTACAAGCATGTCGTCCCCACCATTTTGAGATGGTAGAGGTCCCAACAATTAGGAAGCACCTAGGGTTTTATATTAGCACAGAGTACAGAGTACATACACATCCAAACTCATTTTCTTGAGAGTCCATCCAGAGGTTGCACTATGCTCAGTTTATAACTGAGAAAACAGCGGTCAGGTAATTACACTTCAACACACCTAATGTGAGACAAAATAATCTCAACACAACACTAACTATCTTATTGTATGTATATGCCGCAGGTTAATCACCAAAGGACTGCTGAGACACCACAAACAACCATGAACATTGACATCCTGGTGGCTGGACTACTTGTTCTTAAGATGACAATATCCCAAAATGTCAGAGGAAATTTCACAGTAAGGATTATTTCAATAAAATGACAAACGATTGAAATCAAAATTATTATCTGTCCTCAAAAACTGAATTTGGAGTAACAGTTGTAGTTGTATTAAAGCTGTGAGTCTGGCATTACTGCAGATTGATGTGGTTGATTACTGATTAACGCGGCTTTCTAAGGCCCAGTGTCTTTACTGATTCTGCTTCTTACTCTTTACTTTGTACATTTATTCATGGGCCTTGAACTATACAGGTCTAGTAGGATTGGGCTGATGTAAAAATGTTCAAAGATAGATTGAAAATTTCATAATGAGCCTAACCAGGTGTCACATGTAACTCAACTGTTATGAGACGACCACAGAGTGTAGAATGTGTAAAAATGTTGTTGAATTTTAATAGGAACTAGGATTAGGTCCACTAGAGGCGTTCAGCAGGGTTGTGGAGAAAAGTGATTTTTTGTTTTTAGCCATGGAGGCTAACACAACAGGGATAATGTTAGCATTTGCCATGTGTAATGTTACACAGGGTCTAAAATCTGGCCGGGTAGGAACAGAGGATTTTACTAGATAAAACATTGTACGGAGCTCCATCCAGCTGATCTGTCTGCTTGTCTGTTTTTGTGTTTCATCTGGTGATATCCTCCATCAATACTGTTTCTGATGGCAGATTGGCAACCAGCCAGTTACTGTGTAAATGTAGTAAAACTCTAAAAACTCTTCCAGCTAAGCCTCACGCACATCTACCCAAGAATGTGTGTTGACACACTGTAACTGCAAGTATACAATTACAGCACACACCCTATCCTTCTCTCTGTCGTAGACTCACACATTAGGAGAGAGCTTAAGAGCAGTAAAGGTGTGAAACTGGGAGGCTCTGCACATTCAAACCCATCAGACAGGGAGTTTCCAGGCCTGCTATGGAGTCGTACCTCAAAGCGCTGTGAGCTGACTTTCTTCCCCTTCTTCATCCAGGTGATGCGAGGTTTGGGCTCACCCACTGCCTGGCATACGAATGACGCCACCCCTCCTGAAATCCCTGTCTGATCATCAGGAGACTTGATGAAGCTGGGCATGCCTACAGCAGAGAAACAACAAGACAAAGACGAGGGAAGGAAGTGAGGAGACAGCAGGGAAGAGAAGATATGAGATGAAGAGCTCTGACAGAGAAACAGCTTCAGGCAGGTTACAGGGATTTTACCACACTGGATCTGCTGTACTGCTGGCAATAACAATATTCTCTTTCAAAAGGCCTCTTGCCATACTTCGTCAAATTTGATGCCAGTGAAAACAGTTGAGCACCTTCCCCACCCTGATAATAAGCAGCATCTGTCACTAATAGTTGCAGGGTGCAGACAGATGTGAGTAGTTAGATAGAAAGCTTGGAAAATCCTTGAATAAACATGTGTCATAAAGCATTCACTGAAGGTGTGCACTAATAAAAGGGAGATGTATGAAATGAAAGTCTGAAATAAGCAAAAAAGTCCAGTATATTTATATTTACATTGTATGTCCTGTGATGCAATGTTTTGATGGACAACACATGTTCCTACCTACTGCAGAGTGTGGTAATATACAAATGTGTAGAGCTTAGAAGCGTTCCTCTATATCAAACTGTTCCACTGATCAACAGTTAAAATATAGCAATGTGCAAGTCAAATCACAGCAGAAGACACCCCGCCAGTGTAAACATGATTATGAAATACTTGCAGGTTTGGGTGCAGGGCCACTCCTCCGACCACTACAACATGCACCATTTTTGCCTGAGACTCAGCAAAACCAAAGCAGGAGTGACTGAAGCATTGTACTGTCTATATGTTTTCACAAGCTGAGGAACGAATGTCCACTTCCTTCACCATAACAGTAGGTGTTTGTGAACCTAAAGGATGCCAACTAACACTAAACACGAAACACTAAGTATGAAAATAAAATGTTTGCAGGAAAACTCCAAGTTCAGCAAGTTAAAGGGATAATTCATGTTGAGAAAAACTAGCTTCAATAGTTTTGTTCTTCCTGTCTATCAGTTTCGATAACACTGTACAGGTTGTAAATAAGTTACAAATACAAGTAGGGCTCTTAAACTGTGGATGAGCCAGAAACCATATGCCACACCTTGATGTGCATCATTCACATGTTCCTCATATCATCATATCATCATCATATGTGACATGAATGATAAAAGGGGCCTGTTAAAGGAGCCCGATACCCAGTGATCATAACCTTTTGATCTCCTCATGCATATGTGTGTACTTTGTTAGCACTGTATGACATTAGCATCTGACATCTATACCCGAAGCCTCATAGCTGATGCTCCTTTTTGTACCTGCAGAGGCAACATAGGTGACGTCAGTCTCTCATTTAGGCATTTCTACTGCAAACTCAGACTATAAAAGCACTGGGACTAATGCCTCTGTGTTATGCGGAACAGAACTGGCTGAACCCACAATGCAGACACGGACACTGGTACGTAGGTTAGGAGACAGGTAAGTTTATTCACAACAAAGCTGGGGAAGAGACCGGGGGAGGCAGGCTAGTGGAGCGGGGGACAGGACCTGAGTGGAGACATGGGGAAGCAGGCTGGTGGAGCAGGAGACAGAGCCGAAGCAGAGACCAGGGGAAGCAGGCTGGTGGAGAGGGAGACCGGACTGGAGCGGAGACGAGGAACCAACACGAGCAAACACGACAAAGCGACTAGTCTAACCAGGCTAACATGAAGAAAGTTCTCCCCCACTTTTTCCAACATGTGAGTTTTGCCACAAGAGGAGCCAACACACTGGATCACGTCTATACAACATCAAAGCAGCCCCTCGCCCTCACCTCGGCTCGTCACACCACATCTCCATCATGCTAACTCCAGCATACAGACCTCTGCTCACCAGAAACCAGAGGGAGCCAGAGGGAAAAATGACAGCACTGCAGGGATGTTTCGAATGCACTGACTGGTCTGTCTTCAGGGAGGCTGCCACCACAGACCAGACTACAGACATTGAGGAGTATGCTGGTTACATCTACAAATGTCTGGAGGATGTCAATGTCAAAAAAAAAAAAAAAAACAGTGAGGGCAAACGAGAAACCGTGGATGACATCTGAGGTACGTGCCCTGCTGAAAGAAAGAGACACCACCTTCAAGTCTGGAGACATTGGGGCCCTCAGAACGGCCAGAGCCAAGCTGAACAAGGCCATCAGACAGGAACAGGAACAGTTTCAGGATCACAAGGACACCAGGAGACTGTGGCAGGGTATCAAATCTGTCACAGACTACAAGACCACCCCTGCAACCTTGTGATGACGACACTGACTTCCTGAATCAACTCAACAACTACTTTGGACGTTTTGAGGCACTTAATAAAACTCCAGCGGCCAAGGCCACCCCACTTCAGGAGGAGGTGGTTCTGGCCCTTGATCCAGCTGATGTCTGTTGGACCCTGAAAAAAATAAACCCACGGAAGGCTGCAGGTCCGGACCACATACAGTGGGTACAGAAAGTATTCAGACCCCTTCACTTTTTCCACATTTTGTTATGTTACAGCCTTATTCCAAAATGGATTAAATTATTTTTTTTCCTCATCAATCTACACACAATACCCCATAATAACAAAGTGAAAAAAGTTTTTTAGAAATTTTTGCAAATGTTTTAAAAATAAAAAACTGAAATATGATATGTACATAAGTATTCACACCCTTTATTCAGTACTTTATTGTGGCACCTTTGGCAGCGATTACAGCCTCAAGTCTTCTTGGGTATGATGCTACAAGCTTGGTACACCTGCATTTGGGGTGTTTTTCCCATTCTTCTCTGCAGATCCTCTCAAGCTCTGTCAGGTTAGATGGGGAGCGTCGCTGCACGGCTATTTTCAGGTCTTTCCAGAGATGTTCAATGGGGTTCAAGTCTGGGCTCTGGCTGGGCCACTCAAGGATATTCACAGACTTGTCCCGAAGCCACTCCTTCGTTATCTTGGCTGTGTGCTTCGGGTCATTGTCCTGTTGGAAGGTGAACCGTCGCCCCAGTCTGAGATCCTGAGTGCTCTAGAGCAGGTTTTCATCCAGGATGTCTCTGTACTTTGCTGCATTCATCTTCCCCTCTATCCTGACTAGTCTCCCAGTTCCTGCCACTGAAAAACATCCCCACAGCATGATGCTGCCACCACCATGCTTCACCGTAGGGATGGTATTTGCCAGGTGATGAGCGGTGCCTGGTTTCCTCCAGACGTGACACTTGGCATTCAGGCCAAATAGTTCTATCTTGGTTTCATCAGACCAGAGAATCTTGTTTCTCATGGTCTGAGAGTCGTTTAGGTGCCTTTTGGCAAACACCAAGCGGGCTGTCATGTGCCTTTTACTGAGGAGAGGCTTCCGTCTGGCCACTCTACCATAAAGGCCTGATTGGTTGAGTGCTGCAGAGATGGTTGTCCTTCTGGAAGGTTCTCCCATTTCCTCAGAGTAACGCTGGAGCTCTGTCAGAGTGACCATCGGGTTCTTGGTCACCTCCCTGACCAAGGCCCTTCTCCCCCGATTGCTCAGTTTGGACGGGCGGCCAGCTCTAGGAAGAGTCCTGGTGGTTCTGAACTTCTTCCATTTACGAATGATGGAGGCCACTGTGCTCTTCGGGACCTTCAATGCTGCAGAAATTTTTCTGTACCCTTCCCCAGATCTGTGCCTCGATACAATCCTGTCTCTGAGGGCTACAGACAATTCCAATGGCTTGGTTTCTGCTCCGACATGCACTGTCAGCTGTGGGACCTTATATAGACAGGTGTGTGCCTTTCCAAATCAAGTCCAATCAATTGAATTTACCACAGGTGGACTCCAGTCAAGTTGTAGAAACATCTCAAGGATGATCAGTGGAAACAGGATGCACCTGAGCTCAGTTTTGAGTGTCATAGCAAAGGGTGTGAATACTTATGTACATGTGATATTTCAGTTTTTTATTTTTAGTACATTTGCAAAAATTTCTAAAAAACTTTTTTCACTTTGTCATTATTGGGTATTGTATGTAGATTGATGAGGAAAAAAAAGAATTTAATCCATTTTGGAATAAGGCTGTAACATAACAAAATGTGGAAAAAGTGAAGGGGTCTGAATACTTTCCGTACCCACTGTACCTGGCTGCGTGCTCAAGGGGTGTGCAGAACAACTGGCACAGGTCCTGACAGACATTTTCAACACCTCCCTGGGTCAAGCAGTTGTGCCTTCGTCAGCCATCATCCCAGTGCCCAAAAAACCCTCCATCACCACCCTTAATGATTACCGCTCTGTAGCCCTCACTCCCATAATCATGAAGTGCTTTGACAGACTAATAAAAGAGCACATCACCTCCATTCTACCTCCCAGATTCGTCCCCCTCCAGTTCGCATACCGTCTGAACCGCTCCGCTGAGGACGCCCTATCCACTGCTCTCCACCTGTCCATGGAACACCTGGAGAGCAAAAATGCATGGGTACGGATGCTACTGGTCGATTTTAGTTCTGCCTTTAACACCATAATCCCACAGCATCTCATCGACAAACTGGGCCCACTGGGACTGAACACCCCCCTGCAAAACTGGATATTGGACTTTTTGACAAACAGGCCCCAGTTTGTACGTGGAGGTAACAACAGGTTGAACACCATCACCTTAAGCACAGGCTCTCCACAAGGGTGTGTGCTGAAAATCACATCATCAAATATGCTGACGACACACCCGTAGTGGGGCTCATCCAGAACGAGGACGACAGACACCATAGGGAGGAGGTGAGACTCTTCACTGACTGGTGCAACAACAACAGTCTGATCCTGAACGTGGAGAAAACCAAGGAGCTGGTGATCGACTACAGGAGAAAACACCCCCCCACACACACACCCATCTACATCAAGGACACTACTGTGGAGATTGTGCAGCAATCAAAATTCCTGGGGGTTCATGTCTCCGACAACCTGACCTGAACTCTGCACACATCCTCTCTGGTTAAAAAAGCCAACCAGTGCCTGCACTTTCTCCGCAGGTTAAAGAGAGCCCATCTGAGCCCAGCTGTCCCCACCTCCTTCTACAGAGGAACGAAAGAGTGTGCTAACCAGTAGCATCTCTCTGTGGCATTAAAGCAGCAGCCTCACAGACAGGAAGGCACTGGGGAGGGTTGTGAGGGCAGCAGAGAACGTCATTGGGGCCATGCTGCCAAAAATTGTTGAACTGGTAGAACAGCGATGCTTGTCCAGGGCAAGGAGGATAATCAAGGACACCTCACACCCCTTTAACAAACTGTTTTCCCTCCTGCCCTCAGGTAGATGGTACCGCAGCCTGAGGTGCAAAACAGGCAGGTTCAGGAACAGTCTTTACCCACACACAAAATGACAGAAAAGGACTGTGCAACATAGAATACATTGTAATAGTGAACTATCCCTTGTCCTTTATCTATTTTACTGTGTACTGTGTACTATTTTTAAAGCCCTATTTATCATTATCACTCACCCTGTGTTTTTATTCTGTGTTTTTTATTCTTGCTGTGCATCTACATCTCATTTTGTGATAACATCTGTGATGTTAATTACTGAATGAAAATAAAAACGAGTCTAAGTCTAAGTTTAGTAACTTGGAGCCTGAAGAATACCATGTGGAAACGGACAATCTGGCAATGAGTGAATGACTGAACTGGGCTTATAAAGGCTGGGGAGGAGTAGGTGGCTAGATTGATAATTAGGAACAGGTGTGTGGAGATTGCAGGTGTGTGGGTAGATGACCAGGAGTAACCTTCCTGACTCCACTCCAGCAATGCATGACACAGACAGATTAGGTTATAGTTTACCAAGGTTCTTGGTTATGTTTTCCAGTTAATGGGACTGCTTAAAACCCATCTGACTGTCTGGTTGTGTTTCTTACCCCAGAGATCCTTTTACAGGATTTTGTAGTGTCTTTTGTAGCTGATAACAACAACAATAATAGCAATCTTTATGGTGATTAGAGGTGATTTCATCATTTACTCATGTTGCCAAATTAATTAGTCTTACATTGTGTTGCTCCATTAATTAGAGGGAATTCTGATAACACTGATGATAATTATTTTCCTCTTAGGATAAAATTGTCCAGTCAAATGGAATTGTGACTGGTCTGGTTTAACAAGTAGTGTTATTCATGTTACTTGAGTTCTGTCTCTGTCTCAATTCGTGTAGAATTCTGGGCCATCATTTGGAAGGACACCCAGTCCTTTGAAAAGCAGCAGAACCCAAAGATCAATCCTTTGATAAACTGCTGCCTGCCTGCCTTCTACTTGTGTGGTTTGTGGCTCATGGTTCCTTTCCATGCGCACATCCATATTGTGGCATGCCACCCACACTTTAGCAGTTAGTTAGTTAAGTGTATCAATGTACACTCAGTGTATGCATGCAGCAGATCACTAAAGTCCACTGAATAATTCATTGCATGCATTGTATCAATGAAGTAGGCAATCGTTTTTCTCTGCTGCCTTCAAAAGAACTGCACAACTTATAACTTACTATAATCTGTGGACTATGCAGCCTGTTAGGACCCCTGTGTTTCTCCCTGTTTTCCCTGTCTCTCTCCCTTATGCATGTCTGTCTCACCCTGTCTGTGGTTGTCTGTCTGTCACCCGAGCGGAGTCGAGGAGGTTACTCCAGTTCACCTGCATTCACCACACACCTGCACCAGATTCTCAATCAAGCCACCTACACCTCTCCAGCCTTTAACCCTCCTGTAGGGTTGCGGGTGCTTGCCTTATTTAGTGTAATCAACATATAAAATGAAAATTGTTCATGTCACATATTTGCAACTATTTCTGTCTTTGCAACTATCAAACATATTTCACCCCAATCTGACCCCACCTGTAAAGTGTTAGTATGACTTTTGGTGGGAACTTTTCATGTTCATGTGGGAAAACTCCATCCACACTCAGTGGACACTCATCAGGGGAGGGGCTAAACATATAAAAGATTCTCTGCTTTGAGTTCTACAAACATTACACTCTGCAGCTACATACAGTATACTCACTGTCAGATTACAAAATGAGCAGCAGAAGTAAACAGATGAAAGCTCTGGAGGGGCTGGAACTCATCTTTGATCACGACAGTGAAATAGAGGAGGATATGTCTGAAGATGAAGAAAATCTTGAGGTAAATTCTGATTCTGATGATTCTGATTATGAACCAGATGAGGAAATTGCTATTCAATTCTTCCAAGCAGGACATTCATGTCAAGAAATGGTGAAATACAGTGGTCCTCATCCCCAAATATACATCAGGCAAAACTGCCCATTTCACTGCCCATTTAGGCAATGCATGCCTTCCAAACCAGGGAAATACAGCATAAAAATCTGGGCAGGCACTATATTATATGTTTTTGTGATATGTTTTTAATAAACATATTTACAATGCAGCTATTCACATTAATTCAAATATGAGAACATTGGCATTAACTCAATAAAACTACTCCGATGAAATCGTAACATTCCAATCCATAAAAAAAGTTAATTCGTTCATTATTTATAACTCTTATCCTTGTGTTTGGGGTTAAGGGTTGCAGGGAGGCTGGAAAAAACGTTGTACAAATTGTGGATTGACAGGAAAAAAGTACTGAACATGCTAACTGAGAATGATTTCATACTTGGTATTGAATTTGTTTTCAGTGACACCAACATGTGGACTTTCCAACAAGAGGAGACAACTCACTGGATCTGGTATACACAACCTGCAAGGGAGCATACAAGGCCTCACCCCTCCCCCACCTGGGTCTCTCTGATCACATTACCATCATGTTGAGACCTGCATACAGATCCAGAGTGAGAACCATCAGACCAGCACAAAAGGAGGTACGTGTGTGGTCAGGGGGGGCCTCCTATACAGGAGAGGTTCACAGACTCCTGAGGGCTCGGGACGCAACCTTTAGGGCCGGTGACACTGCAAGGCTAGCAACAGCCAGAGCCAACCTGTCCGATGGTATCAGGGAAGCAAAACGACAGTACAGCAAGAAAATATCAGGACACTTCAGCAACACCAGACGCACAGTCTCTCTGGCGCTGCATCCAAACCCTTACATACTATAAACTTCCTCCACAGACCTGTGAGTGTGACATCACACTGCTGAACAGCCTCAACGACCTCTTTGGCCGCTTCGATACACAAATCAACACACCGGCACAGAAGACCACTCCTCCCCTGGACGAACAGGCTGTGAGTCTGGCTCCAGCCAGCGTGAAGAAGACCCTCTCCAGGATCAACCCACACAGGGCAGCCGGACCAGACAACATACCGTGTTTTGAAGGACTGTGCTGAGGAGCTCAAGGATGTTCTCACTGACATCTTTAACATCTCTCTGAGCCAAGCTGTTGTCCCCAAGTGTTTCAAAGCGGCAACAATAATACCAGTCCCAAAGAAGCCTCACCCATCCGGCTACAATGACTATCGGCCCGTAGCACTGACTTCCACCATCATGAAGTGCTTCGAGCGGCTGGTCATGCAAAACATCAAATCCATCCTCCCTCCCACGACCCGTTTCAGTTTGCATACAGGTCCATAGAGGACGCCATTTCCACTGCTCTCCACCCAGCCCTCACCAACCTGGACTCAAAGGGCTCTCATGTGCGAATGCTGTTCTTAGACTTTAGCTCAGCATTCAACACTATCATTCCCCAACAGCTAATATAGAAACTTGGGACTCAAAACCTCTCTATGTAACTGCTTGCTGGACTTTCTTACAAAGAGGCCACAAAATGTGAGGGTCGGCAGCAACTCCTCCAAAACCATCACGTTGAGCACATGGGCCCCACAAGGATGCGTGCTCAGCCCGCTGCTCTTCACCCTGCTAACCCACGACTGTGTACCAACCCACAGCACCAACCACATCGTCAAGTTTGGGGACAACACAACTGTGGTGGGCCTCATCACTAACAACGATGAAGCCAAATACAGGAAGGAGGTGTGCCAAGTGGTCCAGTGGTGTAAAGACAACAATCCAGCATCCACCACTAGCAGTACCAAGTTCCTGGGAATGCACATCTCTGAGGACCTCTCCTGGTCTGACAACACCACATCGCCAAGAAGGCCCAAACGCGCCTCGACTTTAGTGATGGGAAGTCTGGCTCTTTTCAAAGATTCGGCTCTTTTGGCTCGTCTCCCTTAGAAGAGCCGGCTCTTATGGCTCCCAAATGGCTCTTGATTTAGTATCACTCAGAGCCTTGTATTTTAGCCTGATTTAGCAATTATTCAGTGTTTTCATTTCAGTTTCATTTCATTTTCAGTTTTTTTGGTTACAAAAAAAATACACAGTTACTATATTGTTTAACATTTTAATCAAACCTTTAAATGAACAACTGAACACAGAACCACAGCAAACAAATCACTCTACTTCCTCCGCAAACAGAGGAGCGCACGAGTCCCACCCCCCCATCATGTGCTCCTTCTACCGGGGCACCACTGAGAGTGTCCTCACTGGCTGCATAACTGTGTGGTATGGAGGCTGCACTGCCCCCGGACTTTAACACACCCATTATGCACAAGGATTCTGCCTCTGCTATTTTTGCACATAAAGACTTATCTTATTAAGCGACACGTCACTGCACCACAGCCACTGTTGTACATAGGTTGATTCTTATTCATTCTTTATATTTTATCATCTTCTTTTTTATTTTTATTTATTTATATACATGTTAATGTGAGAGAGAAATGGCATTTCGATCTTCTGTTTGTCCTCGAACAGGGAGACACAGCAAACCTTCTTGCAACAGCACGTATGGATGTTCCATCCTGGAGGAGCTGGACTACCTGTGCAACCTGAATGGGCTGCAGGTACCGCCTCATGCTACCAGTAGTGACAAGAACACTATCAATTGTCTGTGGCCACCACCTGTAAACCATTCCCTTTTTGGTGGTTGTCTTTGCTGTTGCCTCTCCAGTGCTTCTGTTGTCACTTTCATTTGCACCAAAACAGGTGAAATTGATTCACAATCGCTTTGCTTCCTAATTGGACAGATTGATATCCATGAAGTTTAATTGACTTGGTTTTATACTGTAATGATTAAGTGTTCCCTTTATTTTTTTGAGCAGTGTACTGCATTATGACCCAGCAGAGGGCATTCCTAAAATTCATCAGCTGGCCCTCTAACATGTTCCACTAACAGAACACATTAAACTAAGCTAATAAATAAAATCGGAAGGTGACACAGACTCAGATAATCACACCACAGCAGTATGTGAGAAGCAGAGTCTGAAGTCCTCCATGGCCTCCTCCATCTGTACCGTCAGATGCCATCCAACACAAATGCTCTGCCAGCTCCTTGACTCGGATGAAGCTGAAACATTTTTAGATTTGGTGAGTCAAACAGAAAGACGAAAATTCTAGTTTACAAATATTTTGCCCCCTCATGTCTGTAAATGGGGTACACAAAATATTAGAAACTCCTTGTGCTGTTGTACTAGAACCACACTGACTTGGAGAAGAACATTCCTGCTGTGTGGGCCTTCACTAAATACAGAAGCATCTGGTCTTAGTTTGCTGTTGACTGTGAAAGCAGTCGTGAAAGCATCTGTTTATCCCTGACTCATTAGAGCTTTCCTGGTTTGAGAAAGTGGACTTACTATATTAATGCACATAAAACACATTTCTAGATGCTCTAAATCAGGAGAGACTACCGCTCTCACTCTCATATAAAAACAGATGGACCCAGCATTTACACTGCTGCATACATCTACGTCAAGTGCTCTTAAGTGCTTTCTTTTTTTGAAATGCTGAATGATTTTGCTGATTGTTTTTATATTGACACCAAAAACCAATGACCTTTTTGCAAATTTCATAAGCCACTGGCATTAAATCCCAGGGTTGTTTCAATTCTCTTACATCTAGGCTCAAAAATACAAGAATAAAACAAACCATTCCCCAAATACACTTCAGGACATGATCATCCATACTGCAAATCTCAGCCGAAACCAGCTCATCTTAATCAAGATGAAGCTTTATATTGTCATGGAACAATCAATTTACACTTCTGACAATGGCGGTCTGCCAGAACAGACCCTGCCAATCCAATATGTTCAGCTGAGGCTGAACAAAGCTATGACCAGCAGAATGGGAAATGACAACAGTTCACTAAGTCATCACAGAATCATTTCTGCCATTAACTCAACATGAGTGATTGATACATAACAATGTGAGAGGTCTATGGGTGCAGTTTGTCCTTTCAGGCGTTTGTCAAAGCCTTTTGTTTACATGATTTGCACTTCCAATGGACTCTTCCGGCTGCCCTCAGCACAGCATGATTCACATGGGAATCTCCACTCACTAAGCATGGACACACAGACATTGGATAGTCGTAGGCGAAGACACCAAGGTGGAGTTAAGGATCATTAAGTTATGCATGTATAGTGAACAGTCTAGTCCCCATAATCTGACAGAGACTCAGGAATCCTAACTTATATCTGGAGAGCTGCATGCGGAGACACTGCTACCACTTGCATTTGTTCTTATAAATAATACATTGTACTGGTCCTTGTGCATGACCCACAAATTTGCTTCCCAGACAAGTGTGGTAACAGTGCCCACACACTACGAGAGATGCAGGGAAACAGACAATATTCTGATTCTATTTTACAAATCATTATACATATGTGACTCTGGGGAGCTGCAAACCCAAAGACAAGCTGGGTAGGGGAAAAGGAAGGTTAAGGAAAAATAACTAACTGATGATGATTATGCTTACGATTTGTCTAAGTGTCAGTTATTAATTAATTCAATTAATGTTGGAATAAATCTTGTTAACCAAACTTACTGTTAACCTTCTACCATGACACAGACAGCAGCAACATCAGTCCGTCACATTGGAGATGAATACAATGAACGTTTGCAATTTGGAACTGTATTTAAGGATAACTCAGTTGTATAGGACTAGTCAAACCCACCAAACTCCACTGACAAAAAACATGGAAGTAGCTGATCTACTGCTGCCTTGATTGTTTCATTTGTTCGTGTTATTGTGTGTTCCACAAATATTGTGTTACATCTGAACTGACCCTATAAAAACACCAAGTCACACAATAACACAAGCTAACTGTCTATACCGGATACTTAAGGGTCGCGGAGGGGCTGGAGCCAATCCTAGCTGACATTGGGTGAGAGGCGGGAGACACCCTGGACTGGTCGCCAGTCAATCACAGGGCTGACACATCAACCACTGGTCACACTCACACCTACAGGCAATTTAGAGTCACCAATTAACCTAATCTGCATGTGTTTGGACTGCAGGACTTTGGGCTCTGGAGGAAGCTGGAGCCACACAGACAGACCCCAGGCTCAAACTGCAACCTCGAACCTTCTTGCTGTGAGGCAACAGTGCTAACCACCGATTTCCGATTTGCTGAAAAAATTATGTATATTTTGTGTGGACAAATCACCTGAAAAGTCACATGTCAGCCCAAGCAGCAGGTATGTAGTAAACTATTCTGACACTTGAGGCCTTACACTGATGCACCTACTCTGACTTTGTTTGTATATGTAGAGACGCTGTCAGGGTTTTTAGTGATAAAAAGAGTGCAGGTTGCTGTATATACCAAAATATATATGTGTGTATATATATATATATATGTGTATATATATATATATGTGTGTATATATATATATATATATATATATATATATATATATATGTATATGTATATTCCAACTGTGAAAATGCTATGCACCTTTGTGCACCTTTATACCTACAGTATCATATTGTTTATCCCTACTGTTCATACCATCTACCTCTGACAAATTTGCACATTTACTTGTAATGTTAATAATGTTGCACATTATGTAAATATATTTATCTTAGTAATAGTAGTTTATATTTTATATTTTATCTTCTTCTTCTCCTGCATGCCACTTTTTAACTCTTTTACTCTCAATTTAAACCCTTAAGGCATTCAGTGTGGATGGCAAAGTAAGATTTTCATTGTACAGGGAAACCTGTTTCTGTACTGTACACATGACAATAAACGCTTTGAATCTTGAATACACCTAAGCCCGTTGCTGTATGGAATGCTGTGGCAGCATTGATCTTGGTATCACATTTTAATTTTGTCTTCTCAAGACTCCTGTCAGCTGCACATCATGTCAAACTCATTTCCCTTCCTGAATACACTCACAATTCCATTGTCTTAATGCTCCAACTCACCTCAACCCCCTTTGCCCTCTCCAAATGTAATGTTGTGCTCATTACACATATCTGACCTTGGTTCAACAGGATTCTCATGGGGGAACCAAAGAAGCATCATTGCATTAGACAGGGTCTGGTCAAATCATGCACATAATTTTCGAGTCTCCACACCCAGCCATGAACCCCGAGTCTGAGTCCGAGCTCATAGTGAGAGCTGCATGTTGGTGACTACAACACGCAGCTTCGTAGCTTCTCTAACTGAATCCAATGTGTAACTGAGGCTTTCTTTTGTTGTCTTTTGTAACAGAGTGAAATATGTTCCTGCATTTTACTACAAGTTTCCACTCATTGTATTCATGAGAATCCACTCCAGCACTTGCTTTGAGAACTTGAACCCTTATTTCTGTCAAATCCATGATATCTACCAACACTCTCCTCTAAAGTCTCCCCTTTCACTTTAGCTGTCATCTGAGCTCTTGACAGGTATGTGAACATTTTATGGTTGTTTTTTAATCCTTTTTTTGAAACCCCACCTACATTTCTTACAGACTAAATATTTCAGCCAAGTTAACCTTATCGTGCATAATCAACGTCATTTAAAAAAAATCAGTAATTCATCTGGACATTGATGCAGGACTAATGTATTGAAGTAAAATGCTTGTGTGTAAGACCTGTTGACAGTACTGTATTTCAAGCTACGTAACAGCTGATGGAGCTCACCAGCTTTGAGCTATGTGGATGATAGTAGTACTCACTCTCTGTGCGAGAAGGCAGCACCAGTCTGGCCAGCAGCAGGAGATGAAGAGCTGCCCTGGCGACAGGCGATAGCCATTTGAATCTAAGGTCCATGATATGACTGTATAACCTCCTCTGGTCCTGAAACTGCAGCTGATTGGCTCCAACCTCACACAGTCATACAGTGACGCCTGCAAAGAGACAAGAGCAGTGATGTTACTGATGTAGGCTGTGTGTGACTCAGGGTGTGTGCTCATGTGATGCCTGTGAATCAGTGTACTTCATCAAAGTGTTCCCACTTGCTTTTCTAAAGCTGGAGGGCCTGACTGTGGGATTTCCTTTCAGCAAGTGCTTGTGCTTCTAATCGACAGAAATGTTTCTTTTTGTAAAGTTTTAAATAAGTTAATAGATAAACCTTATCCAGTGCCTCCGCTCAGAGACAGTGAGGCATGAAGCACCTCCATAGCAGCCCCCCCGACATAACCAGAAGGCAGTTTCTTAGGTAATAATGAAGTCTTAAACAACATCCTTCCTCCACCAGGTTCATAATGTTCTGTATCTCACACTGTATCAGAGGGATGTTGATTCTATGATCATTTTAGCAGCTACAGCCGTGGAGCTGTTGAATAGTACTGTTATACTAATAAATGTTTCTAATATTTTGTCCAATTTCTATCACTAGAGCTTGACTAAATGTTGAATATTAGTACACCACAAACAACACTGTCAAATTAAACAGCAGCGCAAACTAAAGCCTTCAACTCATCCATAAAGCTTCTGCTATTAAAAACTGACAAAAAATATGATTTTCAAAAACATTGATTTTGACCAGCAGAGGAATTACAAAATATTGAGTAATGTGGTTATAGTTTTAAAACAAATATAAAATGAGCACAGCTTCTTTGCTCCCAGGTCCTAGAGACCTCCTACTGACGGGAAAAAAAGACATGAAAAGATGATCCCATAGAAATACATTAGTGTGAAAATTGTGCTGAGTGACAAATTTGTGTCCATGGACACCAATTAATAGATTTAATTTCATGACAATTTCATGAACCTCTGTGAGCCGTCAGGATCCACAACACTGACCGTCAGGATCCACAACACCGTCTCCTCTCCCATCACCCTCAGCACTGGCTCCCCCCAGGGCTGTGTGCTAAGCCCCCTCCTGTTCACTCTGCTATCATATAGTGAAGTTTGCAGATGACACAGCAGTAGTGGGACGCATCACCAACAATGATGAGTCCGAGTACAGAGAGGACGTGGAACACCTGGTGGGTTGGTGCAGAGAAAACAACCTCTGCATCAACGAGAAGAAAACCAAGGAGATGGTGGTGGACTTCAGGAGGGACAGACACCCCCTCCCTCCCGCACATCGGAGGAGCAGCTGTGGAAGTGGTCTCCAGCTTCAGGTACCTGGGGGTACATCTGACCAAGGACCTCACCTGGAGCTGTAACACCTCCCGCCTGGTCAGGAAGGCCCACCAGCATCTCTACTTCCTCAGGAAGCTGCGGCGCGTCGGACTGGGGAGCTCAGTCCTGAGGAGCTTCTACAGATGTGCAGTGGAGAGCATCCTCAGCACCAGCACCAGCAGACAGGAAGGCTCTGCAGAGGGTGGTGAAGGCTGCACAGAGGACTGTGGGGAGCGGCCTACCCACCACCACAGACATTTACACCAGCAGATGCAGGAAAAGGGCCATCTGCATCATGAAGGACTCCACCCACCCTGCACACACTCTCTTTGACCCTCTCCCCTCAGGCAGGCAGCTGTGGAGCCTCCAGACCACCAGGCTGAGGAACAGCTTCTTTCCGAAAGCTGTTAGACAGCTGAACTCTGTTGGTGCTCTGTAGCTCTGTATATAGTACTGCTATTTTTTATATTTTATTCTATATATTTATTGTGGGACCTGAGAGCGTAATTTCGTACCTTCCCATGTGTGAATGTGTGCTGGTATGACAAATAAAGTTCCTTGAATCCTTGAATCCTTGAGACTGGGTTGAAACTACAGGGGCTGTGCTGAACTAAAAGCTTCTACTGGAGTACAGGTCAGTCCTGACAAGTGAAAACACTCACATGTTTATATTCACATCGTGTTCCGGTCCATTCTGTGATCCTTCATGTCAGATTTCAACCCAGTTGTCAGTGTCAGCACAGTACCTTGTTAAGTTGTCCTCAAATCTCGACATTCGTTGTAGATTTGTTTCCTGACTCACACTTTTTTATCTAATGTGTTTCAGTTGGAATATGAACATGCTTTTTTTCAGTCAGGCACTGTACTGTATTGTATTTTTTCTATTTGATTTCATTTTTAAACTTTAACTTCAACGTTACTCAACATTTTATCACAAGATTTTATCTCTGTTTTTATTTCTTGATTTTATCTATATATTCTATATTTTATCAGTCAACATCAGTCCGGTCTGGGCACTGTGGATCTTAAATATATCTCCAACATTTCTCAACACAAAAACAACAATGTCCTTCATAAGTCAACAATACAATAGGTTCATGGTATGACTTTAAAGGCCCGTCAGAGTAGGTAATACTGCTGATACTACAGGGCAGTACGACAAGCTTGGAGGAAGGCCATAAGTGTTTGGGTTACGGCTGAAAAGACTAACCTGTTCTCACTCCAGGTCATCAAATGCATACTATTTACACTACGCTGCAGATTATTTTTTTATCTTTAAGATTCCTGATTTTGGGATATCCAGTCCATTCAATCTGAGTCTGTATTATTATGCAATGCAAGCATATAAAGAATGTATTTTGGCATTTGCGACACTGTAGAATAAAAACAGACAAAAGCATAGTAATGCATCCATCCATTATCTATACAGCTTATCCCCAAGGGTTGCGAGGGCGCTGGAGCCAGTCCCAGTTGACATTGGGTGAGAGGCGGGGTATATCCTGGACTGGTCACCAGTCAATCACAGAGCTGACACATTCATGCTCATACTCATACTCATACCTACGGGCAATTTAGAGTCACCATCTTTGGACTGTGGAAGGAAACCTGAGAACCCAGAGAGAACCCACGCAAGCATGGGGGGAACTTGCAAACTCCACACAGAAAGGTTCAAGGGTCAAACAGCAAACAGTGAGGCAACAGTGCTAACCACCGTACCACCGTGCTGCCCAAGTATAGTAATAGAATAATGAAATCAACAAATTAAAAATTCACTGAAATGTCAAAATCCATTTACAGAATGGATTGTAATAGTTTTTAAATGGGACATAAAATTTGAAATATTGACTGTACAAATGATTGTGCTATGGACAAAGAAATGAAGTTTATGTAATAAAGAACATATGCTTTCAGCATTCACACCAAATATGGGTGATGAGCAAAAATTAAATAAATTCAATATGCCTTTACTTAGACAAGATCCCCCACCCAAACTGAACTGGAGACACACCCCAACAGAATTTACGCAAAATATAACTTAACAATAATGAAACAGGGTTTTTTTTTAATTCCAACCCCCGTGTTGTGGATTATCCCTTAAATGTTTCTTGTGGTTTCCACTAATAACATGAGGTTACTGAAATGCATGCATCAGGACGCCTGTCCAGGCCAGTTTTCACAACTTTACTTTTTGCACATCAAGGCTGAAGATGTGCTGAGATAGAACTCTGTGAATCCAGGGGTCAGAGTGACAGAAAGCCCTTCTGCCTCAGCACATGAGCAAATGACAGCGTGAGCAGTGGTCAGACTTTAACCCTCCCTGAGTTTCCTCCTTTTTCGAATGAGATCCAGAGCAACGTGAAACCTATTAATTCATGCAGATGCACACAACTGACAGCTTGAAGTGGACATATTCAACACTGTGTGTTAAATCTCCCTGACAACTAAAACCTTTGTTAGGTGGAATAGATTTCAAAGAAAAGAAAACACACACACAGACAGTCCATGAAAGCTTTGAATGTTTCCACACAGTCTGACTGAGAGGCCACTGTCAACACTCAGGCTCACTGACCAATTACTGAACGTCTCACAGAAAAGGGTTCAGATGAAGTTTGGGGACAGTTTAGAACATCTTTGACATATCATTAGCTGTGCTGTGACAGGGAGGCAGGGAGGAGACTAAATGCTGGACCCCCGGATTAGCAGCATTTCTCCACACCATTACTAATGTCTGCCAACCGTTATGAAGAGACGGCTGCAGCACTTTCATGTTCCAAATCACAACATATCCATTCTACAGCACCTCCACTAAGGCCTTTGAATCCAAACTTAAAACTCGTCAGTTACTTTCAGTTAGTACTTACTCTGTGATTAGTTCAGGCTTGCACATGTTACCATTTTCCTTTCAGTGGGTCACTGTCAGTCTCAGTGAATCTCTTAACCCAAGTTTGTCCTGCTGTAAACTTTCTAATGAATCATGCATTTCTCTAATGGAATGACATGGAATGTTCTGTACATCTCTGTTTGTTTTGGTTTCTGTCCCCACAGGTTTCCAAGCTGGGTGAGTGTCTATCTATGGCTCAGGTCATCTTCCAGGTCTCCATGTTAAACAAAGATTGATTGATTAGTGTGGTTGTAGTTGACAAGTATACAGCAAGTTGGAAAGGCTCAACATCAGTTCCACTCCCTGCAGTGCAAGCAGTTCAGCAGCCTCTCCAGCCCACTGCTGCTAATACCTGCCTCGGCAGCAGCACTACCACGGAGGAGGTGGTATTAACCACGGACCGCTTGAAATCACTATTTTAAATCACTATTTTCCCTGCATCCTTCCAGGTTTCATCACAGTGAATTCACAGAACCTGAATGGAAGAGTCAAAGTCAGCTACCTGTTACTGTCCCCTCTTAGAGCCAGTAGACACCAGACGAGGTGTCGGGATGATGTGACCGTCAGAGCCCCATCCCTCACTCATCGCTCAGCCCCCCTGGAGACAGAACTGCACTGAGAGGCTGGGGACGGAAGCACCTCCAGCCTCAGAGGAAGTGGATGGGAAGCAGGCAGTCAAACAATCCACTGCTAGTGTGTGAAGTGGACAGGCCTTCCATTGTGTTTCATGGTGTCAATTACTGCTTTGGTAGCTAGCCGTACGGAACAGCTTTACTTTAACATCCTACACCCGACAGGAACTTTTGGATATTAGTGTACGCCTCTCCGACGATTTTATCACCAACCCTCGACTCATTCCTGAGATCGCCAGAACACCGGAGGCTACGCACTCTACCCGGCCGGACGGAAGTGCTCGCAGGCGTCGTCGAGACCGTAAACAAAGGAGGGGGAAGCGCGGAGGGCTAAGAGCTAAGCTGAAGCTAACACCCCACCGGCTCTCATTACCCAGCATTTTCCTCGCCAATGTGCGGTCTTTGGTGAATAAAATGGACGAGATACGACTCCGCATCACCCACAGCAAGAGACTTATGGACTGTAATGTCATGATCCTCACGGAAACATGGCTAAACAGCAGAGTACCGGACAATGCTATCGAGCTAGCCGGTCGCCACACACTCCGGGCAGACAGAACAGCAGATGACTCCGGGAAGACCAGAGGTGGAGGACTGTGCATTTATATCAACAAATCATGGTGCACGGACTCTGTTATTGTTGGGAGACACTGCTCAGCTAACCTTGAGTTTCTCATGGTTAAATGCAGACCATTCTATCTGCCACGGGAGTTCACCACCATTGTAACCGCGGCCTACATTCCCCCGGATGCAGATGCCAAGGTTGCTATGAAGGAGCTCTACACAGCCATCAGTAAACAACAAACTGCTCACCCGGAGGCTGCATTTATAGTTGCAGGTGATTTTAATCACTCCAACCTAAAGACAGTGCTCCCCAAATTCCACCAGCATGTCTCCTGTAATACAAGAGGAAACAAAACTTTGGACCATGTTTACACAAACATTGCAGGAGCCTACACCGTGACCCCCCTCCCCCACCTGGGACAGTCAGACCACCTTTCTTTGTTCCTCATCCCCAAGTACTCCCCACTCATCCAACGTGTGAAACCATCTGTGAGAACCATCAAGGTGTGGCCAGCAGGAACAGACAAGGTACTTCAGGACAAGTTCCATCACACAGACTGGAGTATGTTTGCTTCTCAGGCCACCTGTGGCTCTCAGACAGATATTGACACCTACACTTCTTCTGTGCTGCACTATATCAACACCACCACTGACAGTGTGACAACATGGAAACAGATCACCACGTACCCAAATCAGAAGCCATGGATGAACAAGGAGGTGCGGCTCCTGCTGAAGGCCCGCAACACCGCCTTCAGATCAGGTGACGCACAGGCCTACAGCATATCCAGGGCTAACCTGAGGAGGGGCATCATCAAGGCCAAGCACTGCTACAAGCTGAAGGTAGAGGAACACTTCTCCAACTCCGATCCCAGACGCATGTGGCAAGGCATTCAGGTCATCAGCGACTACAAGCCCAACAACTCCACCTCCACAACCACAGATGTCTCCTTCCTGAATGAGCTAAATCACTTCTATGCTCGCTTCGATAGAGACAACAGGGAGACGGCGACCACAACCAGACCCCCTGCAGACAACCAGCCCTTCTCACTTACACCCACAGACGTCCACGCTGCACTAAGCCGCATCAACCCATGCAAGGCTGCTGGCCCAGACGGCATCCCCGGGCGCGTACTGAGAACATGTGCGGAGCAGCTCACAGAGGTTCTTACGGACATCTTCAACCTGTCCCTCGCCCAAGCAGCTGTGCCAGCATGCTTCAAATCCACCTCCATCGTCCCAGTGCCGAAACACTCCAGCCCGGCGTGCCTGAACGACTACCGCCCCGTAGCACTCACACCCATCGTTATGAAGTGCTTTGAGCGACTGGTCCTGGCACATCTGAAGAACTGTCTCCCACCCACACTGGACCCATACCAGTTTGCCTACCGCAGCAACAGGAGTACAGAGGATGCAATCTCCACTGCACTGCACTCTGTGCTCACACATCTGGACAACAACAACACTTACGCACGGATGCTGTTCATTGACTTCAGCTCAGCATTTAACACCGTCATCCCTTCCAAGTTAATCACCAAACTCGGAGACCTGGGCATCAACACCCCCCTCTGTTACTGGATAAAAGACTTCCTGACTGACAGACCCCAGCATGTTAGGTCAGGACACACCAGCTCAACCACCATCACACTCAACACAGGCGTACCACAGGGCTGTGTGCTGAGCCCATTCCTCTACTCCCTCTTCACCCACGACTGCAGACCTGTACATGGATCCAACTCCATCATCAAGTTTGCGGACGACACGACAGTGATCGGCCTCATCAGCAACAACGATGAGACAGCCTACAGGGAGGAGGTACAGCATCTGGCCGCTTGGTGTGCTGACAATAAGCTGCTCCTTAACACCAGCAAGACTAAGGAGCTCATCATTGACTTCAGGAGGGAGAGAGGAAGCACGCACAACCCCATTCACATCAACGGGATGGCTGTGGAACGTGTCTCCAGCTTCAAGTTCCTGGGGACTCACATCTCTGAGAACCTCTCCTGGTCCACTAACACCTCCAACCTGGTCAAGAAGGCTCACCAACGCCTCTTCTTCCTGAGGACACTGAAGAGACACCACCTGTCCACAAGCGTACTGGTGAACTTCTACCGCTGTGCGATCGAGAGCATCCTGACCAGCAGTGTCACTGTCTGGTATGGGAACTGCTCTGCCGCAGACCGTAAGATGCTACAGCGGGTGGTGAAAACTGCCCAACGTATCACAAGGACTCCTCTTCCAGCCATTGAGGACGTTCAGAGGAAACGCTGTCTGCGTCGAGCTCGCAGCATCCTCAAGGACTCCTCCCACCCTGCCCATAAACTGTTTGTCCTCTTACCCTCCGGCAGGCGCTTCAGGAGCCTCCGAACCAGGACCACCAGACTGAGGAACAGCTTTTTCCCCAGAGCTGTCTCCCTACTGAACTCTGCCCCCCACTGACCCCCCTGCCCGACACATCACCATACTGTCCTCTGTAAATATAGTATTTAAATCTAAGTAATATGTATATCACCTCAATCTGTATACACCTGTATTATTTGTACATTCCACTCTTAGTCTAATCCGTATATTATATTTATATTTATACCGTAGTCACTAGCACACATGTTCATAGCACTACTCTGTATATAGCACCTGTAATTCTGTATATTCTGTACATACCTTATATATATTCTGCACTTTTTCTACAAATTGCACTTCTGGTTAGATGCCAAATTGCATTTCATTGCCTTGTACTGTACAGGTGTAATGACAATAAAGTTGAATCTAATCTAATCTAATCTAATCTATAGTATGTTACTGCTAAAGGCTAAAACCCACCAGAGGTGTTTGCTTCGCATTGTGCTGCAGCTGCCAGAGCTGATCGCACCCACTCTAGTCAATGCCTACCAGAAGAGGCTCAGCACTCCCATTGACACATCATTCATACAGGAGGAGACTTAGTTGGAGGAGACTGTTCTTTCACACACATTTACACACTGAAGCAAGTTGGAGTTCAGTGTCTTGCCCGAGGGCACTTCGACATGCTGACTCATTGGAGCAGAGGATGGAACCAGCAACCTTCCGCTTGATGGACGACCCTCTCTACCTCTGAACAGTCTTACTGACTTTCCCTGCAAAGACACCATGAACCAGAGAACATTGTTTCCTTGAAATTAGTCACTAAGAATAATAACTTATTTTCTCTTTGACATTGTGATATCTATTTCCTCTTTAAAAACTATCCATGAAAATGACCAAATGAGTTGTGTGGAGATGAAAAAAGAAGCTTTAAGAAAGAAGTTCAAACCCCTGCTACTTTCACACCATTGGTTGTGTGGCAAATGAACATGTAAAGCAGGCACAGTTGTCAGATTGTCTGTTTCAGAAAGTGTCCCTGGCCAAAGAAAACACCTGTGTCCACTGTGGAACTGAGATAATAAAAGAAAAGCCTCACAGTTAAATAGTTTATGTTATGAAGTAAGACAACTAATTGTACCGCTTAAAGCAATTCAGCCTAAGTGATGAAGTTGATGTCATTTCTGGTTTGAGTCCACTTGGCTGAATGCAATTGTTAGGTTACTTTGGACAAAAACGACAAATAAATAAAGGAGGGAGAGAATGCCTAAAGGCAGCATTGCTTCCACATTTCTATCCATCCATTGTGAACACTGGCAGCAGTGCTGAGTTTAGGGTATGGTACCAGTGTGGTACCATGGTATGCAGACAGCTAGTCTTTACAGTATATGGTCCCACAAATTGAACAGAACTGGTGTCAGAAAAACCAAAGGACAACACAAACAGTACTAGTCAAGAGTTTGGACACACCTTCTCATTCAGTGTTTTTTCCTCATTTTATTATTGTCTACATTGTAGATTAATAGTGAAGACATCAAAACTATGAAGGAACACAGGTGGAATTATTTGGTAACCATAAAAGTAAGTGTGTTTTATATTTTAGATTCTTCACCTTTTGCTTTGATGGCAGCTTTGCACACTCTTAGTATTCTCTAAATCAGCTTCATGAGGTTGTCACCAGGAATGGTTTACAATTAACACAAGTGCCTTGTCAAGAGTTAATCTGTGGAATTTTTTGCCTTCTTAATGTGTTTGAGACCATCAGTAGTACAGAGGTGGAGTTGGTACATACTTCTGTAAAGTGAACAGACCTATCCCACTACTAAGCTAATTCTAATCCACATTACAACCACTCAACTAAGTAAAAAGAAACTTTCAAGAACTTTGAATGTTTCCTCAAGTGCAGTCGTGAAAACCATCAAGTGCTGTGATGAAACTGGCTCTCATGAGGCCCCCCCAGGAAAAGAAGACCAAAAGTTACCTCTGCTGTAGAGAATAAGTTCATTAGTTACCCTGAGTTTGGGATGAGTTGGACCAAAGAGTGAAAGAAAAGCAACCAACCAGTGCTCAGCACCTGTGGGAACTCCTTCAAGACTGTTGGAAAACCATTCAGGTGCCAACCTCATGAAGCTGACTGATAGAACAACAAGAGTGTGCCAAGCTGTCATCAAAGCAAAATGTGGTTAATAATCTCAAATATAAAACATATTCTGGTTTGTTTAACACTTTTGTGTAACAGTACAAAAACATCCCAGCTCACCGGTTATCAACTGCCACCGGGAAACACAGCACTATACACAGGACTAGACGCAGTATTAAACACAGCGCTAGATAAAGTACTAGACACAGTAATAGATGCAGCATTAGACAAAGAACTTGACGCAACAATAGACACAGTACTAGACACAAAACTACACACAGCACTAAACACAGCACTAGGCGCAGCACTAGATGCAACAATGGACACAGCAAAAGACACAAAACCAGACGCAGCACTAGACACAGGCGAAGCTGAGCTGTACAGTATCAGTAATAACATAAGTACTGAGGGGGATATGTTTAGGGTTACTGTGCGAGATGACATGACTACATCATCTACATGCGCTCCAAGTTGTAACTGCTTTACATATCTCAGACTCCCAAATGTGTGGCCTGTCAAACGGAAACCAATAAGCACTGTGCATTCTTAGAGCACAGAAGGTCACTTTAATGATTAATGTGCTGCACTCATCAAGTCTGCTAGGTTTTTGACAATTCCATTGAATAAGAGACTCTTATTTATCCTGATACATGCCTGAAATTATTTTTTCCACTCTGTTCTATTATTTTTATTATCATTCAATAGGTTTTTTATACAATAATTATTATTATGATTATTAATGTTTCTTTGTACCACACAAATTCTCTAAATTCAGTTCAGACACATTTAACTATTATTTAATCAATTTGAGTATTTTCTACTTTGGAAGGTAAAAAAAAACAAAAACCTTTCGACCATATCTCATCTCATCTCACGGCATCTATAACCATCAGGTCAGTCAGTGGGAGCTGGGGGTTGGCATACAGCCATATATAACAGTAACTCAAACAAGGTCACGCAACATTCCCAGCACACATATGTACTGTAGAGTAAAACAGCGGTAATACAGTATGTATTTAGGCTGGTTTTAAACACGGATGCATGAAAGAAACATAATTACCATAACATATTAACATAACAATCACTAAAAACACAAACAGACTCAGCTACACTACATAAGTTCAATCATTTAAAGCTGTATGAAATATTTCAATCAATCATTCAACCAATCAATCTTTATTTATAGAGCGCCAATTCATAACAGTGTTATCTCAAGATCTAGACCAAACTCTTTAATTAAGAGACCCAATGATTCAGGACTTCAAAACTAAGGATTCAAGAATCCCCACATGAGCGACAGCCAGGGTTTTTTACTTATTTTTATGATACTTAGTTTTCTGATATGTTCTGAGTCCAGGTGCTAAGCCCACAGGCTGCTATGGAAATGTTAAAATCACTCTGCTGCACGGAGTTCATCTCCACAGAAAATATCAAAGGAGAGAGGTTGTGTAACAGAGTTTGCAACTACAATCTACTTTTCTTGTGTTATTTTGAAAAGCTCCAAGTCTCTAAAGATAGCAGGTGAAGAAAATGTCAGAAAAGAGTTCCTGGAAATATTGTATAATTTCATCACTTGGTGGGCAGGTCTTCCTACAGCTAAAGCAGTTTTGCAAAGAGAGATATAGACTGTATCTAACCTTATTCTCTAAAATCTTGCCAAGATATTGATATGACAATGTTGAAACCTCTTGCAAATAGAGCACCAAATTGAAAACCTACCCCACATTTACCATTTTCTAAAGTTAAGGTGCTGTTAAATTAAAACTGCACAATGCACAATCTGTAGGAAAGGGACAAGGTTTCGGTATCTGAAGTGTTCTGGTTTCTGTTTGTAGTTCGAGTGGTATTGACCAATCATGTCTGAGCAACAGTCTTGTGGAAATGCATGATTAAATGTATCTGCAGTCAGGTATCTCCGAGGTAGAGTGGGTCGTCCACGAATCGGAGGGTCAGTGGCTCGATCCCCAGCTCCTTCGGCAAGACACTGAACCCCAACTTGCTCATAAAGCAGCTTCAGGGTTTGTGTGTGAAAGAAAGAAAGAATAGTCTCTAATTTTCCTGAATGAATGATGTGTGAAGTGCTCTGAGTAGTCAAAACTGACTGACTAGAAAGGCGCTATACAAATACAGACCAGATTTAAACTTATCTGTTTCTAGAGATCTTGTCAGAATTACACAGAATTCATTGACTGTGCATGTTAAATGGGATTTTCTTTAGCATAGAGAAACAAGCACAAGAGGTTTGGTGAACGAGATTCTCACTGGAAATTACAGAAGGATTCTCACTTCATGAGAATTGTCTAATAATCTATCCACTCTGATTCTGAACAAGAGTTAATTACTAAAAGCCTCTGGATTTGTCTTTCTATTGACAGCAGTAGTACTTAGACTTAGACTTCTTTTATTGATCCCCCATAGGGGGAAATTTACTTGTTACAGTAGCAACAATAGACAAGAAAGAGTGAATAAAAGCAACATTGGAAAATAAAGCAATAGCAAAATAAATATGTAAAAATACTTATCTGCACATAGAGATGACTTGCCTTAAAGTGCTATGGGACTGCTATTGTACTCTTTCAGTAACAATGCTAAAACCATCAGTGGCAAATCTTGGAAATGGGTTTAATTTGGGTTAATATATTCATTCAACTCAATCAGCTCAAAAAAGGGAAATGATGTGTTCAGTCTCAAAGACAGAAAATAAGAGAGGGTGGAGTGTCTCAGGTGGCTGTTGCATCAAGCAGGAGGTGTTATGCAATGTCTTCAAAAGGAGTTATCATGTGTATAGGAACAAAACACCATATTAATATGTACTAAAATGAAATTGACTTTGCCATGTTAATGGGTGCAATCAACTGCCTTAACTTGGAGTATCCCTGTAATATGAAGTAAAAATAATGTAAAAATCATGCTGAAATCATGACTTTTTAGAAATTTTTCCCAAGAGGGTACCTGAAACTGTGTGAGTGTTGTAGTCCATATCCAGCACTGTCCCTGCAGAGGTCATAAGATGACCAAGGACAACACTAAAGTAAATGGATTCACCTAAGAACATTTTAAAAGACAGAAAGAGATTAGAATTAGCACACCGGTGAAAGCAATCTTTGAATTGTGACTTTAAGAATATGTATTTATATTTTTATATCAAAACCTAGATAAGGTCAACATGGTGGTGCAGTGGTTAGCACGAAGGTTCCAGGTTTGAATCTGCAGTTTGATCCTTGAGCCTTTCTGTGTGGAGTTTGTATGTTCTCCCCGTGCTTGCGTGGGTTTTCTCCCTGTACTCCGGCCTCCTCCCACAGTCTAAAGACATGCAGGTTGACTGGTGACCAGTGTCAGCTTACGGAAACTCTCAATCTTTTGGCAAGCAGGTGACTTGATGCTGCTGCTTAATTGGTCCGTTCAGATTTTCCCTGGGGCACAGTTCCATGTGACCAGAACACTCCCACTTTTATTGCTTTAATGTTTTTTGATGTAATGTGGTTGGACAATTTTCATTGGTGTCAATCATGTTCACACCCACCATGGCGCCTTTGTCCACTGTGTCAGTTATCCTTTCCTATCTGCAGCTGAGCAAGATGGCTTGTTCAAGTGAGACCACTGTGATGGCCCCTGCTTAATCTGTTTGTGTGTGCTGTATAAGTTATTGCAGCACCCGCCAAGACCTGGATAAAAGAAACCTTCCATGGCTCGCTCTCTTCCTTAAATCAAGCACCAAAACCATTTAGTTTTGGTTCTTTTTCTACTCTAAAACACTTCATCCCCCACTACTTACACACATCCACATGAACACCACTGATGTACTGACAAACACACCTCACTCCTGCTGTTAATTCTCACTTTAGTTGCTTTTGTTACAATAAATACTTTGCATTTAATTCAGTTCTGCGTCTTTTCCCGTGTTTATCGTGGCCTACGTGAACAAAGGAAAATAAAGGAGCTTGGCCCAGACCAACCCCATTTACAGATTCAGCTGCAGACATGTGATCGTGGATGAGCTTACACCTGGGGCTTCTCCCACACCTGTTATGAGAGACAGCGCTGAGTGGCTGGATGTGGACTAAGTAATTAGGGGGCCGCTTGCAAGCAAGGCCCACTATTATTATTCTGCTCGTTTATTTGACTTCTTATTATTCTTCTTCCGTCCAAAATTTCACGCTGCTACTCCTCCCAGAGCTTTTGCACCACACACACAAAAAACGCACCAAAACGTGCGGCTCGGCGGCGGTCGAGTTCCTATGACTTTTCTCAGAGGTCCACAGAAATCGCTCCATAGAAAATGAATGAGGAGCTAGAGTGGGTGATGTCATCGCTAGAGTGGAGAGGAGCAGAAAAATCGTCTGAAGATTTTGTGAAAAACTCGCTCTCATGCCCACAGCGTGTCACTCAGACACACTATCTATACAGAAAAACGTAGGACTGCTCGGGCCGGTCGCAACGATGTGACTTTGGACACACAGAAACGCACGCAGCAGCCCCCACGAGCCTCCAAGCGACGGAAACTGACAGGAACTGCCGCATTAAGTGCCATGTTAACTGGCAGCTCAAATCTGAGGAGGGAGGCAGACGCAACCACTTTTCTAACCTGCTCCAGCTCTCTCATTTCAAAAGTTAGAGACCTCAAAACTACACGTACGTGTTCAGCAGACCCTCCTTTGTCAAATGGTTCACACGCCAAAGCTCTGACACTCAAGTAAAACCCTCATTTTCAGAGGCATATCACAGCTCAAATCTCCATGAAAAGAGCTGTGTCTCCCCAGAGTGGCTCATTAGGCAACATCACCATAGCAACCATCAGGTGATGAGTGACCTCTGAGCCCCACAGAGACACTGAGCATGCTCAGTTGGTGGGAATCAGGTGATAGATGAAATTTGACCAGCAGAGATTTGAACTGAACAAATTGAACTGTCACACATACACTCACACACTCTCTCTCTCTCACACACACACACACACACACACACTTGTGCTGGTCAAAGACCAGCACAAGTTGAATCAACTGGACTCATAGTGACCTTTTTAAAATAAAAGCCCTGTGTTTTTCAAAACAAATTTCCTCAGATTGTTCATCTGTACATCCTTCAACTTCAACTTGTGCTGGTCGAAGACCAGCATAAATTGAATCAGTCACACTCACTCACTCACACACACTCACACTCACTCTCTCACACACACTCACTCTCTCACACTCACTCTCTGACACTCACTCACTCACTCACTCTCTCACACTCACTCTCTCACACTCACTCTCTCACACACACTCACTCACTCACTCACTCACTCACACACACACACACACTCACACTCACTCTCTTACACTCACTCTCTCACACTCACTCTCTCACACACACTCACTCACTCACACTCACTCACACTCACTCTCTCACACACACTCACTCACTCACACACTCACTCACACTCACTCTCTCACACACACTCACTCACTCACTCTCTCACACTCACTCACTCACTCACTCTCTCACACTCACTCTCTCACACACACTCACTCACTCACTCACTCACTCACTCACTCACACACACTCACACTCACTCTCTCACACTCACTCTCTCACACACACTCACTCACTCACACTCACTCACACTCACTCTCTCACACACACTCACTCACTCACTCACTCACACACACTCACTCTCTCACACACACTCACTCACTCACACTCACACTCACTCTCTCACACACACTCACTCTCTCACACACACTCACTCTCTCACACTCACTCACTCACTCTCTCACACACACTCACTCACTCACACTCACTCTCTCACACACACTCACTCACTCACTCACACACACTCACTCTCTCACACACACTCACTCTCTCACACTCACTCTCTCACACTCACTCTCTCACACACACTCACTCACTCACTCACTCACTCACACACACTCACTCTCTCACACACACTCACTCTCTCACACACACTCACACACTCACACTCACTCACTCTCTCACACACACTCACTCACTCTCTCACACACACTCACTCACACTCACTCTCTCACACACACTCACTCACTCACACTCACTCACACTCACTCACTCACACTCACTCACACTCACTCACACTCACTCTCTCACACACACTCACTCACTCACACTCACTCACACTCACTCTCTCACACACACTCACTCACTCACTCACACACACTCACTCTCTCACACACACTCACTCACTCACTCACACTCACTCACTCACTCACTCACACACACACTCACTCTCACACACACACACACACACACACACACTCACTCACTCACACTCACACTCACACACACACACTCCCTCCCTCACTCACACACACTCACTCACTCAAAGTGAGGTCTGTTTAGCAATACGGACGTCGCACGCACCACGGCGGCCCCCGCCTAAAATTTCTGCGGGAAATTTTCTAGTGCCTTTTACTGCTTTCCCTGCTTGCTGTTTCAAAGTGTCTGCAGTGAAAGGTTGTGGACCAAGACTGCTGTGAGAGACTTATGAGAAAAATGTAAATGGTATGAAAATAGCAGGAGCCATCTGGATAATAGCATGAAGCTAAACTTTTTCAGAGGACATAGCATTGCTGAACAGATTGACGAGGGCTACAGGATTGGCATTAGAAGGCACAAGGAAGAGAACACATCCTGTTAAGAATGATAGACTGTGTGAAATTTTGTGGAGCTCTTGAATTGGCTCTGTGTGACCATGATGAGAGTGAGAGCTCCGAAATATCTGGGATTTTGTGGCCTCCCTTGATGGCGTGTTGAGAGAGCACTTAGAGACCGCCACTGTTTGTAAGACCTCAGAAACTGCAAAACGAGTTACTGGACTGCATGCTGTCTGTTGTGAGGGAGCACATACTCAAAGAAGCCCAGAACAGAGATTTTGCCACAATCCAAGCAGATGAGATTTAAACAGCATCACAATGCTGTGTTGTTTTTAGATTTGTGTTTTGTTTTGCTTTTGTTTTGTCCGCTGAACTATGTTCAATTTATGGTTGGCATTTTTAAAAACATCAAAATCCCTGTTAGATATTGGTGAACTTTGATTATAAAAGTAGTCATGCTAAAGCTAGTTAATCTGTAATTAATGTAAGGACAGATACAGGGATCTATGGACATGTGGACACGGGGGAAACATCCTTAATTCAGGATAAAGGGGGACAAACCCAGACAAAATCTGTAGGCTGCATTCTCCTTCTTATTGACTCTGTGACTGTGTGGACATTAAAGCAGCTATCAGGTATGCTGTGCCAAGATAAAATTGCACCCCCCGGCAAAAAGTTATAGCTCCAGCCAGCACTGTTGGTGACTGTGAGCGTGAGTGGTTGTCTCTCTCTAAGCGTAAGCCCTGTGACTGGTGGACCAGTCCAGGGTGAACCCCACATCTCGTCCCGTGTCTGCTGGGATTGACTCCAAATAGCAGATGGGAAATATTTTGGATTTGTAACTTGAGCTGGTTTTCTGAGGCTAGCTTTGTTGTAATTGCTATCAGAATGGTTAATGGTCTGTATTTGTACAGCACCTTTCTAGTCATTTCGACTACTCAAAGCACTTTTACATCACATCCTCATTCACCCATTCACCCATCATTCATTCAGGAGGAATCTAAGTTGGAGGAGACTATTCTTTCACACACATTCACACACTGGAGCTGCTTCAGGAGCAGGTTGGGGTTCAGTGTCTTGCCCAAGGACACTTCGACATGCTGACCCATAGGAGCTGGGGATCGAGGGACGACCCACTCTCCCTCTGAGCCACAGCCAACGTCAACAGTGTTGGGACGTAACATTAGAATCTAGTAATGTAACTGACCACAGCCTCAATACCTCAGCCCCATGCATTCAGTTGGCAAAATGGACAGAACAGAAGAAAAGGACAGATACACAATCAGAGAGACAGAAAGAGAGACTGATGAGAGAGAGCAGTGGCTGAGTGGCTTCATTGTGCACTGGTGATGAGCTTGACTCTGCAACCTACAAAGAAGTATTCAGTAGTTCTGTTAAGGCCTAAATCCCCCAGCCTCAGCGTACACTTAAAAGCTCTCCTTTATTGTGTCTTAGTTGAGCCTTTCTCCACTTCCAGTCTTAAGTCCACTGACATAAAGGCTTCAGTCACTGAGACATGGGGGTGGGTGGTGGTGTGTGTGTGTGTGTGTGTGTGTGTGTGTGTGTGTGTGTGTGTGTGTGTGTGTGTGTGTGTGTGTGTGTGTGTGTGTGTGCGCGCACTACTGGCTGGACTAAACAGAGCTAAAAGCTACGAGTCCATGGAGCTTATTTGAGCCAGTTACACATGGAAGTGAACAGCTGATCATTAACTATCTACAGGAAGTGAATCAAGGAGTATAAAGTGTAACATGTGGCACATGAGGGCCACGATGAAGACTGGTGATTACAGAACCAATCAAATCAGTGCTAAATTGCTGTCATGAAATTCCATAATTTCTGTCTTTTTGATGACAGCACTGTGTGAAACAAACAAATGTCCCCTGCCAGCGCCTGACTTTCCACCTGGTAACCGTCACGACCAAAGCTGTAAAAGTAAACGACAAGGAAAAGTGTCGTGTCTCATAGTATTACAGACTGCTGTGCATCAATCATCAATGCATCAATCTATTACTCAAACTGGAGTTCAACATTTCTCTCCCAACTTCTATCTCTCTCACTGTGCCAATAATCTGGCATCTGTTGGCTTGGGTCCTAAAGACAGGAGTGTGGGCCAGGTTCAGGTCTCTGTTTCAGATTGAGTTCTCCGGTATTAGATTCTATCTAAGCATGCATACAACAAGAGGTAAAGATGGTGGCATGGATGATGATGAAGGTTGCCACTTTATCTCAGGATTATTAAAACATGGCTAATGTGCATGAGAAAATGATGTTGACTTAATAAGACATTTGAGTGAGATGCCAACTAGCGACCGCTTTAGAGAGAGAAAAGTATCACACTGTGGTTGTTGGAGCCCTGAGTCACATTACAGCGGAAAACAGGTTATGAGTGCAACTACATGTTGAATGAGATGTGATGTAAGAAGGGAGATGCACATGTAGTTGACACCCAGTGTATCTCCTGTTAGATGCCCCCATGTGCAGCCCCACAAAGCTCCTGTGCAGACACTGATTAGCCCCCCTCATCAATCCTTCTGCACGCACAGAGATACTACACAGTCGACAGGGTTATTCACTCACTGATGGCCCAAACAGACGACAGGAAGACAGACTGGCTGTCAGCATTCAGAGAGCATTGATACATTACGCTGAGATGAAACACAGCTCTCATCAATAACCATTCCAATTCATTCCAGTCTCTTCATTCATCCACACGTGACCCAACACCCTCATCAGAGTGAAAAGCAGCCACCTCCATGTTCTCTGGTTTTTTAAGGTTTTTAAGCTATAAATATGCCACCATGGTGTTAACACAACCATCCATCAATATGTATGATTATTTTGTTGATAGCTAGTTTCAGTATACATGTAACAATGTCATGTATTGTTCATTAGACTGTCACATTACACTCACAAATTTAATAGTGAGAAGCAAAAAGCTTAAGAATAATGAAAAAAACTTAAAGATTATAGTGACACAATGGAAAAGCCAAGCCAAGACAAGTGTGGCACACTGTCACACTGGCAAGAGTTTGGAGAAACAAAAAGAACTATGATTTTTCTGGATTGAAATGGCTCAGGTGAATAATTTATGCCTTTCTAAAAGCCATCTCTCAGCTGGTTACTGCCAGAGCAGCTCAGTTTCCCTAAGGCCAACATACTGTCAAACCAAAACCTCTGCAGTCCTAAACTTTTGTGAAAACCTGCACAAGACTAACAACACATGGAAATGGGGGGGAAACAGAGAGTGGAGGCAGCACAAGGCCAGTGATCCAAGAGTGCACAAATGGCTTCATATCACAGCCTACAGCACAGATTTACACATTGTCAGCCTTATTGTGGATCATCACTCTGAACCACTCAGTAAGGATGATTACTGCTAAAGCTATGAGTGAAGTTTACCTTAATTAGATTGCTGTTTACTGCCACTGACTTCACATGTTCTGAAAATGAATGTGCCATCACACAGAGGATCCTCTTACTTAAGATGTCTTTTAAGTAAGTATGGAGTCCAGTTACTTTCACCCACAATAGACATAGATACACACGTTGGGGAGTAACTAGTTACATGTAACTCAATTACATAATGGATGTACTTGTAATCCATAACAGTTACTGAGAAAAAATGTAATTACAAGACAATTATTAATCAAAATATGGGTGGTTACAAAGAGGTCACATCTAAATATATCCTGCTATATATATTGGGTAAAAGGCTGACATGTAGAATGTAACAGTCATAGTGATACGCCTTCCACCTTGCAGGCCAGGCTGCATTCATTTGGCACTCAAGTGAATGGAGCCAAGTCTGAGTGTTTTTTTGGTTAGGAGACAAGACGCACTGCTAAGTCAAACAAGTCAAACCACGTCCTCTACTGCAAAGTTTTCAGTGCTTGAAATTCAACAATATTGTCCTCAATCTTAATTCAATTTAAATTGATGAACTTTTAATGATGGTGCTCAAGTGTGGGTTAAATACATGCTTTTAGGAATTGTCAGCTTTATTCTTATTATTATCAGTATTTTTCTCATCTGGTTGTAATGCTCTTTTTGCCCTCTTTCTGAACATTCTGTTTTAGCGCCTCTCTCTTTCAGCTCCCCCTCCCAGAAAGCCCGGTCTGCTCTGATTGGTCAGGCCCCTCATCAGCTCTGCCATCGCTGGCAAGGAAACACATTAGCTTAGCAACAGGCTAATACTGAACAAGGTCACATGAAAACTTATCAGCATTTCTACACATATTTACTGAAAAGTGGAGCAAAAATAAAAAGTGAGAGGATGGTCTTTTCTCTAGTATGAGGGAAGTGCATCATTTTGTTCCCTTTGTCCCCTTTAAAACATTTGTTTGAAAAGTCATCAAAAAATAATTAAATGCAATAAATTGCATTACTTATTACATTTTAAACAGAGTGACTAGTAATCTGTAACCCATTACAAGAGACAAGACCAGTCACCACAGAAGAATTCCTTCTGATCTGACCTGAAGTAGGCTGGGAAATGAACCCCCCAAGCCAATAAAGGTCACGTTTCCTGAGAAGTGTGAAATAATCTTGGCAAAATATTTCCTATAGGTGTCATCTAGGTGTCTGCTAAAAAGGTGCGAGTGGTTATGTAAGCAGAGCAGTGCACGGCATGTTCAGGTAACAGGTAATACTGAAGAAATGAAACAAACTATCACAATGGTGCTGTAGGGATTAGTTCAACAGATTCCACTCATCTCATGCAAGTCTGAATTTTACAGGAATGTCAGATTGTTGGTACAGGCTGCTGGAACTGTTGGAAAGGGTCTGATCGATGCTGCTGATTACATTTTATGTAATTACAACTCCCTATTTTATTATGTGCATTTCTAATTATGGTGCAATTAGCAGCAACAATGGTATATCATAGCAAATTACAAGCCAGTGAAGCAACTAATGCAGCACTGAGGAACAATGAAAACAGGACGTGTCTGTCTCTGTTTTCATTTGGTGATTTCTGAAATCTCTGAGATGTCAGTGATAAGCTTCCTGGCAGCAACACTTATTTTTCATTACATTCCAATGACAGTAGCACGCCAAGATGAGAGCTGTTGTCTCCACGTTGTGTTTCTCCATGCTAAACACCACAGACAAAATGGAGCTTTTAAGGTGACACTTCCTGACAGGACAGCTGCTCACTGACTGCCTTCATAAGCACTATTACATCTCCAGGCTGCACACACACACACACACTCACATTCCCTCATGCCTTCACCAATGGAGACAAGATCAGCCAGACCAGCCAGAGCTACCACCCAGAAAAGATTTGGAATTACAGTGGTGAAGTGGTACAACACCAGTGTCACAAAATGTCAGGAGGGGAATGTGTGTGGAGCTCCTGGGTGTGTGTGTTACAGACATTCTGCTGATCCTCATGGCTGTAGGTCAATATTTACTACTTTTAACTACTGCCAGAATAAGATAAAACAGTCAATACTTCATGCAATCATGCTTAGCCTTGTGTTAGCACATGTTCACAATTTCCTGTTCCTCAACTCCAATTAAAACCTGTAATTGGTTTTAATTGAAGTCGAGCTAAAAACAAGACTAACTAGAGAAGCACTTCACAAGTGCTACTGATAGTGGCTGAGGTATTGAGACAGTGGGTGGGGGTGGCAGTGTTAGTCAACTAACACTATCTGTCATCAGCAGGAGTTTATTCACATTTACACAAGCTGTAGTTTCAACCATATAAAATAAGTCCAAACCTGCACGTCATCAGACAATGTACAGCTGATTAGTTGTGAAATATGATTGTATTGTATCCAAGAGATGGCTACAATGGATGTTTGTGACAATATCTTCAGTAAATGCACTACAAATAACAAGTGTTAGCACCCATCAACAAAGCACTGTTTTTGTAAGAGGAGACATGCTAAGAATCACTAAAAGACATTTTTCACTATTAAAATGGTCGCAAATGCCATTTAAAACGATGTGCATATCATTATATGAACAGTACATGTTTCACAAATGCAACATCAAAGGCAACAGGTGAGCAAATAAAAGGCACAAAAGAGTAGACATAGGGAAAAGTATGCATCACAAAAATAATACTGCTATTGTCTAACAATGTTGCTTTTGTGGTTTACAATATGCTCTGCAGAATCAGCTGTGCTCTAATAACCACCTGAGACTGACTGACTTAAGATTACATTTAATGTGTATCTCATGGATGGTTTTTGGAATTTTTACAATTAAATTTTGCTTCTCAATATTAGATAGTTTATTAAATTAGTTTATTAGATATGTGGATGGGCACTGGTACGTGAATCAGTACTGTTGGGCCTCACCAAATAGTGAAGACTACATGCTTCTTTGTCTGTTGAACAAAGGACTCCCTCTCTGAACTCAGTTTCCCAGAGTCCTTAAGTTTTCACAGATAGCTAAATCACCCCTGGACCCACCTTTACAGCCACCTTTGACCGAGGTGGGACACATGACTTTACAACCTCAGGTCACAAAACCAGATAACCCCACTAAACTTCCTCCTTTCAGCTCTGGACCTCTGAGGGTCATCTGAGCTAAGCTCAGTGCTCTCTTTCTGCCTGCTCATCTGGAGGAGATCTCTCCTGCCAGAGGTCTCTCACATTCCTGACTCTGCCTCAGTGTGGCCTGTACCAGAGCAGACCACCTTTTTCATGGCAGCGACACAAAGTCCTACCTGAACCAAGCTTATCAGCACCAGCAGGTATGACCCAAAGTCTACCAGCTGATCTTCAGAGCAACAGGAGCACACCAGCAAGTTAGCACTGAGCTGTTAACTATCAAGGAACAAAGGAGCGACTAGATTCCTCCAGCCTGCAACCAGGACAGCAAGGACAAAGAAGCACAACCTTCTTCCAGCCTGGTTCATCATGGTTTTAGTTATTAAGTTAATTATTAATCATACTACCAGATTGATAGTTAAGTAATTTTATGAGACTGAATCTAAATCAATTAAATTGATTAAAATCCTCGTATATGGAGGTGGTGCTCCAATCGAGAAGGACTTTACACAAAGTCCCATTAATTTCTATAATTATTAATTATCTTTGATAGTTATTAATTATTTCTGATAGCCAAATTGCCCCATACAAGGTACCAACCTCCAACATTTTTGGTGCGGCTGTATGAGGCAGATTATTAATTGTCCAAACATAATTGGAACCCCTACATTTATTGGTGTCACAAGGTACCAAAGCACAACGGTACAGTCTAACCACAGGTTTTATAGTGTAGATGCTCTTCTTTACTAATAAACAAAACTTAAGACACACAAAACAAAAACCACAAAAAATGAACAGAGGCAGCAGCAAAGCAAAGCCCCCGATGGTTGATGACAACAGGACCGATCCCTCTTTTACAAACGCTTCCCGCTTGAGCTCACAGCCGTGTTCCATTCTGAGATCTCCTGCTGAGGAACCCACCTATTCATCCTCTGGACAGAGAATCAGTGAGTCCATCCAAAGGAGGTTTTTGAAAGGGCACTAGATGCCCCCTGTGTTTCTGAGCTGGAAACCCAGACAGGTTTCACTCAGTACCCTTGGGTGCATGGTTAATTAGACATCCATGGACGCATCCAATTGTGATAAGCAAAGGTAGATAATAAACAAGTTAGCTCCTCGACATGATACTAAGAATGACAAAAGTTAGCTCTAAAATTAGCTCTATTTTTTCTATCATACACAGATACACATACACCAGTGACGTGCGGTGAGGTTTGTGGCTGGTGAGGCACTTACTCTTTCAGAGTCACACTTACAAATACACTACTCACAAAAAGTTAGGGATATTTGGCTTTCAGGTGAAATTTCAAGATGAACCACCACCAATACATTTCCTGCTTCAGTTAGAATTGGTATTTAAACAGTCCTCCTCATCATGCTGTTCACATTCTGACATCATGAGACCAAGACGACACCTAACTATTGATCAGCAGCACCTCAACACTGGAGGCTTCAAACAGGTCCTCAGACAGAAGTGTCCACTGAGCTTAGAGGGTCACAGAGTGTCAACAGGAGGTTGCAACAGAGATACAGAGACTGGAAGAGTCACAGAAAGGAGAGGAGTGGACGTCCTTTGGCCACATCCCAATTTTACGTTTACCCTCGTTTACCCTCCACTGTTGTTAGATTTTCTTTCAATAAATTGTTTAAGATGAAGAAACTACCATTGCATGCTGATACTTAAATGTCCTACTTTCATGATATAATATCACTGTAGCATTCACTTTTTACATTTTCCATAAATTTCACCTGAAAGTCGAATATCCCTAACTTTTTGTGAACCCTGTATATGTACCCAATATATTTGCCAACTACCGATTGTGTTTCATATCTCATATCAGCATTCTTTCCATACACATAGCAGGTGCATATTGGGCCAAGGAAGAATGTAAAATGTATAGCGGTTCAGCATGCCTCCCAAAAAACACCAAGGTGGATGCTACAGACAGCCTATAACAAGCGGCACAGCACCACAGCGGATGCGCTCTCTCTCTCACTCACACACAGGATTCGCACACTGGTCTTACCTTTACTTGTAAATGAAGTCCATACGCCTCTCCTTCTTATTTATCACTTCACGTTTTAATTGAAAGTCCAATTTTGAGAAATTTTTGAGCTGAGATATTACATCCTCCATTTTTGCAGTCAGTCAGAGCAAAACATAAAATAACGGATTCCTATGGAACTTTACTTAACTACGTAGAAGAAGAGCAACCACCGAACAAGAAGAAACGTGAGCTCACGTACGCCCTCTATGTTGAGGCAGAGCTACTGCCTGCCTCACCTTATGTCTTTTCAGTGCGGCTTTATGTCAGATAACACTAAATGATAGCGCCGGACAGGGGGGGGGTGCGTGCGTCTCAGGAGCGCCGGACAGGGGGCGCCACTCGGGGATGCAAATAATTATTACCGGCTTGCAGCAGCGCCCCTCCAGCAGCTGGCGCTCTAGGCGGCCGCCTATATGGCCTATGCCTAGAGCCGGCCCTGCATTGGTAGCATACACTGAGTAAGCAAAAGGCAGGCGCCCAACCCAGTTTGCAGGGGATTGCGCAATCTGATGAGAGGCACAGCTCGGTGCTGCCTCACCTCGCTGCCTACGCTGGAATTGAACAGGAAATACGCAAAATACAGCGATTTTGATTATAAAAATGATTGCAATTATTCGAATCATACAGAAATTGCATTTATAGCACAGATTAGTGGACAAATATTTATTTAATCATTAGTATACATCTCATGATGGCAGGTGAGGCAGTGCCTCCCCTGACCGCACGTCCCTGACATACACATATAAAGTAAGATAATAGAAAAAAGAAAATAAAAGAAAGAAAGTAAAAAATAAAAATGGCAAAAGTGGTGGACCCTCATTGCTTATTTACTAAAACTAAAAAAATTGTACAATTCTATATAATGCTGAAGGACTTAACTAATATAGACTCTGTTTGTGTCCAAAACCAACAGTGCCCATGTTAGAGGATCACAGAGTACAAGTTGGCAGCATAAAACCTTAAGCAGTCTGAGGAGTCCAAACACAGCACCATCACATTCAACAGCTGGGGGTGGACGGAGTCTTTCAAATGCTTTATTTATGTAAAACAAACTCAACGTAATCAAATTCTGTTTTTGAAGTACAATTTCACATTATGAGATCCAAACCCAGGTTTACGGAGTTCAGTACCTGCCAGCACAAATGTCTGTCTGTTCCTAGCAGCATCATTTCCCTGTGCATGAACCATCAGCAGGCTAATGTATGTGTAGACAGACGGGCTGGCTGAGAGCAGGGTGGCCCCCCAGCTCTCTGATAACAAATCTCCACTTCATCTATGAATGATGACACACACACTCAAGGAATCCCAGCCTTCCTCTGCTTTCCATTTTACTGTTCCACTCAGCCTGGCTTAGTGAAATGAAAGTTGTCTTAGACCATGACTCCTGTCATAACAGCCCCCACCTGCATTCAGCAGGCATGTCTGGACCCATTCTGAGCTGGCAGGAGTTGTGAAGCTGCTCTGGATGTTCACAGGCTGCAGGCTGTCACACCTGCACTCACTGTTACGGTGGAGAGCTTAAAAACAGCTTCTTCTCATCCATCAACCACCACAGGGGACACATCTCCAGCCCCACCACCATGCACAGGGGACACATCTCCAGCCCCACCACCATGCACAGGGGACACATCTCCAGCCCCCACCACCACCCACAGGGGACACATCTCCAGCCCCACCACCATGCACAGGGGACACATCTCCAGCCCCACAGCCATCCACAGGGGACACATCTCCAGCCCCACCACCATGCACAGGGGACACATCTCCAGCCCCACCACCATGCACAGGGGACACATCTCCAGACCCACCACCATGCACAGGGGACACATCTCCAGACCCACCACCATCCACAGGGGACACATCTCCAGACCCACCACCATCCACAGGGGACACATCTCCAGCCCCACCACCATGCACAGGGGACACATCTCCACAGAGAACCCACACAAGCAGGGGGAGAACAAACTCCACACAGAAAGGTTCAAGGCTCAAACCACAAACCTGCCGGCCAGCAGATTTGACCTGGAACCTTCTTGCTGTGAGACACCACTGCACCACTATGCTGCCCCGAGTCAGCTGCATATCACTCACTGCTTCAGCAGCAGTTAAAGGAGATTCCTTCAGCCAGCTCTAACACAACGAACCCTGAGCAAAATGTTTACATCTCTCCTTTATGCGCAGCTACTGTATGAATGGCTTCCTTTTGCTACCTGACTTATACATCTCTGACATTATCTAAAGCACTTGGATTGATTGTGAAAACATAAGGACAAGAGGAAAGAGACAAAAATGAAATTTAAAATGTTGCAATGTCATTTCACAAATATGTGAGGGATGACGGTCCACACAGAGCCCAGTTATGGATGGATATGGATAAATAAGAGTGGCCGAAGAGTGGAGGAGTGCAACTAAATAAGCAGCGTTAGTGGCCTGTTCTCTGACCAGCTGTGCTAAACAGTTTACACAGAATTCAGTCAGCAAAATTACAGGTGTGTGAGCATAGACAGTAGCAGTAGTGGTTTTGTGTCTTGGTGAAAACATGTCACCTTCCTCAGCTCCTTGTGAAGTGTTCATCAGTAAGACAAGAGTGCACTGAGCCTCCGTGTTATTCAATTAATCCACACAGCATCACACAATAACCTGGCATACAAGATCTAATCTGGAGCACAAACTACACAAAGGCTACACAAAAGCCCAATTAGCACAGGAATCTCAGGCAATTAGCCAGTCATGAACAAAGCCCTCTCTCAGATTCCAGCATGTGGCACCAAGTGGCAGAGCAAGGAAACTGTTTGAAATGATGGGATATTCATATATAATCATTTCTTAGATAATACTCTTGTGTAATATATGAATTACTACTTTGAATCACCACTAAGAGATTCATTTAGGGAAAGAATATAACTGAACAGTTAACTAAACAAATGAAATATGACAAACCTTACAGACCTTTTTTGTGGTAATCTGGGCCTGTGACTGTTCTCAGTGCTGGAGGGTGTGTAGGGGGTTCACGGGTTACTTCATATTTCAATCAAAAGGGTATTAATCACAATTAGAAGTGATCTCAATCCATTAAAAGAAAAGCATTGTTATTGACATTTATTCTTATGAATGAAAAGATGAGGTACAGTGATGGTCAGTGGAGATACTGAACCTGTATGGAGTCTTATTACTTAAGAGCTTTACTCACAGGTTTCATGGAATGTGCATCTTGAGTATTTGTGGATGTGTTAATTTCACCTGAAGCACTTGGACTTTGTTTAGAAAATGCACCTCCAGGCTTCATTCATGGAAATCTGTTTTGGTTGAACAGTGAAGCATGTGGGAGGACAAGCATCAAATGAGAGATCAGTAGAGCTCTCCATGTGTGTGTGCACTCAGTCACAGTGGACACAGTTTCACTCCTCCAGGCAGAGTGGCTCAGTGTCTCTGTCTTCTTTGTTCACTCTTTTCTCTCCCTTGCTTTGTGTGAGCATGCTTGTGTGTGTAAGTGTAGCGACCCTCATCTGTACAATCTGAATCTGACAATTAAACCAGCGATAGGATGATATTCAGTGAGGCCATGAGCAGGTAGCACATACGCTTTCAAATTTAGAATGAAAAAAGAAAAGTCTAAAGGCATGTGAACAGGAGGCCGTGTTCAGCATGAAACAGCAAGTGCTTACCTGCATCCAGCTCCATGGGGGAAAGGAGATGATCCTAAGGAGAATCAATGCTGGAAGCTTTCAGTGTTGGTCCTCAGAAGTGACACAACAATTCCCCACAGTGCCCATAAAGCAGTCACCCTCCAGGCTGAGCAGTGAGCCTGCGGGAGGTGTGCAGCTGCCACAGGTACAGCTTCAGAGCTCCGGAGCAGCCACAGTGATCTGAACGCAGATGGGCTCCTTGTGGCTGGAAGCACAGGTCAAAGCTGCTGGTCTCTCCCGGGAGTGGAGAGCACTGAGCAGCCTGCAGCTCTGCAAGCAGCCAATGATGTCACAGGTGTTGGGTTTCAGCAGGATGCTGTGGGGGCAGGCCCTGCTCCTGTGGGAAGCTTTTCTATGGTTTGACCAGTGCAGGTAAGATAGACCCCTCCCACATAGCCAACCTGGTGTCAGCAGAGGACAGCGGTGGGGGAGGGCTGCTTTGTGTGTTCAAGCCATTATCACAAAAAGTCTTTGGCAACAAGGTCAATAACAGGACACACAGTAGAGCCGCCACAGTGGTAATGCCCCAAATCAGCAGAACACGGGCCTATTCTGTAATTTTAAAATCCAAAATAGAGTTTAAAATCCTTCTCCTCACCAACAAGGTTCTTAATGGTCAGGCTCCATCATATAGATAGATAGATAGATAGATAGATAGATAGAAATACTTTATTGATCCCCGGGGGGGAATTCTGGAATATCTTAAAGAACTCATAGTACCGTACTACCCCACTAGAGCACTGTGCTCTCAGAATACAGGCCTACTGGTGGTTCCTAAAGTCCTCTAAAGTAGTGATGGAGCCAGAGCTTTCAGCTATCAGGCTCCTCTCCTGTGGAATCTCCTTCCAGTTTGGGTTCGGGTGGCAGACACCCTCTCTACATTTAAGAGTAGACTAAAAACCTTCCTGAAGGCTCAGGTCTTGGACCAGCCCCTAGTTATGCTGCTTTAGGCCTAGACTGCAGGGGGACTTCCCATGATGCACTGGGCTCATCTCTCCTCCTCTTCCTCTCCATCCTTATGCTTCATGTCTCTTTAATGTCTGTTACTAACTTGGAATCTTCCCCAGAGCCTTTCTATAGTTGCTGTTATTATTAACATTACCGTTAAAGGGGAGTTCTTCCTCCACTGTGTCCTAATATAATATCTGATGCTGCTCATGTGGGGATTCTTGAATCCTTAATGTTGAATTAATTCCTGAATTGTTGGGTCTCTCTCAGAGTTCGGTGTAGACCTGCTCTTTATGGAAAGATAGATAGATAGAAATACTTTATTGATTTATGGAAAGCGTCTTGAGATAACACTGTTATGAATTGGCGCGACCGACAGACAGACAGACAGACTGACTGACTGACTGACTGACTGATGGGGCATCAGCTTTAAAAGTGTCTACTCAGTGAATCTGAACAGTGGATCTCTCCTTTAAAGAAAATCTTTAAGACATCAAATGCCCTGCAGTGAAGCAACATGTTATTTCTATAATATTAACTCCAAACAGAACTGTGTTGCCGTGGCAGTGGTGACTCCTTTGTAAATCTCAGCTCAAGTCTTTCACAACCATCCAACAGAGATAAGCAAGCAGGGGTGAAGAACATTTTACTAAGAGTCGTAGCAGCTAAATCAAGTATCTTCAGTCCCACCTAAACCAAACAGAGACACAGCCTCTGAAGCCTTCCTGTTTCTATGGTAACAGCTAGGCGCAATGAACATATTTGCTCTTATGAGAAACTAAAATCGCAACAGACCATTTGCTCTTACACATAAGGGAGCCCTTCCGCTGGGTCATGAATGTGATTACACTGCAAGCTGGAAATAAAAAAAGTCTAAGTATGTATATGTGAAATCTCCAAATTCAACATCCTGTTCCAAATCTCGAACCCTTACATCTCTGTAGACATGACATTTGACTGTTTAAAGCTAAAAGTACTAACTTATAAACTCTGTTTACCACTTTAATGGCTTTACTGGCTCAAATCCAGAAGGGAAAAGACAAACTGAGTCTGGAGTTTGGGGGTTTCCTCTCCAGAACAGTGCTCACAAGTACAGAACAAAAGGGGCTCAGTATGGCCACATATTTTCATGACAATTAAATGTCCAGAGCTTACAAAATAAATGAGCTACAATTACTTCCATTACCTTGGAATGTAAAATGTGGAGATCAAGATAAGAGCACAACTACAATTATCTTTTCCCTCATGCCTTAACCACAAATGCAACATCCAATCTCAGCAACGCATTCAAGATCTCAATCTGATAAAAGGCAAAGTGATCACCATGGAAGTAGACCTCATTATCTTCAAGATAAGCTTTATCCAGAGCATGGCTCTGTCATCTCGTACAAATGGGACTGAGGAGAAGCTGACACGGACTCTTTACAAATCAATATTTATTTGAAGCGAATCATGTACATTTAGTGACAGTCAAAGCCTGTTGTTATTTTACATCAGCCTAATAATAGTTCATTATTATGTTATCATGGACTAATATATTTTAACTGTACCCCCCAGAACTATACGGTGCTCCAACAACAAGCCGTAGATTCATCCTGACATAAAGGCTCTCCTGAAGGAGAAGAAGAAGAAGGCCTTTTCTTCGTCATCCTCCTCCAACACAGAGCTCTCTCTCACCAGTGCCCTCAACACAATACAGCCAGCAATTCTGAGAGACAAGCTGGGGAACACCGGTGTGGGCCATCACCTCACATCCTGGATTCTGGACCAGCTCACCAACCTGCTCAGGTTGCTCAGGTCTTTTGAAGTGCAGGGGGCACTGCTTAAGAGCTTCTACGACTCTGTTGTGGCATCAGCCATCGTACACTGTTGCCCATAAAGTTGGAATAATTGTTCAATGCCCCCAATGTTGTTAAAGCCTGAATACACAGTTTCAAAGGTTCATTGTGGTTTAAGTTTCACTGTGATCTGTTTGGAAGAGTTTGATCAATAAAGTTGAGAAGGTATACACTTTATCTATCAAGAATAAATCACATTGTCACAATCATTTCATGAGAAGAGGTACAAAATATTTTATTCCAACGTTATGGGCAACAGTGTATATGGAGTGGTCTGCTGGGGGGCAGCATCACAACTGTGGACAGGAAGAGACTGGAAAAGCTCATCAAGAAGGCCAGCTCTGTCCTGGGTCGCCCCTTCGACCCAGTGGAGGTGGTGGGAGGGAGGAGGAGGATGGCAAAGCTATCATCCATGAGATGGAACGACTCCCCCCCCCCCATGAAGGACACACTGACAGCACTGGAGAGCTCCTTCAGACTACAGACTCCTCCACCCTCAGTGTGTGAAGGAGTGATATCACAGGCTCTTCCTTCCAGCATCTGTCAGACTGTACAACCAGCACTGCTCCAAACAATAACAGCACTATAATGTTCACCAACTGTACAATATATTTATTCATCTCTTTACCTCACCTCACAATGCAAAATACTTTGGAATATCTCCCACTTGTACACTATATAGTTTCTATTTTTTAAACTTCCTCTACCGTAGATGTAATTATTCTTTTATATCTCCTCTTGTCTGCTGTGACGTTGTCAATTTCCATGTCGTGGGGCTAATAAAGGTATATCGTATCTTATCTTATCATTAGGTTGTTAACAATGAATTGTGTTGATAATGGTAACTACAGTGTGACTACTGACAATATATTAGGCAATTCATTTTAATATGTAGTAAATAGGTTATATGTATTTACCTATGAAGTGAGTTAGACTTTGGAAAAGGTAATAACTAATGATAGGTAATGATAGGTAATTCGTGCTATTATGAATTATGAATATTGTATGGGTTATTATTAGTTATTAACTATGAAATATGTCTTTATTAATGGTTATTTACTATTGAGTTTACTATTTACTACTTTTGAATTTTCTTTTAACTGAAAAAAAATAGTATTGGCATGATGGGAAGCAGGATTATCACTGTGTCATGGTCACCTCACTGCCACTACACTGGCCACACTGTGTTGCTGCTTTGAGGTTTATTACAGTCGATCAAATATTGAAACAGATTATGTTTCAATCAATTTGCATTTGAGTACTGCTGAAGTGTTTCCACTATGCTGCTTAATATGGATGACATTTGGTTACTGAAACTCATTTTCATGCTTTTTAAATGTATTTTGTGTCGGCCATGTTTTGATGAGTCCTTGTCAGGCAGCGACCACCAGCACTGATAACTGAAGCAAATGTAAAAGTAAAGCTGCATTGGAGGGAGGGGTGTCCTGATATACCCGTACTGAATACAACTGATATTTCTAAAATGAAATGTTCATATCGTGTTAGAAATACACAGTGTCCCTGTTGCTATGGTTACTCATTTAATGTAACCAGCGTATTCATTCGGAACAGTGAACAACTGACTGAACTACTTAGTAGGTGTCCTGTATCTCATTTAAATGGATACCAGTCGTCCCTGTGGTCTCACACACTGTTTATGTTTCAGGTGACAGTGTGTTGATGGCAGATGTCTTTAGTTTATCAGTTCGTCTGGTCGTCTTCTCACTGCTCATTTTGTTCACTTCTGAACAGTTATGGCCCCAGTTATGATGACAGACTCTCTCCTCCTCCCTACAGACGTATTTTGAGTGTAATTCATTGCCAAAAGAGAAACAAATAAACAAAGATGAATGTGACTGATAGCAGCATTATTGTTTCAAATTTTCTATAGATATCATGATGATATCGCTATCATGAATTCTTTTGGCTGCGATGATCGTGTGATGAAAATCTGATATGATTATAGTCACCTGTGGTCACCTAAACATATTTGTCAATGTAAATGTCTTGTATATAAAGCCAAATTGATTTCTTTTCTTTTCAAATACTGTTCATATGATTATAATAATAATAGAATTCACATAAACATTGGTTTGTCTTGACTAGAACCAAAGAAATTATCATTGTCATAATCATCATCATCATCATCCTCATCATCATCATCATCATCATCATCATCTCCAGCAACTACCAGTCTGTAACAGAGCTGATTTACACAATCACCTGGTCTAATAATCAGATTATAGTGGATCTGATATGCTTCCAGCTCATCAATCAACACAGCTCTTATGACTGTGTCTTATGTCTAATATCAGAAAACACTGTTTGTTCTTTTCACTTTTCTATGAGACTCTACATTTTGAAGCTGTGGACACTGTGGGCACCTTTAAGGAGCAGCTCAGGATCCACTCTTGTGTTCTATCTGTACATGTGTTGATGTTTTATTTCCTCTGTGCAGCACTTTGAGACGTATCCGCTCTCCGAAGCTGCTATATCCATAAAGTTACCTAATTAGTACAAACAAATGAGAATTTGAATTCCCCGTGTTGTAGTATATGAAGAGGCTACATTCAGTTTCGGGTGCACAGCCATGACTGCAGATTAAATCACAGACATCATGAAAAAGAACAACCACAGTTCAGCCACTAAAAGAAATGAATGCGAGGACTGAAGACAACTGCATCATCACTCAGTGAGCTCACACAGTGAAGCATCAGCAAATGAGAATAAAAGGGACATGAGCCCTATAATCACGACAGTATACTGCACAAGGCTCTGATTGACTGACAGGAGTCACAGCCAACCACATTTAACCATGGTGGCTGCTGCTTGGTTTCTACATTTCAGCTCCATCACGCCTTCTTCACCAGTCAAGATGGCAGCCAGCAGTAAAACCTGACTCATGTTCAGTCCATTTCTTTCCACAGTTTACTGTGTTCAACCTTAAGGACAGCGTTAAGTTTGGTACTGATAAAAGAGACGTGACTACAAGTCATATTTATTACTGCTAACAAGCAATGAGTTCAAGTGATTTTATCAAGGTCAGACCTGGTTGCTTCAAGACAGACATGGTCTGTCACTGGCACTAGATTGGTCTGCAGCAAAGAACATCTGTCTTTACCTCTGCTGTGGCTGCTCTGACAGAGGTATCAATTTCAGCTTCACATCACAGAGCACATTTTCAAAGCTTGCCAGCTCATGTTTCTCATAAAGATTTATCATTTCAGCAAAATGAACTGCAATTTCACAGGGTCACAAAACACATCAAACAAGCTGGAGTTCCCCCAGAAAGTGAGCTGCCACCTGGTAGAGGAAACTGGCTGTAACTGCTTTCCCTCCAATCACTTACAAAGAGCCCCTTGGTATGATTAGTGGTGTGAGCTGCCTGTTAATAAGCCTCTGAAATCATAGTTTGAGAAACAAAATGTACTGGACTGGGATCCAATAAAACTTATAAAACTGATCTCTTAACTTTGAAAAATGCTTAAAATACAACTTGGTCAGCTACCGTGGTGCTGGGTGGCATACATGACATGACTCCAGTTAAGCGCTCTAACATGGCTTTTAGGGGCAGGGGGGCTGCTCAGATTAAACTTCTGAGTGCCAATAACACACATGTACACTCCTTGTAAACATTCACGTTCTGAAATCAACACACAATACATTAATGCTATATAATAATGCTGCAGGACTGCTGCACACCAAACTGGGAGTGCACAGGTCTTGGTTTAAATCCCCGGACAAACTGAGAAAACCTCAGGAAAGTAGTCTCCACTCTGCTGAATGGGCTAAATCGGCAAAATAAATGAAGAGTCTGCTCACTAGTTAATGCTCCATGAACATGACGCTTCGGTCACAATCCATTCTTCAGACATTTGTGCTTGTGCCCAACGCGTCACATGGTGGCAATAAATGTTCATGGGAGCAGATTCTAGTTTTACATTTTTCATATTCATTCTGCCCAGCACGGAGGATTTACTGTGGAAAGATGCTGTGCATATTCAAGCAGAAGACACAGCATGGAAACTTCCTGCCCAAGAGCCGACAGTTTGCTGGTGGACACAGTGGAACATGATGTTGTTGAGGGTACAACTACTGATGAGGGACTTTTCAGCTGGTTGCCAGGAGTTAGAAAGCTAGGCTATCACAGACTGAACACTGCATAGCCACTATCAGAACCAAGTGTATAAAATGTCCTTGATTTTAAATTGTTATATAATAATGCTATATACCATTTTTCATATTTTAACTCTGACATAGTATCTAACTGGAAATATGGAATTTTATACTTGATTCAAAAATAGTCAACAAACATGTTACATGTATGTGCAACCTGCAAAAACACTGGTGTTTGAACCCACAATCTCTGGATTAATTGGCGTGAAAGTGACACAAACCAGCAATTCAGTGGAAATTATCACGCCAGCTCCAAAACGGAGACAAAAAAAGCAGTATCACTTTCTGCTTGTCATGATGACTGTTTAGTCAAAAGTCAGAAGACGTTTTGTGCCATTATCCTCCATAGAATGCATTAACATTTGCTTTCTCTAATTACAAATACAGCCTCTGCTCATCAGCGGATAATTAAAGGTCTGTGTAAAGGTTTCCTGGTGGCTCTTTGACAGCCACACACAATGCTCGGTGTACTGCTGTTCAATCCAGGGACACTTGACAATTCCTAACAATTTGCTGACCACAGATGGTAGTTCTACAAGATTTAAAAAAGAGCTGCCCTGGACATAAAATCACCATGCAAATAAGCATATGATGATTCAGAGCATTCAAGTGCAAAGAACAAAAATAATACACTTTATTTTTATAGTACTTTTATTGACATTACAAAGTGCTTTACAAAACAATATAAAACCACACAAGGTGGTTAGAATGAGAATAAAACCAGAGCACATAAACACAGCAAGTATCAACAATTAAACCCTGAGCCCTGACTGACACCTGAATAAGGACCATTCTTGTAAATCACTGGAGAATAACTATAGCTTGTGCATGCTTTTAGTTATTCTCAACTGGATTTCTTTTCAGATCAACAGACGATAGATATGACTTGATTTTAGAAATAAGTTTGAGATGATAAAAACATGACTCAGTAGTTTTGACTTGAACATCAAAACAGAGGTTGGAATCAAACGTCATCCCAAGATTAGTCTGCGTAAAATTACTTGACAACACACCAAGAACAACACAAAGAGAGATGGAATTTGGGGGACCAAATAAAATGTCCTCTGATGCTTATCCAGGTCTCCAAGTGATGCAGTAGAATAATGTGGTCAACAGTGTATGTTGTTCTTCTGGGAGACTGTACCTTCTCATAGCGATGGGGTTGAAAGTTAGCATAGGGAATGGAGAGGATGCAAGGGTCAGGCTGGATTTGGGACCTGATGTTCTCTACCTTATTTACAAAATGAGCCAAATACTTCAGACAGTTTAACGTCAGGTTCAGGGGAAGGAGTTGTGGGACCTCTAATAACAGAATCAATTACCCTGAGGAGTGTTTTAGTGTTATGGTTTTCCTTAGTATCAAGTCAGAAAAGTAGGCCTATCTCACATCCTTTACTGCTTTTTCATATATCAGCATATCCATCCACTCCATCCATTATCCATCCATTAGCTATACTTGCTCACAACCTCAACCTTACACCCTAGACTGGTCACCAGTCTGTCACAGAGCTGACACACAGAGATGAACAACCATTCTCACTCACATTCTCAGCTACAGGCAGTTTAGAGACGCCAGTTGAAACATCCAACTTTCCTTTCTACATGATGGTTTGATGGTTTTCAGTGGGATATTCTGAGATTCCAGATGGATGTAAGCTGTAACTTTCCAGATATAACAAATAAACATACCTAGCTATATTCTGAGCACTATCACTACGCAGAACATTGATAATGGACAATTCTGCAAACCCCTGAAATGTTATGCCTTTATATTCAGATGTAACTTGAGAAGCATGAAAGTCTGGGTGAACATACCAGCTTTATCTAAATGAAAAGCCCTGTCACTACATGGCATGAGCTCATCAAGAGACCCTCATAACAGGACCAGTGATCTCAGCCAGCCAGCCAGGCCCATCCAAAACTAGTTTAGACTGCATTACATCAGCCACCTCTAACTGGTCTGAGCTGGATTTTCATTCATTTTCATTTTCAATACAGCTTCCTCATTTCCTCCTTCAAGGTAATTATTCCCTAATGTACACCTCAGCATTAGACAATCTGATATTCAGCATCTTTGTGCTCCATGTGTCTCAGCTGTGGGTTCTGATATTTAGACAATCGACATGTCAGCATGATGATGGAAACCGCAAATCAGAAGGCCATGAGCCTGATGAGAGCATTGATGGGTAGGGAGGAAGCAGCAGCCTGGTGCGCTACTGCTAATGCTCACAAGCTAAAACTGGCAGGTTATAGTTATTCTTTACATTCATTTTTTTCACACGGTCAAATGCAGTTCTAATAGCCACTGGAATCCAAATGTGTTCATCAGTGGCAATCAGTAGCCCCCTCAACAAATCACACATGTCACTATACTTGCATGTTAGTGTGGAGCTGATGGATAAGGGTTTTGTTTTAACAACAGTTTCAACAAGCTCTACTTTCTGTCTGATGCACGGCAAAGCCCAAACACCCCTTGTTTTCTATGTAAGCCACCAAACAGGTGCCTTCTTGAGTTCACATGCATCAACTCTCTACAAATCAGTTTCCCCGATTGATACATCTCAGCTTCTCTTGAGTGCTCCCTCTGTCTGCATGCTAAAGGTGTAGGGATAAGAACCGAGCAATTCCATTGGAATCATATGCCTCCAAGCTTATCGTTTCCTTTTGTCGATGCTTGCATGTTTTCTTGAAAGTTACACATTGCAAGACACTGGTGTCAACGCTGCTGGAAAGAAGGAGTCATGGAGGAGAGGAACGAAAGAGCCAAAGTGATCCAAAGAACTCCGAAACCCTTCAACTAGGTAACTTTGGTTGTTGTTATTGAGTTCATTATTAATCATAATACCAAATTGATTGCTTAGTTTCTTTTAGACTGAATCATTTAAATTAGCGCTCTTTCCTCGTTTATCAAGGTGGTGCCCCAGTCGAGGTGGACTTTACACTAAGTCCCACTAATCAATATAAAGCAAGGCAAGGCAATTTTTTAATATAGCACCATTCAGACACAAGACAATTCAAAGTGCTTTGCGGGGACATAAAACACTATTAAAACAAGACACAGAAGCATTATAATTGCATGCAGGACTTCATAAAATCCCAATCCCATAAATGGAGCACGCCCCAACACATTTTGGTGCCACTGTGTAACACTGAGTAGTGAGCACAACATCCATATGCACCTCTGTAATACTCAGTGAAAAGAAAGCCAATTGGTCAGATGGACCATGGAGTGGTTTGTAAGCTGTTACATCACTGGTGACGGATAAAAATGATCAGATCTCAAATGTATTTTTTTTCTCCCATCTAAGATTTATTGTAATACAAAATTAAAAGATCAAATTGTTCCAGAGAAGCCTTTTGCATGCCTCATAAATATGTTTTTTATTGCAGAGGGCAAGTGGCATCTGTATCCAACATTGTCTCCTGGAATTTACATTTCTATACAACTAATCTGCAACAGCAAATATGTTTCAAAAGAAAATGTTATATATCTGTTAACATTATGAGACAATGTTGTGAAGTAACATATCTGGGAAGTACCAAAACTATTATTCTTCACTTTTTTTCAGTATTGATGTTATGTCTAAAACGTATATGTTTTGTGCTTCACATGATGACACTTGAGAGGTGACAGTCTGCCCTCGGTCCAACAGGAGACGAGAAGACAGCGCTGCTCCAGCTAACAACTAAAAGTGTTAACGTCACAAGACGTGCCAAGAAACATTCAGGATTCAGCAGCCCCTTCAAATGGGCTAGAGTTACTTTAGGCTTCACGCATAGGCTACAGTTTTGGTTTCATCTGGTATCTTTTGGTTTGGATTCAGAGCAGCAGGCTGTGCGACAATCACTGCCAGCAGCATCCAGTTGGACCAAACGCCACGGGGGGCACTGGGACCGTCCCAGGGGAGATGGCACAGAGTTAGGAGAGCTAAGCTGAGCTGAGATAACCCAGCTGGGACCTGACTGGGGTCCCGGGAAGGTGGAGTGGATGAAAGGGGACAGGAAATCACAGACTCCCTTTACCACAACTGCATAGATACCTGAACCACGTCTTTACAGAGACCTGATCCACATCTTTACAGAGACCTGATCCACATCTTTACAGAGACCTGATCCACATCTTTACAGAGACCTGATCCACGTCTTAACAGAGACCTGAGCCACATCTTTACAGGGACCTGATCCACGTCTTAACAGAGACCTGATCTGCGTCTTAACAGAGACCTGATCCATATCTTTGTAGAGACCTGATCCATGTCTTAACAGAGACCTGAGCAACATCTTTACAGGGGCCTGATCCACGTCTTAACAGAGACCTGATCCATATCTTTGTAGAGACCTGATCCATGTCTTAACAGAGACCTGATCCATGTCTTAACAGAGACCTGATCCATATCTTTGTAGAGACCTGATCCATGTTTTAACAGAGATCTGATCCACGTCTTAACAGAGACCTGATCCATGGGTCTACAAAGACCTGGTCTATGTCAGTGCCCTGGATGCAGCTCCAGCTGTGGGCAGACAGGCTGTGCTCTGAGCAGACAGAGAGGAAGGAGAGGAGGTGGAATGATGAAGGTAAAGTCAGGATGTTCCATTTGTTCTATTATTTATCAGCTGTATTTGCACAGCAGCAGGATAAATCGGTTACTGAGTATCGTGATTGCGATCGTATCTATACGTGGAGTAGATGTGTTCACTGTCAGGGTGAGACACTAGAGCAAATGGAGGAATGGAATGTGAGAAAGAGCCTGTGAAGCTGAAGTAACTCTCCGTGAGAGATGTGGTGGAATTTAGAGGAGGCAGAGATGTGAGACGCTGTGTTTGATCTCTGTCCAAGGCAAGGCATTCATCAACCTTTGAAGGTGGTGCAGCACTCAAAAGTTTACTTCCACTTCTACTTCAGCATTAATCATTCACACTTCTGGAAATGGACGTGTGTGTGCATCTGACTCGTGGGGATGCTCATGCGATTCAACCAAGCAGACTTATATTAGCATCTATTGGACTGCAGTTTTTCTGTATTCATGGCTTAGTCAGTTAATTGATTCTGAAACTGAAACTGTTCACTAAACCCCTCCCCAAACACTGATTTTCCAATCATAGCTCAGCAACAGTATCTAGGCATGATGAGGTGGCAAGCTTTGGATTTCTTGCCGCTGCACATGCTGATGGGATTTACTGAGAGATTTCATCAGATGTTTGTGTGACAGGAGACTTCAGGAAAGGCCTGTTCAGCACTGGCACTTCTGTGTGGAGAAGTGCTCAGGTCACTGAGTTTAACATTAACCCTTACAGCTGAGCAGAACACACACAGCAGACCCCCCCCCCCCCCCCTATTTAAAACATTACGACAAAGCATCTGTTCATGTGTCGCTCAAATTCCAAATGTGTGTGGCTTGCACAGTTTATTCTTGTCATACCATGTTTAATGATCTGTATTCATTAGGGCACTTTATCTACTTTCAGCAAATTGTAACTGTTCATTGTTAAGATTAAATAACACGGCTGGTGATCTTATGAAGTCCCATGAACAGACTCAACAGCAAATGCATCCTTTGCTCAACTGTAACTTGTCCATCAGCAACAAAGCAGGAAGCAGCGTTTTTTAAAAAGCCATGCGGATGAAGATTTCCTCACTTCAATGAACCATGATGGTTTTTCTAATTAGAACAAAGTACTTCTTCCTTCTTAATGTCTTCCCTCTTCATTGAAAATAGGTGACCTGGAGGGTCTATATTATTTTTTCTGCAGTATTCAGATGATAACAGTAAACTGCAATGATGGCTGTGCTAATCATGTCCTCTCCTTTAAGACACAACCCTGTATATATATCATATGATGAGACAATGCGGGATAGCAGCAAACATTAGGCCTTCTGAGCAGTGAGACTACACTACAGTCCCATGACAGTAAAAGTACCCGTGAGTAAACTGTCCATAATTTATCCCAGCTCAGATCCATACTGTAAATTAATGTCCTCTGTTACAAGCTGCCCAATAAACTCTCCAAACAGCACCCCATGAAGCATGGAGTTGCTCCTGGAGACCTCATCGATATACAGCCCCAATACCAAAGAGGTTAGTGCTGTAACATGGCGCTGCTCAGCCCTCCCTTTGACATGCTAAGCTCACAAACCGCTTTCTCTTCTTCATCAGAGTCAGTGTGTTTGCTCACTGACACTTTCTTTCTTTTTTGTTCAGTCCCATCATTCAATACTGCCATATGCACTGCTATGTCAAATTTAGCATTATTTGTGTGCTTGTGTGTGTGTGTGTGTGTGTGTGTGTGTGTGTGTGTGTGTGTGACACGTCCTGGCCCTCGTTAGAACTGGTGTGCTTGTCTGTGTTCTCACCAGGCTTGTGGAATGATCCAGCATCATGTTGAGGTGTGTTTGTATGTGTGTGTGTGTGTGTGTGTGTGTGTGTGAATGCTGTCCCTGGGTGTTGTCATGAAAGTGCAGAGTCAGCTGTAACAGTAAACTGTATCACTCCTGACAGCGACATGCCCCCTGTTTGCTGTTTATACTCACTAGCAGATAAATCAGCTAAATGGATTTAATGGAAAGCATTGAATGTGAATGTTTCCATCTTAAAGGGAAAGAAAATGGTTGGTTGACTGTGCTCTTAGTTAAAATCCCACGCGATGAGTGTATTTGAAATTGGTAATGTGTGTTTCAGCAATAAGGGTAAAGAACCATGGCCACCAAAGCTCCGCTATGTGGTGACCTTTGTCCTTGCTTCTATGTAAAACTTGAGGCCACAGTTTGTATTTGCAAGCAAGATATATGATCATTTTACAGGCTAACTACATCTTCACAGCAAAAACTTCAACTGCCCTCAAGATATTTATTTTCTAGAAAAGATTTAAAACAGTGAGAAACACAGATTTTAAAACCTTAGCAAGGGAAAGCATCTTTATGTTTCGATACCATTAGGGATAAGTTGGTGAACTGTCCCTTTACTTAAACCAAACTTAAGTCACATTTCAGCAAAGTTACAGTGAAATAACGACCATGTCATTTGAGATTCAGGAGATTTTTCTTGAATCCTACTCATTTGGACAACTGAGTACACCTTTGTTTCCCTGATGTCATCCAGTGAATGCGTTATACTGGTAGGAAACCATTTATATCCATGTGTGCACTGATACAGACAGTATGGAATCAGATTTGTTTCAAAAGTTTCAAGCAAAATTTATTAAAAGTCAATCAAAATAAATGGATTTGAGAGAGAAAAAAATGAACTCAAGCAAAAAATTATAACCTTCAAAATAAAAAATATCTCTTGAAAACAAATAACTGTCTTTTATTTTGTTCAAGGATGTAGTTTTGCTCTCGCCCTCTCTCTCTTTTGGTTACGCTTCTGGCTTTTTCGTTTGCGCTGCCAGATTCTTTGTTTGAGTTTTGACACAAACCTATCGCATGGGCGGGCTCTTTCAAGGGCGCGTTCCTATTGGCTGTTGAGTTTTTGAGCGACACGGCTGTGACCCGGAGGTTGTTCCCCTGTTTGCTTGAATTGACTCCTGGGGATCTATAAAGTTTTTTTAACTTTTTCTAATCCCCAAGCGGGAGAAAGAATCTTTCATTCGCCATGCGAGGCATGCATGAAGAGGAAGCATAGGGGGGCATACAAGCAACTGCTTCAAGATTAAAGTAAGTACTAATCACTGTATGTAGTTTTTTAAAAAACTTAATAGATCCCCAGGATCTATAAAAATAATCACATTCCACCGTGTTTTGTGGGCTGATCAATGAAACTAGACTCTCAGTTTGAGGTTGATGCATGTTCAATGAAGAGAAATGAGAAAAGAGAAATAAGCAATATTTCCCAGCCATCAGCAATAGCCACCCTTTCTTCATTCTAGTTTCTGTAACTTCAGAGCAGCAGGCCCCAGTGGTGTCTGCCTCAGTAATCAGGAGGAGACGTTTCTACAGATACATCCAAGCTCTGGACTTGTTTACTTACAACAAGCCCTACAGCTCCGCAGATCTCTGACATGTTTTCCAGTATTTTCCTGTACTTGCTGCTCATGATCTCATCTTTATCCCACACGTGTCCTTGAGCAAGGCACTGGCATTGTGCTTTGGAGTATGAATGAACAGACCCCTCCACTCCTTTGGTTCCTCCTGTGGAAATGCTGTGTGAATGGCTGAATGTGAATTTAGTGTAAAAGCAACTACAACTACAGACTATTTACTATTTCAATTATGAGGCTGATCTATCAGAATAATGGTTGGTAGAAACTTTGCTCAGACCTTTTCAGTATCAGTATGAGGACCCCTTACTGAGGCAAAAAACGGTTGAAAGGTCCAAAGAACATGACGGGTGTATGGTTTTTGTGACACATAATTAACTGAGACTGATCGCATCCCCCCAATCATGACAATTCATCATTGGTTACTTGTGGAACCCCTAAATTATAGATAGAGGCGTAAAGCAGCTGTGCAGGTGAGTCTCGGTATCCTCTGGTTCAACACTATCACGGGAGGAGCAAAGACAAACCACAAAGCTCTGTCTTGCCAATAGGGGGGCTGGTGTCTGAAAAGCTCTGTGTTAAACTTGAATTGTAGTTGAGTGTTTTTGTTTGTTGGGAGACATGAAGCCTGAAGGTGAGCAGCGAGGCTCTTTGATTCTGACTGGACCGCTATCATCAGAGCCTGAGGCAGAGAACGTGTGTGATAGACAGATGACTATCAGATAACTCCAGAAACTCCACCAGTCACTGTCAGCTCCTGGCAGCATATTTCAGCCGCTGTATTCATCTTCACATTGTTCTGTGACCCTCAAACCCACAAACTAAGTGTCATGACGGGAGTCTACAGGCCCCACAGTCTGCTCATTTTTAGGTCCATACTTATATTTGGTGTCCTACTGGAAGGACGTCTTTACTCAGAGGTCTCTGGACACACCAGGACACATCTTTATGTTGGAAAGACATTTAAAGGTACCAAAGGTACAGAGGGACGCACCACCATAAGACTGGAGGGAAGGCTCAAAGTATCAGACAAGTCATTACAGTGGCACCTGGACTAAAGGGCACATAGAGGACAATGACTGACTCTCTATCTCGCTTTAGTGAGAAAGCCACTTCCTAATTGCAACAAATTAGTCTTGCCTGGGGATCATAGGGCTGTCCAATAAATCATTATCTGTCTCTCTGCTGTTTATAAACTGCATTCCACATCAGATTCTCCACTCACATCAGAAATAGGTTTTTAGTCAGTGCAAGCAGCAAAAAGCTCTGTGGAGATTGGACTTCAAAGGGTCACTTCACCCAAGTCACCTTTTTCACTGGAAAATATGTGCTGGATGGTTTTTAGATCAAATATTTAGGTAGCATTTGTAAGGATTCAATCACCTCACTAATGCTTAAATACTGGCAAGAAACAATACACACACACACACACACACACACACACACACACACACACACACAGATGTCAGTGACGTGTCCATAGAGTTCAGTGTTTATAAGAATGAGTGGTGAAAATAACTTACTCGTGTACATTTATTCTTACTTAAGCACAAGTTTGTGGAACTATAGTTCCACTCCTACAATTCAGAAGGACTCACACTGTGCCACAGAACCTTTACATCATACTACTTATTCGTCAGATGAAATAAAGCAGAGCTCAGGTCAGGCTGAAGATGAAACTCAGACTAGAGATTCTGAACCTTTCTGGTTTGTGGCCAGTTACAAAGACAGAAGTGTTTGATATGTGTCAGAGGTCTCCAGAGCAACTCCATCAAGGAGACATTTCCCCTCTAAACTTTTTGTCCTAATTTGTCCTAATTGTCCTAATAACTGAAGCCCTGAGAGGTAAAACATAAAAGAAACTCACATAACTTGCCAGTTTATTCTGGGGTGTTTGTAGTTCATCTCTGAGAGCTTATGATCTACTCTTGAATGATGATGCTCCAGCGCTGTATCAGACTGGCTCTAAACTCAGGCTGGTGCCACAATCCTCATGGTGTCTGAAGTGATCTTTACCAATAACGTGGCTGCCATGTCATCCCTGGACACATTTGGATCTAAGTGTGTGACTGTGCACCTCATAATTATCTTCTTAATGAATGAAAATCAGGACAGAATGAAGGACACTCAGAGAATGACACAGTCAATTTGTGAGTTTAATACAGCTGAGGCCCTGTATAATCTGGTTCTGTGGAATAAGGAAGGAATGTATTTTCTAGAGCACGCTGATGAAGGCCAAAATGAAAGATAACTTATCATGTTGTTCAACATTCAGACACACAGAGTTAAAGCTACCAACACCCAGCCAAAAAAACATATCAGCAGCAATTTGGAGTAGATCATAATGACCTGCATTGGAAATGCAGCTTTTGATGCGTAGCCAAGTCTGATTGGACTGCAATCATTTTTTCCAACACAAATGAGGATGAGTTTGTCCTTGAAAATGTCTCTCCACCTTCAGCCAGGTCCCAGTCAGCTCAGCATGATGCCGTGGAACGAGCCTTCAACCAAACGTCTCTGCTGCTGCTCTTCAACATTTTGACAGAAAAGTCCCACTGGTTGATTTTGTGGACTGAAGCTTGAGCAAAGAGACCCAACTGGTTCCAGAGGTCTGACCATCCATCACAGGCTGACTGGCTCACTGTACTCATGCCTCATGCATCCAAATTCTTCTTTCTATGTTTTTTGGCATTTCATGTTCTTTGAGCTGACTATGTAGATAATAGGTCTGGCTGTAACAAACCTTGCCGTAGCATTTCACTCGTGCATTATGCTTCGTAGTTTTAGTAACTAGTGTTATTCACGGACACACTGAGGTGCACTATTCCCATCAGGAGTTGATGCATTTTTATTTTCTTATTTCATTTTTAGGTTTTGAACATAAACGGAACAGTTTTGACATCAGTATGCAAAATGAAAATGGAGCGGAAATACACAGAGCTGTGGCTAATGGTTCAGTTTGAGAGAAAAAACAGTTCGTTCATTTTGAAAAATGTGGTAACTGAATGCATTTGGTGTCAAAGCAGTGAAAGTAATCCACAGTTTAGTCCCCATAGACTGAATGTCCAAAGTGAACTGCTTCAGAGAAATATAACTCCACAAATACTCAATGTGTGCACATGCTCACAGGTATGTTGCAGGTACTTATTGTCCTCATAAATGTGTTAATTCACCCACTGCAACTCATCTGCTAGTATTCACAAAGTTTTTTTCCTTGACCCCACACATCCGGGATGCAGTGTCATATACGACAGCAATCCATACATGGCAAGTGAATGTGAAGCAGGAGCTACTCAGGAGCCTGCAGGACATTAAAGTGCAGTTAGGGGGAAAAACTCACATTCATAATGCACTATAGGAAACATTTAACACTAAACTATTTAATAATTAGCCTATACTTTACCCTAAAATGATACAGAATATTACGTTGAGAGGATTTGTGGTAAACAGTTTTCATTCAACTGTAGCTCGGACTGTGATGTCCTTATTAACAGTCAAGGGATGAAGAGAAGACGTATTGCTTTAGCATGCTTTAGTTTGAACAGTCTGCTGTTAGTGACAAACTTCATTGCTCATTTAGTAGGCAGTATGCATTCCATACTGTTTGAGTAGGTAGTAGGCAGTACGGCAGTATGCTGTCCAGAACACACCCAGACTCAGTGAACATAGTGCTGCATTTACCAGCTAAACGGCAGATATTTCCCTCAGGAGAACGAAGCAGAGGTTAGCGTCAGCTGGATGTAAAACAGGCAGCTGTTTGGTATCACACATTGTAACGACTTCATACAGTGACGATACATCAGCGTTGCACTTGCAACTTGTTCCACTGATGCTGATAATGGCAGCTTGATGTTGGCACCAAATCTACTTGACTCTACAAGGTGTTTTCAAGTGCAAAAATGATTTGGACTTTTTTCACAGATCAGAAGATCAGAAAATGTTAAATTAGCTGAGGGTGTGGCTTAAAAATGCACATGCTTGCTGTTGATTGTTACACACTTGGAGTCAGTTTAACATTGATGTACTGCTTTGTTTATCTGGTTCTTTCTTAGCATGATATTCCCCTGACGCTGTGACATACAAGGCGATGATCTGCAGCCATGCCCAGCAGTATCCAGGGAAGCAGCAGATTGCCGGGACCCCGGGCTCTGCCAGGCTCAGTGGGTCACATCCCCTTAGAGCCCGATCCAGGCTGCCGTCGAGCCAGAAGCCAAACCTCCTGCCACCGGGGACGTCACGCTCCCAGAGAAACAGTGCCAGCACCCTGCCAGGCCTCTCTTTATTCAGCTCACTGCTGACCGTATGGGCACATCATGTACTGGACATATGGGCATGATTCATATCCGCCAAAGGAATTGCTCGTGTGACAAAATAAGCTGTAAAATCTCCAAGTGAAGACAAGTAGGAAGAAGACAATGGTAATAAGCAACAATGAGCTCTGTGAGACAAAAGGTGGAAAGCCTTAAGTGACAATGTGGGAGGTCAGAGCAAGACCACAGCTTCAGCCTGACACATGAACATGCAAACAGTTTTATCCAGTTTTATGGACTAGAAATGTCAGATCTCGGTGGGACAGATGGTCATCTCCAGTCCTGAGGAGCCTATGAGTATGGTGACATGTAACATTGGTCATGGCTGCTACAGAGCTGCAGCTTTTCTTACACTTTAGCAGTTTACTCACAACAGTAGCACTTTAGCTGGCTACAACTTGCCACAAGCACACAACAACATGAGGATGACTCATGTGGATGGATGATGAGCAAGTGTTCCCTGCTTCCACCTTGATCCCTGACCCTTACACATTATTCTGAGGTTGCACCGATCACAGCACATTTTGACTCACTATATCTTATTGAAAACATGTTTTACTTACGACATCTCAACCGTTTGGTAGAGGCCAATATTTCAAAAAATGTGGGGTCTGTTCATAAAAAAACATTGATTTTTGTAATTAGTGCCCCAAGGAAATAAAATATATAAAGAATACATTTTTTCATTGCTTTTTTCTTGGTGAGGATGTTAAAGGGTTAACAACAACACCACATGCAGCCTCTATGACTTACAATCTTTCTGCCCGTCACGTTAAAGAGACAGGGAGAATGACGTGTTACAGTCTGGAGGAGGAAAGAATACGTGTGCATCCAGATGCAGATGTATTTACACTTTCTCAACTTCTGGTTTAAGTGAATTTCACCCCTCCTCCATATCAGACCTATCACCTCCATGTGCTGCATCCATCTAGAATTTCATGTTTTACTCTTGAAATGCATCATGGTGCAAACACTGCTCTGTGGCACCAACTACACTATGAGGTGACCATTTACGACATGAGATACAATAGAATTAAATGTGACATAGCATCTGAAACGGCTTCATCCACATTCTTTATCATTATCACCAATGTACAAATCAGAGTAGATCCATCCAGACACCATTTTTTTCCATCGTAGTACAAATAGGAGAACACCTCTACCCAGGAGAGCGCTCCTGTTGACAATGGACACGTCATTGATGTTGACTGTTTGCATGAGCCAAGACTAAAAACTTAAGATAATATTACATGTATTATATTACAACAATACATGTACAGAGTGTAAAGATGGGAAAAAGAGTTTTTATTCAAATCTCTGATGACTTTATTCAACATTGGAAATTTGTCTGTATCAGTACAGTCGTTTGGAAAATCATTTAGTGTAAAGTCGGCATAAGATATTCATAAAAGAGCTGGAGTTTCACGTCTAAACCTGGCCCTGTAGGGTTGTAATCTACTGTAATCTAATGTAGCAGGTCACACAAAGGCACCAGTTCATCCTACACTGATATGTGCTATAACATAGCCTCTCATAGCACTCAGAGCAGCTCCACAAACACAGCACAGCACTGTGACTGTACAGACAAGACAAACAGAAATGCTCTTTAGAATACAAAGCAATGTGCTGTGGGCCTGCTCCTGCCCTCCATCTGAAAGCTGATGAAAAGAGTTTCAAATAACTTCAATGAAAACACACACTGTTCTGTGTGAAATGTTTAGATGTGAAGTCACATGAGAATCTGTGGCGCAAGAAATCCAGGCATCGGTCGTTATTGCCACTCATTCTGCATTGAAAAGTTCCTATTTAACTTTGTTGTTCACTATAGTGTAAAACTTTATGTCTTGTACCTTGACTCTAGCATATTTATCATGTCACCAAAGCCATAACTTTTAACTATACTATAAGGTTTGAAGTCCTTAACATATGTTATATACAGTGTTATAGATGCCGTGATTACCTTGGACCACAGGTTATGGCCCGGTTGTGGCTGGAAGAACTTTTTAAGACCCGCGTCTTTGTCTTGAATGATATTGCTTGTGTTAGCTGTGCTAGCACTACCATCCAAAGATTCCTCGCCGACTGCATTGGTCTCACCATGCCGTCTCAACAGGTGAGTGTTCAGAGTACTTAATCACTGTCCTACACACTTTGCATTTTGTCCAATTTTCTGTCCTTCATTGAAAATCCAAATACGTTCCAAACTTTAGATTTTAGATTTGATGGTGCACTGTAGTCTTTGTTTTTGTTGTTGCCGCCCCCGAAATGATGTTAAGCTAATGTTAGTCTTGTGAACGTTTCCGGTACGGTCAGCTTTCTTGTCATTTTTGTAGCAGTCATTTCGCTGCTGCAGAGGTAGAATCTGTTTCAGTGACAATGCGCTCTGAATCTGCCCCCCCTTGGTGCTAGGCTCCACTCAGACTGTAGGCCTTTTGTTGTAGAGAAGGACTCCTCAGGCAGTGTAGAGCAGGGACGTGCAGTCAGAGGAGGCAGGTGAGGCAGAGCCTCACCTACTATCATGAGAAGAAAAAAGAAATAAAATAATAAAATAAAATAGTTATTAATATTTTTCCTCTGGCCTATGCTTTAATGCATTTTCGGTGTGGTTCCCACAAGTTTTGATCATTTTTATAGTCAAAATCGCTGAAATCTTGTATTTCCTGTTCACATACAGCGCAGAGACGTAAGGAGAGGCAGCGCGGAGCCGTGCCTCCCCCCACCTGGCTCAATCCCTCACAAGGTGGATTGAGCGCGTGCACTTGGCGTGTGCTTGTTGCCATTTCTCTGTATGTTTCCAATATCCTGCTTGAAGGCACTTGGTTATACATCTTAATTGCCATAGTGTTCGGTAATGTATTTCACGCATGTGTGTAATATTTAAGTCTTGTTGATCGGACAAAAATCCACAAGCAAAAAGCTGTGAGGCAGCCAGTACCTCTGCCTCACAGAGGGGGGCGAAGGTGAGCCTGGAGGTCAATAATTTAATAGCGAATTACTCTTGCTAAAGTTAAAACAACAATGTTCTTTTCGCTAGCTGGAAAAGGAGGATTTGATTTCAAAGCTAAGGAAATTTTCAAAACTGGACTTTCAAGCAAAGCAAGAATTAATAAAAACTGAGAGACCGACGCTGGACCTACGCGGTCTGCTTCAAACAGCGGGAGGAACGTGCTCTTTTCAAACGGAGTGGTAGAACAGAAAAGATTGGCTTTGTGGCTGTGCTGCAAAAAAACACCTTTTTGCTTTCCTTAGCAATGTCTGGACCAAAACTGGATTCTGTGATTTGAAAAACTTGCAGAGAAGTCTCAGCAAACCTGAACGAACAACTACTCACATTCAAAGTCAGATTTCTTTAAAGACTTTGGGAACATCACGGATTGATCTGGCTATGAATGAACAATGGAGACTTAATATCAGCATCCATGGTGCTAAGGTAAAAGAAAACCGTGAGATTTTGAGATGAGATTCTTTTTTTCCTTTATTCATAAAAAAAGGGTAAAAAAAACACAAATATGCTTCCTCCGAGCTGCTATAAATTTAAAATTCTTCGACTGAATTGTGAATTTATGCTATTTTATTAGAATATATGTTTGTAAATCTGACTTTGAAAGTCAGTGCCTCCCCAACCACAAACCTCACCGCACGTCACTGGTGTAGAGCACAGAGACACCATGGTGGGTCTCATTGTTACAACACAATATACACTGCAAACATTTAGGAGGTTGAAATCACAGACATGATAGTAAAGTGATCTGATAATTCAGATGCAAAAGCAGATTGTGACTCAAAAGGCTCTGCGATGTAATGCATCAGAAGAGCATAGTACTCTTCAGTTAAACATGTAGCAACAATGCTACAGTGAAGCTACCGGTTACAGCTCAGTCACACATTGTATGTCTAGTGAAATGACGCAGCACTGATTTAAGTAACACCAAAAGTAGCAGGTATATTAACTTATTTATTTGAATCTATATTATTTAATGATGATTGGACAGGCAAAATGAGGCACAAGCATGCAAAAGAATTAGTCAGTTAGGTTACATGTTCCTCAGCTCTTATAATCGTCTGGTATAAAAGTCTGCAGTTGCCAACACTAAGAATCATTCATAAATACTTTGAAATAGGGGAGTTTGCCTACTCTGGGCCTTTTTCACAAAGGAAAAAAAAGAATGAAGAAAAAAGTAAATATGTTTGAGCCAGAAAGACAGAAATGGGCAGAATTCAAATAATGCAAGTAATCCACCTGAGGAGAGTTAACCTGATGAGGGTGTGGAAGGCATCTGAAATACTGAGATAAATCAGGGAATTCCACTTTGGAGGCCTGAATCGGGGAACAATTGAATAAAAAGGAGGCATCAGAGAACTGAAAGGAAGAATGGGGTTACACACTGGGCACAACGAACATCCCAGGTCAACACTAGTCCACTTCCTGGCACCACCCAGCAAAGAATAAATTTGAATATACATTGACGTCACTACCCAAGCTTTAAGGGGCATGTAAAATACATAAGTACGAGAACAACTTATGAGAGGAACACTCGTCATTTTCTCAAAATTATTCATCCCCTTCTTGATAAGCATCCTTAGTACTCAGTAGAGCACCTTTTGCTGTTATGACCTGCTACAAACGTGATGCATATCCAGACACCAGGTTCTGACAGCGTTCCTGAAGAATCTTATCCCATTCCTCATGGACAACAGCCTCCAGCTCTCTAATATTCCAGGGTTTGCTAGCTGCAACCGCCTTCTTTAAATCCCACCAGAGATTTTCTATGGGATTCAAGTCAGGCCACTTCCTATCTTCCAGAACTTTTTCTGAAGCCAAGCCTTGGTGGACTTTGTCCTGTTGGAAGGTCCAATAATGACCCTCCACAAATGCTGCAGGTTTTCAGAGCCAGAAGAAGCAAAGCAGCCCCAGACATAAAACTGATCCATAGACCCGAAAAGTTCCAGTTTTGCTTCATCGCTCCACAGAACAGAATTATTTATATGGTTTACGGGGCATTGGGTGGGTTTGTTTGCTGTCTTTATGTATGCTTTTTTGTGCAAGGACTATTCTCTAGACTTTCCCATTTTTCTAACATGCAACCAAACATCACTGTGAACAAACTCCTAGCCAGTCCAGGTGTTTGATGTGTTCTATCTTAAGCACACCTGATGCAACCAATGAGGCCCTTGATTAGTTACATCAGCTGCACTTGAGACAACACCTGATTTACAAATGAGTTTTCTTATGAGGGATTCTGTTCAGGGGGTTGAATCATTCTGAGACTGCAGTAGTCATTAAAAGTGGCATTTAGTGTTGAATTTGGGGAAACTACCTGTAACATTAGCTGTGTTATTTAAAATGTTCTTGTTGTTGCTAACCACTGATGGGCAGTAACGCGTTAGAAGTAACGCGTTACTGTAATCTAATTACTTTTTTCAAGTAACGAGTAAAGTAAGGGATTACTAATTGTAATTAGATTACTGTTACTTTCAGGCTGCGTTACTGCGTTACTGCGCTACTGCGTTACTAAATCGTGATTTTGTTTTGTGAGACTGTCTCGTGACAATGACGTATTAGCGGCGCGACGTCAGTGGTAAACAACAGACGTCAGTGGTAAACAACAGACAGGTGAAGTGAAGAACAAGTGAAAACTTTTATCCACATCAAAAAATTCCACCTCAAATTTAACCAAGCACCTAGCTAGCCGGCACGGGAATGTCAAACTCGCTGAGAAACCCCCGGTTCCCCCCACCAACACGCCCGCTGCGGCTACCACATCCAGTTCCACCGGGCGAAACTTCGAGGGCCCCTCTCCTGCTAAACAGGTGAAAATAGACTTGAGAGCGACAGGACTTAGTGATGCAATGTGCATAAAGTTAAAAGACTGAAACTGATAAAACAAGTTTTAAAAAAGACAGTTTCATTTGATTCCATTTTCTATAATGGAATATGCAGAAAGAATAGAATTAGGCTGAAAGGTCTATTGCTTTATAGTGTATTCAGGTTGTGCGTCATGTTTTTGAAAAGTAACTAAGTAAAGTAATTAAAGTACCTAATTACTTTTAAAAGTAAGTAATCAGTAAAGTAACTGGATTACTTTCTTGGAGAAGTAATCAGTAATCAGTAACTTATTACTATTTCCAAGTAACTTGACCAACACGGCTGCTAACACACCTAATTTGCAATGGGGGTGAATAATTTTGAGTGCAACTGTTGTCTGTGTGGATGTGTACGTGAGGAACATAAAGCTACTGTTCATATCAAAGAGTAGTTAGAATTATTCATGTAGAGGATTCAGCAACAAACTTCATTATGTCAGGACCACTGACACTTACAAACTTTACAAGTAACGTGCTGGCTAGAAAGAGAGAATTACCAGGAAACGTACAGAAAGAACTGTTAACTGTTAACTGGGAAGCAGGCAAAACAGATTTCTCTTGTGTAAAGACAGCTGTGTTTTGATTGTCAGTTGCTTTTTTATTAATATATTAATTTCTGGAATTGTCCAATACCATGAGCAGAACAAATAAAAAAACAAAAATGAAATGAATAATGGTTGACAGATTTCACAAAAGAGGCCTGAGAGAATCTAGCTGTCATTAACATTTTCATGTTCAACAAGTCATTATTTTGTGTGCAATTCCTCTTTCATGATATCAGGGGCTCAAACTAATGCATCTCTTTTCTAATCCCACATTCATAAAAAACGATCCAAAAACATTACCATTATGTTTTTACCTCACTTAGTATGAAGACAAGACAGTGTGTTAGGAAACAGATATTCAGGGGCAAAACATTCAGTATCAGTTAAAATACATGAACAAATGAATAGATACAGCCATGTGAAACACTTTTATGAAGTGACAATCAAAGTCAGAGAAGTGAGCTCTACTGAGAGCTTCTTTTGTGTTGTCATGCATTCCGGGAGTCTCTTTTGTGGAGGTGCTGTCAGTTTGTTTGGTCCTGTTTCAGTTTTGAGGCTCAGTGGTGTGCTATCAGTCATAAACAGGCTACAACAACTGTCAGCTTCCTCTTAAGACAATCCAATGATTCCACTGCAAGCAGCCACCATGCTGCTTATCTTCCTCCCTACCTGCTGCTGGGGAGAGTCTTTTATCACAACCACACATCAAACTTAATACGACTTGTGTTTGGTGTTCTTCCCTCTCTGGTTTCCCCAGCAGAGGCCCTAACCACCCAGAGTTATATATGGAACAGTCACTTCTTCCTATGTCTACTACAGATATGGTGCCATTTGACTGAATGTATTTATTGAGGATTGATTAATAAATCAGTCAATCAGTGGTCATGTGCTGTATGCAGGGGATGTTGAGCAGACAGCTCCACTGCACTTAAACATGAGATGAGATTCCTTAATAAAATCTGAGAACTGACTAATATATAAAGTTGATTGGGCTGAAAGTAAAGTTTATGTTGCTTTTATAATAACAATAATTGGATGTGGTCCCCTTTTTTGAAAATGGGGACCACCACCCTGGTCTGCCAATCCACAGGTACTGTCCCCAACCTCCATGCAACACTGAGGAGGTGTGTCGGCCACAACAGCCCAACAATGTCCAGAGCCTTCAGCATCTCAGGGCGAATTTCATCTACTCCTGGCGCCTTGCTACGTCGGAGACCTCTGCCAGTGATATGGGTTGAGGCTTCCCCCAAGTCTTCTGACTCTCCTTCCTCCACAGAGGACGTTTTGATAGGGTTCAGGGGTTCCTCAAAACATCAGAAATAATTGATTATTACTAAAGATGATTAATAATTATATCGATTAATGGGGCTCACTGTACAATCCACTTCGATTGGGACACCGCCTTGTTTACCTGACAATTTAACCGATTCAGTCTCATTAAAATAACTAAACTGTCAATTTGGTATTATGATTAATAATTAACTTAATAACTAAAACCCAAATTACTATTAGCTGGTTGAAGGATTTCAGAGTTCTTGACAGAATAGAGGTTGGCAATAGATTTATTAAAATATAATTAAGTCAGACATAAAAAACAACCTAACTAAATGTACCATGCCAAAGAACAATGGTGTGTGTGTGTGTGTGTGTGTGTGTGTGTGAATTAAACATGTGAATTGTATGAGTATTGTATGAGTTTCATACTACATTCAGTTTCTTGGTTTCTTACTTACTGGAATTCACCATCTTGGAATGCAGAATCCCTCAATCCCCACAGCTTTGTTTGATCGCCAAGAAAACAAATTATTTAACATTATCCACTGGACCAACCTCCTTTCACAATACATATCTATGGGAAAAAAATCACTGCTCATAAAAACAATGACATGACAGCATTCAGGGAAAGATGGTCCCTATTCTTGTCCATAATGCCACACATTCCCATATATTCCTACACACAGCATTTCGTACTGCACTAATGGTTTCATTACCAATTAAAGAGGTTATTTTCTTGATGGTTTGATGATTTATTTGTTATTTGATTTATTTTGTTTTTCTTCCACACATGCACTGTGTACTAAGTTTATACTTTATTTGCTATAAATGTAATGATGGCAACACTTCTTCAAGAAAAAGGTGATGAGTTTTGGGTGGGGGGGTACTTGGGCTCTCGGCTGTGTTGCTGGGGGCCGGTCTGGGGGCCCCTCTGTGGCCTGGTGTGGCCTCACTTCTCTTTGCTATGTGAATGTGGCCTAAATTCATTTATTTATCTTATTCTTTAATTGATTTATTTTTCATTTCTATTTCTTTTACTTTTATTTATCTATTTTTTAAAATATATTCATTTATATAAGATTATTACTATATTGCTGTCAAATTGTTGCTGTCGTTATTATTATTTTTATTGTTGTCATTAATGATAACACTAACACCACATTGACTTTACTCATTACTCCATGCATTCACCTCTCCAACATCAATAAACACAGATTTCACAGCCTCTCATACAAACACCCACACATGCGCACATCTAACGTAAAATCTGTGCATGTGTTTTGTTTGTGTTTGTATGTGTGTGTGTGTGTGTGTGTGTGTGTGTGTGTGTGTGTGTCTGTCTGTCTGTCTGTCTGTCTACGGCTGTCTGTCTTTCAAACTACTGGACCCATCAGCAATGGCCAAGGTCTGCACTTTTTTAAATTCAGTCTGCTATTTCAAACTCTCTTGTCACCTATTATCAAAAGACACAGGTGACACATTAAATAATATTAAAAACTCTCAAAACCAAACTGCCAACAGGCTTAAAGACAGTCATGAAGCAATTTTCTGTATATGAATAGTTTTAATTTAACCATTACGCTTTGCACTCTCATAGAGATATAAATGTAAGACTTTATGACTGTGTTGCAGCAGCTACTGTACGAACGGTCCACATAGGCTTCATGTTCTTTGTGGCCTGCCTGGAGTTTACCACCTACTTTGAGCTGCATTCCCAAACAGCCGAACTACAAGAGGACCAGATCCCAGCTCAACGGGGGGGGGGGGGCTTTGCTGGCTTTTTATATTGTAGGCTAAGAATATTTATTCTGATGCTGAGCTGGAAAAAATGCAGAGATAAGAGACTAGAATGACCATTCATCCTTGTCCTAAGAGTCCTAAAGGCCTGTGCAGAGCAGCTGGAGGAGGTGTACACAATTATCTGTAACACCTTTCTCTCACAGGAAACAGTCCCACGTACCTTGGAGTCCTCTGATGTAGTGTCGGTCCCAAAAAAAACCCAACTGCAATGAAGTATGCGGACAATACAACCATCCATGGCCTCATCAGACGGGGGAGATGGGTCTTCATACAGGGACCTGGTTCACAAGATCACCGTCTATGGAGAGGACGATGATCTTGCTCTTAACATAGACAAAGCCAAAGAACTCATTCTGGATTTCAGGAGGAGAAACACCCCTCTGCAGTCTCTCACCATAAAGGGGACTGAGGTGGAGTGGACTGATAGCTCTAAGTTCCTTGACCTTCATATCTCAAAGAGAGAACAAAAAACACTGTGACAACAGTGACAAGAGCACAGCAGAGGCTGCATTTTGATCAGGCTGTTGAGCTAGTTAGTTAGACATCACTAACTATTCTATTCTATTCTGGTAACATGGCCAACTGTTTGTTGCATTGCCAGCCATAAATCAGGCAGTGTGTCTTGGCCAAAGCCTCTCAGATCCATTTAGCACTGATAATACCTGCTGTTCTAGCGAGCCTCCAGGGGCCACAGCCAGATCCCTTCATGAATAGGCAGACCGGCTCTGTCCTCCAGCTGAGGCCCTCAACTGGGTGCTGAGTGCCAGGAAAACAGTGCAGGATATTAGCAAAGTGCTGACATGAAGGATGATTAAGAAAGCCAGTTCTCTTATGTCCTTGGTCGTGTCCACGTAAGCTGCAGTTGGCCACAGCCGGGGGACGTAAAGCATCTATTTTATAGTTCAACAGATCTGGTGCAACGGTCATTGTTAAAAAAAAGCAGTTGAGCAGGAAAAGCAGTTGAGCCAGTGAGAGCTTTGCAGGTGGTTCTATGAGTGAGGGCAAAAATGCATTCCTAGCAACAAGTGTGGATGAGATGTATTTTCTCAATTTATGTTGAATGAAGTGCGCACACGTCTGTCACCTGAAAATCACTTCTGATCGGTTCTGTCCTCTAAACAGAAAACAGACAGCATCAACCCTGTGTCTGATTCAGGCTGCCACTACCAACATCCAATTTCCCTCAGTAACTGTGCAGTTATACTTATTGCACTACTAGTAACAGTAACACATTTTGTTTTTCCTTCCCGAAGAAGGAGGGTCATAAAGGGCAGGTGATGCCTCGGACTGATCCACCGGACTGATCCATTGGCCTCATCGACTGCTGGACTCTTTATTAGATTGTTTGTTCGCTTACACTTGTTTATTTCAGTGAACTTTGTAAAGCACTATGAGACACTCTGTTGTGATATTGGGCTATACAAATAAAATTGAATTGAAATTGAATTGAACACATAACAAGAAGGCCGCATAAGGCTTCATATACCTGCTGTAACTTTTCAACTAAAAGCCAGGGCTTACGAAATAGTCATGGCTAGACAAACCAATGAAGTCCAGCCCCTAATAAAAGCAAAATGGTGAAGGCAGGTGGAATCACTTTCAGCTAGTTTAATGTTTAAAGGCCAAAGTCAGTATATTGTACATTTCTGGAGCACTACTTTTACTTTTAGCAACACCAACACCAACACCAACACCAACACCACTCTACTGTTCTCACTTTCTCTCTGTTCTCACTCACTAGTCGAATCCAATCAAATCCAGTCATTTCTACTTTGCTGCTTGTTCCATCGTTCTGAGGCTACTGTGAGTTAAACTGGCCCTTTATGGCCTTTGAACTGCTGAGAGGACTGTCATGTGTATCATTGCAGAAAGTGTTGTTTCATTGTCAGGAGCTTAATGTAGTGCAAACACAGACCCATTATAGTTAGTGTGAGCAGTATTTCTGTGAAAAAGACTAACTGAGAGCAGCAGAGTGGTGATTATGACATTATATAATGCAGAAATCTACATCATCATTATTATAACTCTTATGTGTTGTGAATATGTAGTGTTTCCATGACACTAAATTTTCCAGGCTTTTACTCTGCTTACTCAACTCTCATAAAACAGACTTCAAAATGATACTTCTATGGTGTATAAAAGTCATTCATATAGAACACACAAATATATTAAAAGCAAAGTTTAAAGTAATTAAATAAATAAATAATTCCATGACAAAATGTCATTTTGAAATGTTTTCAGCATGACTTCCAAATCAATATTTCTGAAACTGATCTATTCTGTTCTAGTGAAAACAAGACATGCTCTAATAAAAGCCTCTTACTGTGAGATTCCCAGAGAGTCCAGCACACTCATGCTGCTTCATGCAGTATGCCTGAAAGGAAATTCTAGAATAGCATCACAGAACTTGGGTATCTGACGATGTGCTCACCAAGTCTTTCACGTCAATTCCAGATGATCTGATTATTTGTCAAGCCAAAAATGGTATAAACTGTTCCTTTGTGGCAATGACAGAATATTTTATTAAATGCTGTCATTCACTTCAGTTCCACTGTAGTGGCCATGTCAAGGCCTGACAGAGCACTCTGCCTTGTCCCTGCTTTACTCCTGGCCACTCCAACACCTGTTTGTCCTGTCCACACCTTCACATCATTCATATTGGCCATTGGCCTGTGGCAGTCCTGCACAGTCATAAATATCAAGTCGTAATGTGCAAGAAGTAATCGAAGATAGACTTTGAGTGACAGGGTAATGTTTTACTCAAAATGTTGCTCATGAGGCAGAATGAAGCCTCTAATGCAGCTGATTAGATCAATGCTGGAGCAGCAGAGCCATTAGAGCCCAGCATGATATGCTGATGATACGTATGCTACATAAGCCCCTAAGAACTACTAAAGTCACACTGTCCACAAACTCACAGTCTATTACAGGGAATTCACAAAATGAGTGTTTTATTAAAGACTACTCCAGACTGAGTGTATCTAGTACGGGTGAGGATCATACACTCCCCATAATGCATGTCATAGTGGATTTTGATTGAAACTCTGTGTCTGATAAACACTCGCATCCTTAAACTCCATGCCTGCAATTATTTTAGGTGCAGGCTTCCTGTCATCAAGTTATTATTATTATTTTGACAAGAACAAACTGTCTGCACCACTGCGTCTGACTGTCTCTTTATCTGTCTGTCTGCCTGTGTTAAGGCTGCCGTTTACAATATTTCATTAAAAAATGAAAAAATGGAGGAATGGGACACCAAATAGAGTTGCACTCAAATGTATTCAACCCCCACTGCAGATTGGGTGTATTGGTAAAATGTACAAACTTTCAGTTGTGTTCAATGAAAAACTCAAACAAGAACACTTGAAATAGCTCAACACAACCAATATTACAGGTGGTTTCTCCAAATTGAACACAAAATGCCACTTTTAATAACTGCTGCACTCTCAGAATTATTCACCCCTTCTTCATAAGCATCCTTAGTACTCAGTAGAGCACCTTTTGCTGTTCTGACCTGCTGCAAACGTGATGAATATTCAGACACCAGGTTCTGACAGCGTTCCTGAGGAATCTTCTCCCATTCCTCATGGACAACAGCCTACAGCTCTCTAGTGTTCTTGGGCTTGTGTGCTGCCCAAGAACAGCCTTCTTCAAACCCCACCAGAGATTTTCTATGGGATTGAGGTCAGGCGACTGTGACGGCCACTCTAGTATCTTCCAGGACTTTTTCTGAGGCCAAACCTCGGTGGACTTTCATTGCAAAACAGAATTCCAAAACTTCTGTGGCTTATTTGTTGGATTTGAGCATATTTGAGCTAACTTGTCTTGTGCTTTTGAGTCAGTAGTGGTGTTTGTCTTGAAGTTCAGCATTTAGTAAGTCTTACTGCAGGTCTTTTACACTCTTCGGGGTTTTTGTCCACCTGCCTCCTCAGAAATCTGATGGCAGCCGTTGACAGCTTCTTCTTTCTGCCACGTCCAGGTGGTGTAGCCACAGTTCCTTTAGCTTTGAGCGATTGAACTATGCTTCCAACAGTATCTGTAGGAACATTCAGTGCCTTTGTTTTCTTTTTGTATCCTTTTCCTTGTTTGTGCAAGGCAATGATCTCCTCTGGCCCCCTGGCCTATTGGGTATTTGATGTGTTCTATCTCAAACACTCCTGAAGACAACACCTGATGAATTAATGATCTTATAAGGGATTCCACTCCTGAGGTTGAATAATTCTGAGACTGCAGTAGTCATTGAAAGTGTCATAGTGTGCTGAATTTGGACAAACCACCTGTAATATTAGTTGTGATGAGCTATTTCAATTGTTATTGTTAGAGCTGTTCATTGAACACAACTGAAAGTTTGTAATTTTTTCCACTACACCTTATTTGCAATGGGGGTTTAATAATTTTGAATGCAACTGTATCAGCTTTGGAAACCCCTTGTCAGATGCACTGATTCAGTGCAGAACTCACTGTATGACACATCTGAAAAGCATGATGTCATTAGACATTTAACTAAATAAACAGGAAAATTATAAATAACATACCATGCCCCATTTAAGTAAATGAAACCTTCTCTTGTCTTGCCAGGTCTGACTCTCCAGTAGCTGGTGGTGGCCATGTTTGCTTGTCAGAAGCATTTGCTTTCCCGCAGAGTGCTCGCACACAGCTCGGCACACAGCAGGTCTGCTTGGTGGTTGGACTTCAGCCCTGATTTGAACAACTCAAGGATGCAGCCACATGGCCATGTACAAATAACCTGAGTATTGTTGTGAAGGATATTCATTAAACATTTCAACACAATGTTACATGGGACACTCTGCAGAAAATATTAAAGCACCTTCCTTTCAGAAGGGCAAGAAAGTGATGATAGCACGGCACACACTGTGGCTATGAAACAGCCTACAAAGCTTATGCAAAGTGTCCATCTGTCTGTCCAACACACTGCTCCTGTCATGACTGGTGTGTGCAGGGCAACAGGAGCTCAGGGGATAGGACCCAAATACAGACGACTGAGGCACAGGTGCTGAACCGTTTAACCATCTCTCCCAAGTCTTTGCTCAGTTGTCAGACACTCTGGTGCAGCAAAGACAATGGCATGTGAGTCGGAGTTAATGTTTGTGCTGCTTGTGCTAACTAGAACTATGCTTATGCTAACTGGCTTTACAGAAAAGTACAACCAGACACTAGAATCAAGTGACAGACACACATTTTCAGAATATAACAGGTAGTCCGACTTTCTCACTGGCTTTTCTCTCGCTCTCTCCTCTTCTGTCCCTCTCTTTGAGCTCCGGGTGCCCACAGACTTCATCTGGGCTCAATGTTTGATTCACTGTCAGGACAGAGTGTCGGCCCTGAGAGTTCCCTCCGGGATGTGTTCACTAAAGCCATTTCTGCGGGACACCAGAGTTCTCTGACAGGCACATTTTTCGTTGAAGTTGAACATTTTCAACTCGAATTCACAGCGATTTTGCATCTTCTGGCGTCTTTGCATTAATTAATTAAAAATTTGCCTCAAGTTTGGTGGAAACACACCTTGAGTTCATTTTGTGGTAAATGGACTGTACTTGTGTAGCACCTGTCTAGTCTTATTGACTACTCAAAGTGCTTTAACACTACATTCACAACACACTGTTCATACAGGAGGAACCTCATTGGACAGGAGGAGACTGTTCACACACACACATTCACATTCAGTTTAATGTGAATTGAAATGAAGACAACAGTCTTCTGAGTAGTGGCCTGCTCTACCTCTGAGCCACAGCCGCCTGTATCGCTGCTGTCAGAGTGGTACACCACTCATTCAGTTAGTGGGCACACTAATACCGAAACCGAGGCATCACTTCAATAGCACTTACACAGTGACAGCCATGAAATGATGAAGAAGTGAAGGTTTTATATTCAGGAAGCATCCAGGGGCACATCCAGGTGACAGTTCCAACACTGGAATCTATTTATCCATAACATCCAGCAGTGTGGAGCAGAGTGGGAGGGCGGCTTCACAGAACACATACAGACAGAGGGCTGCTGGGGATTCTTTCACTAATCCCTTTATTTCTACATCTGCTCGAGACTACACATCATTTCTTTCAATCATTTCAAATATCAGCACATTTTGGCTTTAATCAACTACAAAGTGTATCAACTCAGCTTTCAGCCTCCTGATCTCAAGTCTTATTAATTGATGCACTGCAGTAAATAGCAAGCTTAGAATTCTGACGGGGAAGCAAGCAGTAGAGCCGTGTGATGGAGGCGTATCTGACAGAGAGATCATCCCTGAGGCTCCAGCAGCAACTTGAAATACACTACGTGCACAACAGGAGGACAAAGGATTGTCAACAGCATGTCATTCTCAGACCTGTTGGCCCAGCAGAGCCTCTCAACTAGTCATCAACATGACATGAAACGCTCAACACACTCAAATGAACTTTCATGCAAATGACTACTGTTTATTAAATTAATCTTGCTTTCAGTGTGAAAGTGCAAAACACTGTTACATCAGTGTTTACCATGTCGTTATTGAGTGTTTGACAAGGAGGGAAAGGCAGGTGGGTCAATGGGGGGTGAGTGATAAGAACGGCTACTCTGAGTGAATTGGAACTTCAAAGTTCTGCTACAAAAACGTCACTGAAAATCGCTCTTTCATCATCAGCTAATCTGCAGGTTTATTTTCTCAATGGAATGATTTGTCATTTTGTCTGTAAACAAGAGAAAAAATCCACAATTTCTTAACCCTTTATAGGGCACTCATTGAAATACTTAGAAATTCAAAATTTCAACCCAAGACCATTCCTGGTGGTCATTACAAGACTTTTTTTCAATAACAATTTAAATTTTATGCTGAAAATCATGGTCAGTGAAGTCACCATATATGATTTCTTGCCGGTCTGTCATGTAGCCTGATTGTCGCTGATTGGCTTGGAGAAATCTGGTAGCTCTACTGCCTCATGGTGAGGTAAGGGGCGGCATTTTGACCTCCCACTTAAGTTACCAAATATGATCCCTTGCCCGATAAAGGGTTAAAGCCCAAATTGGCATCTTCAAATAAAGTTTAAACATTGAATATGTTAAGTTTACCATCAAAAAGACAATCAACTCTGCAAAGCCTCACCTTTGAAATGCTGGAATCAACAGTCCTTGTTGACTGAAATGAGTTGGTTGATGACTAATAATGTTACATTTCTGACTGCTATATAAATCTACACAGACCCCAGCTATCATACAGGGCTGGTGCCTGTGTGAGCTGGGTCCACTTGGTATAGCACTGTGCTCTGGTCAGATGCCTCTCTGCCACTGTCCCCCCATATACATTACAGTATGCAGGTAGGACATCTTTAAAAACTGCACAGGCCAGATTTCCATTGCAGAGTTAGGTCAGGGCTGATAGGACCTTCCCTCGCTCTGAAGTGAGATGAAAATAACACCACTGGCAGCACTCTTTGGCTGAACAGTAACCTATGGAGAGTCTCAGACAGAAGCTGGGCTATTATGGTCCTGTTGTGGGAATGAAAGGAGACAAACTGGACTGTTCTGTAAATAGGTCAGTCAGCCCATGAATAATACCACAACATGCAAGACACAAATAAAACACCCATGTCCATCAGAAACAATACAGAGCCTGCTGCTTCAGAGAGACATTTTGCCAGTACAGCTAATTTGTAATGGGGGTTGAATAATTATTAGTGCACCTGTACACATCGATATTCAGTTATACTTACTGGAGCCACCTACTGGCAACAGGAAACTACATGTTTTTGATTTTTAAGTCCTGTGACGGGAAGATAACCAGATAACCCTAAAATGAGGTGGGAGAAGCCCTAAAGCCATGGAATCACAGTTTTAGCATGAATAAACAAACTTTTGTAAATCAACTCCACATGGTCAGATCTTTCACATAACTCACATGCTTGATGAGATTCCCGGCCTGCAGACATCTACAGGCCAATATTAAATCATCGTCATAGCGGCAACTACTGGCAACAGCAAATGACATATTTCATACTTTGTTGTACTTGTTGTGCACTGGATGGAGCTAGTTTAGTTATTGGCAGTATTATCAATAAGATTTAGCACTTATCAGTGTACTTATCGATATCAGTAAAATTTAGTTATTAATTAATTATTAATTAATAATATCGGGGCACCACCCTGGTATCAGGGACCAATAACAAACTGGAATACAGTCTCAAAAGGGGGTTATTCACTTCAAAATGTTGATATTTAAATCACTATCTCACATTTATAAGAGTGAATAAAAAGGGGCCTCACTTAAAAATGGCGATATTTAAGTTACTATCTTACATTTATAAAGTGAGTGGAAAGGCATGAATCCGAGCACTGACTATCTCAACCAGCTGTTACCACAATAAATATATGCACAGTAATCACAAACAACTACTCTTTAAATGCATAACAGAGTTTATTCAACAAGCACAATGATTTGTGATCAATAATACTAGTTCAAATAAACATCTGCTATTCAACTATCTAAAAGCAGCTATTGGTACAAATTGTTAACACTCAAAACAAGATATATATACAAGCATCCAGCATGTGTGTGTGTGTGTATTTGTGTGTGTGTGTGTGTGTGTGTGTGTGTGTGTGTGTGTGTGAAGGGAAAAGGGGGGGGGCAAGGAGGAGGCCGCAGAGTGGTGACGCAATCACGTGCGTGAATACGTCACCCCAATATGGCGGACGCTCGCAAGATGTGACTAGAGGGAACGAGAGTACAGTGGAGACTGAAATCCCTTCCCTGAGCACTAGAGGCAGGGCACTACTAAGTGTGTAATAGCTACTGTAATTACCGGCCTTAACACTAGGGGCAGGATGCTGCCGGGTGTTGTAACGGCGGTAGTTACGAGCTTAAACACTAGGGGCTGACTGCTAAAAGTGTAATGGTGGCTGTAATTACAAGTCTGAACTCTAGAGTTAGACTGTAATGGCGCCGATCGTGCCTGTAAGGGACGGTATGAACGCGTGTATGTATGTGAATGTAATGTGGGTTAGTAGGAAGAAAGAGGAAAGGAAAGCATTCAACACAAAACACTGCAAATCTGGTTGTTAACCGTCACAGGAGCGCACAATAACCGTATGTCTATCACTCAGCGGCTCGATCAGCAAACTCTGTTTACCGATGGTGGCGCTGGTCCTTTAACTGATAGACTCACGTTTACTGACTCTCCACGTGTTGGCTATAAACACAACAAAGTCCCTGCGTGGGCTTACGCACAAAACAACGCAGGAGACAAAACAACAGCAGCAAACACACAGTTGAAACACGGGACACGGCGGTCCGGCACTTTAGCTTATAAGCAAAGGTAGCACACTTAAATCCTATCTGTCTCTGCCCAGACACAATGCCTCTTACTTGAAATCGCTTCGCGAGCGATTAGTGTGTGCAAATCCTGCACGCCTGGCGGGTTTCGGTCCGGCTCGGGTGGCGGCGAGGAAAGGGTCCGTTGCGTCGCTGTGTTAGCGGGGAACGGCGCGCTGGTCCGCGTGTGGCAGCGTGGAGCAGCGGGAGTCGACTTAGAGGGAGAAGAACGTTCGTGATCTTTCCCTGGAGAGAACAGCGTACTGTCTCTCCCTTCCGCAGGTAAAGTTGAGGGAAAAGCCGCGGGTTGCTCGGCGTTTCTCCTCAGGATCCTAACGAGTCCGGTGAAGGACACAAAAACGAAACTGAAACCAAAAAAACAAAACGGGGCGAAAACAGCCGGTTGCTCGTCCAGCGAGTGTGGGGAAGGCTGTTACCTAGGTTTAAAGGGGAAAGACGTCCAAACAGAAAACACCCCCTGTAGTAACTTTACGTTACAGTGGAAAGGCGGTGTGTCTTAGGTGTTCACTGCTTATAAACGTTTGGTGATGTCATGGCCGTACTGGGAGTTCCTTGTGGATTTGGGGAGTTTTCCCCCAATGAGAACTCCTGGTGTTGGATCCAGGCCACGCCCCCTACCTGAGTTTATTGGAGGCAATGCCGACAAGTTTTGGCGCCCGTTTATTTTATGGCCCTTTGTTCCTTTGTTAGGCTTTTCCAGGTACATGTAGGCCGCTCTTTGTCTGGCCATGCGGCAAGGCCCAACATCCCCCCTTTGGCCTGAAGAGTGGGGTGTCGGCCACAGTCTTTAGGGCAACCAAGAGGGCCAACAGTCCATGTGTCCATGTGTTCCTGAAACAGCTACAAGGATTAAACAGTCCATTGAGTTCATGAGGTTCATGAGGCAGTGGTGTCTGGGCAGACATTGAGGCATTGTCTGGGCAGACATCATCTAACTGACTATCCTATTCAATCACAACACATTCACAAGTCAAAATTACAATCTTTTGCTGCTTCTTTGCAATTTCTCAAAAATGAATTTAAAAGAATTGAGGAAAGAAGGACAGGATAGATTGTTAGAGGTTAGTGGCTTGTTCTTGTGATGGTTTGGAGCAAGTCTGTGGGATGGTGACAGACTGGTTGCCAAATTGTGGTGTGACGATCAGTAGGAAGTCTAGCCTGCAATTTCTGGGTGTAGGTTCTACCTCCAGGAGTGGAGGCCGCTCCCCCCTTTCGGGTGTAGAGTTTCTCTCTTCTCCTTGGATTGAGGCTGGTCCCTAAGACTTAATCTGATTTGCATGGAGGCAGTTGTAACACTGACGTTCTCTGGCTGGTACCGGAGGTGCAGCGGAAGGGTCATCTCTCTCCCAGTCATCATTTCATGGGGAGTGACTCCCATGGAGCAGTGCGGTGTGATGGCCACTAGCACCAAGGGGAGTTTCACATCCCAATCCTTGCCACTACTACTAACATACGTCTTATATATGTTAACTATGGTGCGGTTAGCACGTTCTACTTGGCTGAATGACTGGGGGAGGCCTGGGATATAGAATTTTACTTCCTTGTTACAGTCACTTTTCATGTCATTCTCCTTCCACATGGTGATGTGTAGGATGAAACTGTGATGGGCATAGTTTGGATAATCAATTGAGTAGACAGCCAGTTGCACCATAGCCAGCTTGGTGGCTTGTTGGAGGGTGCTAATGACTGAATTCCCCTGACGGACAAGATTGCCCAAGAAAGTCACAAAGTGGGAGTCTGGGAGATGCGGAGTGGTGATTTCTGGCGCCCCCCTGTGTTCCCTCTCCCATCCTACCACGTAGCCTTTGGCAGTGGGGAAAAGGGGCGCCTGGCCTAGTCATGTTAATGGAGGCTCTGTGTCAGATCCCTCTGCGGGGTCAGACAATGCCGGCTGGCTATGAGGCATCTGCTGTTTTATTGCCTCAGTCACCCATCTCCTAATAAAGTTTTCCATTTCCTGTTGGTGAAATGGCTCTTCGGAATATTCTGAATTTCTCCCTGTATACCTGCCCTCTTGTGTGGTGTATCGTTCGAATTGAACTTTCCGCTTTGGCTGGAAAGTATTTCGTTTAAATTTACTCTGGTCTCGGGAGTATGTCTGGTTTTCAAACCTATGATGCTGTCGGTTGCTCTGCTGGCGGAAAGGTTGATGTCCCTGGGTTCTATTTCTAGGATCGGCCATGGCATGAGGCATTTTGTTGCCTTCAAGTGCCAGCTCGTCTCCTGATGTTTGGATCCCCAGGACTCTGGCACCGTCCTCGTGTTTTCTCACAGGACGTGTGTGCGTCTCCCACGCCAGTTGGGCATACTGTCTAATTTCCTGCATGCTAAGATCACGGGTTCTACACTGCATCGTGACATCGTATCTTAGACTGTCATGGAGGTTGTGCAGGAACAGGGATTTGAAAACCTGCTCCTCCTCCAGGCCAGGGGCATTACGTCCCTGAAAGTATGCAGCTCTGAGGCGCCTATAGTACTCTCTTGGGGGTTCTCGCCTCCCTTGCATGATTGCAAAAGCACTGAGAGTAGCAGATGCTTGGTCAGCATACAAAGAGTACTCTTCCTGCAGGGCCTGACAGAGGGCTGAGTAGCGATCACGAGTGGCAGGCGGGAGTGTCTCCATGAAGACGTGGACACTCCTCGCTGTGGTCTTCCAGACCAGCTTGAGCTTCTCACGTGAGGAGGGAAGAGGCAAGTCAAGCAAGCACCGGTCTATCTCCCTGAGGTAATCGTCTATATTTGATTCCCGACTGCTGGGATCAAAACGCTCTATGTCTCGCGCAAGTGATTCAATCTGGCGTGTGCGCAGACCCTGTTCTCGAGGTGGACCTGGACCATCTGAGTCATCGGAGTCTACAAGGTCACCATAGTCAGCATGGCGGTACCGATTTCGACTTTCCCTGCGTGATGGGGAAAGAGTGCGGTTACGACGCGGGGGCAGACTATGTGACGCGTACGCTTCAGCAGACTGTGGGGGCTCAAAGTAACTCCGCCGCCCATGTGGCGGGGAAAAATTTAAGGTTGTGCGGCTGTGGAGGGACTGCTGCACAGGGAAAGAGGCACCTGGGTCGGCTGAGCGAGGCAACGGAGGTCCTCTGTAACTATCTAAGGTGACTAAGTCAGTGGTGTTGTCACTGTAGGCTGCATGCCTCCTAGATGCGCCACCTGAATTAACTTGGAGGGCATGGGTACTTGGTCTGGGATCAAGGTTCTTAAGTGGGACAGCCCCCCTTGCCCGAGCTACTTCACGTTGCAGATCCTGCTGTCCTGGGTCTGGACCCTGGATGACTGGGTCTTCTGCCGGGTCTGAGTCAGCGTCGGCTGGGTTGTCAATGGCTGTCCCTACCTGGGTGACTATGGGTTCACTTCCTGGTTCTGCTCGTCTGCGAGCAGCCTGGAGTTGTAAATGCAAGAGATTTGTATCTAATCGCAACTGAACACAAGTTTCTTGTGTCTGAGCAACCTCAGACTTGGCAGCCAAAACTTCCTGTCGCAGGCTAGCGTTTGCTTGCTGCGCAGCCCTATGGCTGTCCTGCAGCTGAGCTAACCGCTCTTGGTGCTGCTCAGCTAATAGCTGAGACTTACGCTGATGAAGGAGGGTTATTAAACCTAACAACTCCGGGATAGTGCGCACAGGTTTCCCGGTGGGGTGGTTAATGTATTCCACTAACTCCTTCAGCTTTTCATCACATGTCTTAACATTGTAATGATTAAGATGGCCTCTCTCTGCTGTAGAGAGGTTAAGGAGACCAGCGACCACATCCTGCAGGGCTGGGTCGTCTGACTCACAAGTGTCAGCTCTCGGCTCACTGGGATGGCTCATTTTGCTATGCTTTACCTAGGAAAATGCCCAGTAGCTCTGACTAATAGTGTGATGGGTTACTTTGCTGCTGTAGATGCACAGGTGAGGCTTCAACCTGTGTCTTACACAAACACTGCTAAGTGTACACGTAACAGTGCAAAACAATGCTCTAGCACACCCTACTCTGTTAGAATGTGTGAGATGTCATCAACAACTCTGAAGAGCTCTAGCTGTGTTAATGAGTTAGCAATCCTTAAAACAATAATGTGCTATTATTGTTCCTCAAACAACAGTACCAACCACTAAACACAACACAAACCACAGAACACAGCTGGATTATGCTTGGTAAAAAAAAAAGAAAACTGAAAATCCAAATTTTCAAAAAAAAAAAATTTTTTTTTTTTTTTTTATATTAACAACTTTAATTATTGTGCATAAATATTGCAATAAAGCTGGCATTAAATAGCCTCACACGGGGCACCATTTGTTGTGCACTGGATGGAGCTAGTTTAGTTATTGGCAGTATTATCAATAAGATTTAGCACTTATCAGTGTACTTATCGATATCAGTAAAATTTAGTTATTAATTAATTATTAATTAATAATATCGGGGCACCACCCTGGTATCAGGGACCAATAACAAACTGGAATACAGTCTCAAAAGGGGGTTATTCACTTCAAAATGTTGATATTTAAATCACTATCTCACATTTATAAGAGTGAATAAAAAGGGGCCTCACTTAAAAATGGCGATATTTAAGTTACTATCTTACATTTATAAAGTGAGTGGAAAGGCATGAATCCGAGCACTGACTATCTCAACCAGCTGTTACCACAATAAATATATGCACAGTAATCACAAACAACTACTCTTTAAATGCATAACAGAGTTTATTCAACAAGCACAATGATTTGTGATCAATAATACTAGTTCAAATAAACATCTGCTATTCAACTATCTAAAAGCAGCTATTGGTACAAATTGTTAACACTCAAAACAAGATATATATACAAGCATCCAGCATGTGTGTGTGTGTGTATTTGTGTGTGTGTGTGTGTGTGTGTGTGTGTGTGTGTGTGTGTGTGTGTGTGAAGGGAAAAGGGGGGGGGGGCAAGGAGGAGGCCGCAGAGTGGTGACGCAATCACGTGCGTGAATACGTCACCCCAATATGGCGGACGCTCGCAAGATGTGACTAGAGGGAACGAGAGTACAGTGGAGACTGAAATCCCTTCCCTGAGCACTAGAGGCAGGGCACTACTAAGTGTGTAATAGCTACTGTAATTACCGGCCTTAACACTAGGGGCAGGATGCTGCCGGGTGTTGTAACGGCGGTAGTTACGAGCTTAAACACTAGGGGCTGACTGCTAAAAGTGTAATGGTGGCTGTAATTACAAGTCTGAACTCTAGAGTTAGACTGTAATGGCGCCGATCGTGCCTGTAAGGGACGGTATGAACGCGTGTATGTATGTGAATGTAATGTGGGTTAGTAGGAAGAAAGAGGAAAGGAAAGCATTCAACACAAAACACTGCAAATCTGGTTGTTAACCGTCACAGGAGCGCACAATAACCGTATGTCTATCACTCAGCGGCTCGATCAGCAAACTCTGTTTACCGATGGTGGCGCTGGTCCTTTAACTGATAGACTCACGTTTACTGACTCTCCACGTGTTGGCTATAAACACAACAAAGTCCCTGCGTGGGCTTACGCACAAAACAACGCAGGAGACAAAACAACAGCAGCAAACACACAGTTGAAACACGGGACACGGCGGTCCGGCACTTTAGCTTATAAGCAAAGGTAGCACACTTAAATCCTATCTGTCTCTGCCCAGACACAATGCCTCTTACTTGAAATCGCTTCGCGAGCGATTAGTGTGTGCAAATCCTGCACGCCTGGCGGGTTTCGGTCCGGCTCGGGTGGCGGCGAGGAAAGGGTCCGTTGCGTCGCTGTGTTAGCGGGGAACGGCGCGCTGGTCCGCGTGTGGCAGCGTGGAGCAGCGGGAGTCGACTTAGAGGGAGAAGAACGTTCGTGATCTTTCCCTGGAGAGAACAGCGTACTGTCTCTCCCTTCCGCAGGTAAAGTTGAGGGAAAAGCCGCGGGTTGCTCGGCGTTTCTCCTCAGGATCCTAACGAGTCCGGTGAAGGACACAAAAACGAAACTGAAACCAAAAAAACAAAACGGGGCGAAAACAGCCGGTTGCTCGTCCAGCGAGTGTGGGGAAGGCTGTTACCTAGGTTTAAAGGGGAAAGACGTCCAAACAGAAAACACCCCCTGTAGTAACTTTACGTTACAGTGGAAAGGCGGTGTGTCTTAGGTGTTCACTGCTTATAAACGTTTGGTGATGTCATGGCCGTACTGGGAGTTCCTTGTGGATTTGGGGAGTTTTCCCCCAATGAGAACTCCTGGTGTTGGATCCAGGCCACGCCCCCTACCTGAGTTTATTGGAGGCAATGCCGACAAGTTTTGGTGCCCGTTTATTTTATGGCCCTTTGTTCCTTTGTTAGGCTTTTCCAGGTACATGTAGGCCGCTCTTTGTCTGGCCATGCGGCAAGGCCCAACATACTCCTCCTATTGGTCAGCTTGCTCCCGAAGCAGCTTCAGTGTGTGAATGTGTGTGAAAGCTCAAACTTAAGTTTCCCCTGAATGAATGATGTGTGAACGTGGATGTGATGTAAAAGCACGTTGAGTGGTTGAAAGGCGCTATACAAATACAGACCATTTACCACATCAAATTTATTTTTTTATTTTTTAAAAGGACCTTGATGATGCGAAATTGTGAAGCTCAGGAGTTTTCATTAAAAGCCATTGCCATGGTGAAACATTGTTCTCCAAACAACAAGGAGCTGTTTTTGAATTGCTAGACATAGAGCACTAACATGTGTAACTTAAAATGGATCCTAGGTTCGGGTGTGGCAAGGGGGCTCAATGACGCCCCAACAAAATGTCATCTCCAGACCAAAGAAAATCTCTAGGTACCACCACCTAAACTCAACAGAAAGCCATCCATTTAGTGTTAAAGTTTGGTGTATTGTATTGTATATGTGTTTTGGCCATTCGGAGGAGTCGCCCTTTAACGAGCTAGACCGAGGGAGTTAATCAGATTGACTTGGTCAGCATATATAAGAGACCTCAATGATAAACATTGCTCAGGGTTTTGTACTGTAGATCGTTGGACAGTGTAGCCATAGCAAGGCACCAAGAAGCGCAGTATACAGCAAGTCGACCATATTGAATTTAGTGTGAAACTCACAATTAGCAAACAACTCCAGAGTTAAATCAGATACCTCCAGTTTGTTCAGCAAATCCTTAAAATGGGGCTGATGTGATATTTTAAAGCTCTTGAGTTTCCATCAAATGGCATGGGCGTGGCCACATGGCGAAACTGCATGCTCACTGTGGATGAAGACACTGTTGCAACTCGACCCCACATGGTCAACTTACTGAAATTTTAATGTTGAGCGCCATCCTGAACACATCTACAGGCCAATCCTAAATCACAGTCGCGCCACTTGCTGGGAATGAAAAATTAGTTTCATATTACTTACATTTTCCTTCTACTAGGTTAACTAGAGCTGCCTTAAATTTGGTTGGAAAAGGCCTAAGACTTTGTTGATGCTCCAGAGTGAAGCATTTGATTTTTCAATAAACTCCATTGCCATGGCAAAATGATGATTTGCCAAACAAGCTCATCAAATTTTCCACACACATCTGGAGGCCTAAATTATGTGATTGGATGTGGTTTGTGGGTTTGGGAAGGTCAAAAGGACTCGACGGCAACTCCTACAAAATTTCAATGAAAAACACCTTATGCTTGTGTTTGATGTCATGTACCCAAATCTGTTGGGTCTATGACCTAAACCCTGCTCAACTGCTTGCAGTTTTTATTATTGAAATGATCCATTAATCCCTGGATTATTTGTTTGTTTGATTGATTGGTTAAGTTTTTTTAATACCTGACTACACTGAACAATGCCCATCATTATCACAAGTTTCAAGTGGCATCTTTAAGGTGCTTCTTTTGTCTGACCAGCAGTCCTAAACAAACCTTATCGCCAGACATAATGTTGATATTAAGCAATTCTGCCAAAGCTTGGCTTACATTGAATTATCTTTATTAGTTTTGAAAATACTTTCTTCTTACAAATATCTGCATGTGGCAACCATGGTTAGGGAGGAATGATGGTTATAAGAAGGTTGCATGAAATAAAACTGTGACAGAAGGTGAATTCGGGTCGTTGCACTACATACGCATCCACCACCACACGCTCCACACCTGACATCTGAGAAACTGAAACCAGAGATACACAACATGTGAACACAACAATCAATTATCAAAATGCTTGTTGAATATTTTATTGATTAACTGAATAACTCACTCAAACTTTCTCCAGAGTCTGCATTTGCACAGCAAATCATTTAGTGGACATCCTGTGTGTAACTGTTGGGCAGAAGAAACCAGCCATACACAGCCCTAGTTTACCGCAGACCACCACCACAGATGGGATGATAACACGTAGCAGTCTTTTGTGTTGTTATAGAACTTCTGATTAGGAAATGTGCTTTTCTTTGGAGGTGATGTGGAAGGAAACACAACCTGCTGTAGTCTGATCTGAGAAAACAAGTGTGGCACTAGATGAGTAAAAACAGAGTGCAGAGCATCTGTTCTCTTTCATGTTTACAAGAGAAAATGATGTAAAGATGATGTTTCTGAGAAAATGGTGTACAGGAATTTGTATGTGTGAGTGCGGCCGTGAGATGCTAAGCACACTAAGCAGACTCATGATCTTATGTTCAGGCCCAAGTAGTCCCAAGAGCATCACAAAGTCAGAAAACATGTTACAAGCTCAGGTTTTGCTTTTTTTCCTTTTTGCTATTTATCCACTGGCGATAATTCGATGCCAGTGGAGCCTGTTAAGATCATGTGCTACTCAAAATTGAAATGTGAACAGCTATTTCAACAAACTGTTGTCAATCTAAAACTAAGTATGAGTGTGCATCTTAATGGCCTGTTCCCACCTACGACTTCTTCACAAAATGCTTTTGGTGTCCGGTTTAGCAGAAATGTTACATGTCCAGAACAGCCAGCACGTTGGTTAGCAAATGAAAAAAGGACCAATGAACTCCCACATGAATGTAGTATTTTTAACTGGGTGGAATTGTGATCGGGAGACATTCATATTGATACCAAAGTGAAAGAGACAGCGATCAGTGCATGTTGAGCTTTGGTAATGGTCTGTATTTGTAGAGCTCCTTTCAAATTATTTTGACTACTCAAAGCACTTTTACATCACATCCTCATTCACACATCATTCATTCACTCAGGAGGAATCTAAGTTGGAGGAGATTGTTCTTCCACACACTTCCACACTGAAGCTGCTTCAGGAGCAGGTTGGGGTTCTGTATCTCTCCCAGGGACACTTCAACATGATGACTCAGAGAAGTGCTGATGTTCTGGTTAGTGGACGACCCGCTCCACCTCTGAGCCGACCCTGGGAACATTTCTGTGGATACATGTGGTTTCAATTCATCCATTAATCCACAGATCTTTTTTATCCAACTGATTTCCTGTTTAGTTTTAAATGTTGTGTTATACCAGCTATAGTTTTCATTTAAGTTGAAATCACACTTTGTCATCAGTTTTCTACTCAAAAATAATGAGTCAGTACATTTTTTAAATGCTTAATGCTGTAATTATAAGAAAGGGGCCTTTGGGGAAATATCAGAAATTAGAGGCAGTCTAATGCGTTGCAGCTGAACAGTTAATTAGCTACCTAGCCTCCAACCTGATGTCTGTTGGTCTGTTTGGCGTCTTGTTCATCAAGCTGAGCTGCAAGACACAAAGTGTGCTCAGGTTTGGAAGTTTGATCAGAGGCTGATGTTAGCGTGAGGCTAATATGCTCGTTATTCAAAGTGCAGCTCTGGTGCTTAGAACAGTAGCGCTCAGCATGACCGTCTGCTCTGCCTATGATGCAATCGTGACCTTATTGCTTTATGCAAGATTTGATTGGCTGTATGGAAATAAGACCGAACTGTATTCTGTCAAATGAATGGAAAATGAGGGGGCGCCCTTTGGATTCAGGAGAAATCAGGAGATTCGAAGGAGCACACAGGACAAGAGATTTACAGAGCAGACATGTTGCTGACAAGCAATCAATTCTTTATTTCCTATGTAGTGCTAATTCATAACAAAACATCGTACTTAGGTTTATTTATTACAAAACATCTGTGCTGTGTGCTGACTAAAATAGTATTCAGTAATAGAGTGCTGCTGATATGTTGGCATCGCATTTTTAAACTTGGGTATCAGCCTCAAACTTTCAGTACAGTAGCCCCCAACTGCAACTGGACTAATTATAGAACTATGAAGGTCCTGTGTAGCGTGGGGCTCCCAGTCGTCACGTCTCCATGCACACACTCTAACCCTGATGAAAATGCTGTATTTACAGAATGCCAAATCATAGCAGCCCTCGCCACCCATATATTTTCATGCTTGTTCATCCCTGACATGATACGCAATTTATCACTATGGAGAAGAAAGCTGAGTATAAGCAGGACGCAGGGAAAGCAGCCCACATCCAGCTGTGATATCAGCCTTCCAAGACACAGATACCTGCAGTTATTAAATGTCCTGGATAACAGCCGTCTGCCTCTGCTAATGGAAACACATACCATGCACACACACATCCTTCTGGTGGAGGACTCTGGGGAGGAAAAGGTAAATCAACGTATACATCCATTCATACTGCTGTTTGCACATTTAATGTCTCACTGTTAAAGTAAAGCTTATAGAATATAGTAATATTCTGGAGTTCATCCAGTTATTTAAAAAAAATCAACAGCAAAATGGGTTTTTCATTTGCATGCTGTAACTTTGAGGCTTTTTCTCAGTGCAGAGCGAGTCAATAGAAAGACTGGTGCTTGGATTCCAGGCTGCATGTTGGCTGAGGTCACTTGGTGTGTGTCATTTTGTGTGTATGTGTTTGTCTCCCTCTGATGAGCAGGTTGGCACCTTGCATGGTAGCAGTGTATGAATGCACAAATGTTGTGTTAAAGCTTTGAGTGGTAAAAGGGAGGAGAAGGAGCTGTACAAGAGCAGTCCGTTTACAGTGTGAACCTGCTTGAAGTGGATTAAAACAGGATTTAAAGATCCTCACACCACTTGAGGACTTTTTGTTTTCCCAACCATGTCCTTGTACGCTGACTGGACATTCCATGTGGTCGTATTTATTCAGACATAGATTCATCACGATAAAGAAATAAAATGCAGTTAATTCAATTATTAACTGCATTTTATTTTTATATTATTAGTTTTTCGTTATATATCATTAGTTGTTTATATATTATATAAATTAGCTATTATATTATTAGTGCACTTAAATGCACCACATATGTATCAAAGTTTTTAATGTCATTGCACACAAATATTGTTTTGTCTTCAACAAACCAAGTTGAAAATATGGAATGAATTGATCATGAAGATGACACACACACACAAAAAGAATGCATCAAATAAACACTGTTGTTATGTTCACCATTTTTTATGAATGAGGACATCCATCTTGGTTGGTCATTACTTAACACATTATTTCATTTTCATCAAAAAACCCACATTTTGTAGTAATTACAAAAATGTAATAATTACAAAATGCAGATGTCATCACACAATGAAGCCTTCACTATGATGAGAACACACACACACACACACACACAAACATTGCTTTTCATCATAAATTCACAGTGCTGGAATGATGCACTTATCGAGGTGGATAAAGAACACACATGAAGTCCAGCTCCGCCATCTGTTGCACTCCTTCACTCTGCCTGCCTCACTCCTTCTCTTGTCTCCATCCAGCATAATTAGACCCTTTGATTACTTGGCTGTTTGTATCCAGAGTGTGAACAGGGCAGCTCGCTGGTCTTGCCACAAGAATGAAGCCCTGCGGACTTCGTCACGCAAAGACTCTGGCTGCCTCAGAGCACTGAGACAGCAGAGCACACCTTCATCTGTGGTGCCAGCAGCCCATCCACTGTCTGCACCAGCAGCGACATGTGGGGCTTTCAGACACAGGAAAGGTGCAGGCTGCAGGCTTCCACTATGAAAGCAGAGATGCATTAGAGGACAGCCTGCAGACCCAAGGGGTCACACATGCATTTAAGCTCTAGTAAAAACAAGAAAGCAGCAGCGCCCATCCCTTCGGCACTGTTTCATCATCTTAGTAGACTTGTGCACATCTCGATCAGAACGTGGTCGCTCTGACCACAGGAAGCTTGTGTCTTATCAAAGTCACTAACAAATGACACAAGTAACACTGTTTTTATCCATCTTTGCTGAAGACATGGCATTGGCATGGTGCAGGAGAGCACAGGAGAGCTTTCAGTGCCCAGAACAAGTGTGCCATTAAATGGTAAATGGTCTGTATTTGTATAGCACCTTTCTAGTCACTTTGACCACTCAAAGCACTATAACATCGCATCACACATCATTCATTCAGGAGGAATCTGAGCTGGAGGAGACTACACATCGATGGTCGACCCGCTACCTCTGAGCCACGGCCACCCCCATTATTCCTGGTCTGGGATGCTCATACCAAACCGCTTTGGAATGGGACAGACTGGTGAATGTGAGCTCATTACAATGAACAGAAGAAAACAAAACCTGTGACCCTCACTGGTTCCTGCCTCCTCTGGACAGACTCTCTGAATCGATGTGCAATTCATTAAAGAGCCATCACCGGTATAGCTGTTCCAATATAACACACACACACACACACACACACACACACACACACACACACACACACACATATACACAGCTTGAAAAAGTTGACTTGTGTCAGTGGAAGTTCTCTTCAGGGTGAAGAGGAGAACTGCAGCTTCAGCTGTGTTCAGAGCAGCTCTGACTGTCCCAGTGAACCAGGACCTGGTTTCACAGGTTCTCATTTCTGTGTCAAACTTATGTCTCTGGAGTAGCTGTGTGTGTGTGTGTGTGTGTGTGTGTGTGTGTGTGTGTGTGTGTGTGTGTGTGTCGGCTGCAGGTGTGTGTGGACGGACGAAGTGTGAGTGTGTCATCTCTCACACTTTCCCCGCAACGCGACGTTTTCACTCACCGTTTTCTGGGGTTTCCATCACGTTTGTAGTTGGGGGGGGGATGCAGAAGACAAGAAGAGCACAAGAAGAGCGCGGAGGTCCGCAGATCAGACACCGTTTAGAAAAGAGTCCCCCAACACCTGCTCTAATCCCACGGGGTGAACAGGACAGCAGATCCGTGAAGGCACCGTGGGGAGTGCCGGTAAATCCTGCGGGGGTGTGCTCAGTCCCTCAGTCAGAGTCCCGGTGAGCCCGTGGTGTCCGTGTGCTCCCTGTCCGTGGCTCCTCTCTGAAGGAGCAGCATCCCCACACCGAGTCCGTCTGCACCCTCGGGAGGCGTCGGCCAAGTTCGGCTGTTTCCGGAAGCCCTGTAGTGTGGTCACGGACTGACGAAGCTGAGCTGCTGCTGCACAGCGCACAGCTGCTGTTTCATCCTGGGTTTCAGATCCACGAAAAATGATTATTTTTGTTTTAGTGAATGATTGATTATCAAATAATTTAAGTATTTAGTATTATTTTGCATTTGCATTAGTGCAAATATCATTTACTGGAATTTTGTAATTGTTTAAGCTGTGACAGAGAGTCAGTCTGCGCTGAGAACATGTCAAACTGTTGCTCAGTATGCTGTTAAACGTGGCTGTTAGACTGGTGCAGTCTGGAGCTGTTCACTGTCAAATAACTTGTGGAGAATAAACAGTTTTCACAATAAAAACACAATGTTTCCTAATAACAGTTGCATTTCATGTCTCAGGGTACTCCGGCTTCCTCCCACAGTCCAAAGATATGCAGGTTAACTGGTGACTCTAAATTGCCTGTAGGTAGGAGTATGAGTGGTTGTCTGTCTCTGTGTGTTGGCCCAGTGATTGGCTGGAGACCAGTCCAGGGTGACCCCGCCTCTCACCCAAAGTCAGCTGGGATTGGCTCCAGCTCCGGATAGCTGACGGATGAGCGATATAGATGATGGATGGATGGATGGATGGATGGATGCATTTATGCTGTGCTAAGTTGTTTTCCCAATTACAGCATGGCAGCAAATGTAATTACTGGCTGGACTGAGTTCACAGGCAGCGGTTTATCTAGTCAATAATGTACAGAGCAGAATTCACACGGTGGTGTTCAGGGAGAACGGAGGGGCAGAGCTCAGGACATTGATGCCAGTCTAGGATTGGCATCCTGAGGAAACATTGTCTGTTAACTTTGAGCATCACTCATGTCAACAGAGTCCTCCTCCCCTCATCTGCTGCAGTACTGAGTTCTGTCGGCACTGAACATGCTGCATCTGTCGAGTGCAGTAGCTTGATCCAGGATGCTGTGATGGATCCAGGTGTCTGTGCAGATGTGGGCACAACAAGGCCCAGTTTCCCATTGCTGGGCCCATTTCCTCCATTCCTTCAGCAGACATGCCAGAGGTCTGGTAATCCAGATCCTTTTCATTCTCAGACTGGTAGTTTTCATACCCACCTGATGCCGACTCCAGAGCTGTGAGTGCCTAAACATAACCATAAATATGTTGTACTGCCTTAGTGGATATTGTATTGCAAGACTGGATATTTTGGCAGTAAACAATACATTGTCAGTAAACATTGTACCAATATGTCTGGTATCACCATGTTTGTGATTAGTAATTACCACCATGACCTAATTATTTTAATAGAAAATGTAATCCAGCCACCATTCTGTGTTTCCGTAATGCAGAAAATGAGTTGTATGTAAACATCATTTCTAAGAACAGGGTTAGTTTTTCACTATTATGTTTCTTTAAATGTCTGTGAATCATCACAGACTAAATTGTCTTAAGGTCACTTTTACCTTTTTACCTGTGTGTGTGTGTGTACACATACAGTAGGGAAAAGTTTGGACACACCTTCTCATTCAATGTTTTTTTATGACTTTCTATATTGTAGATCTATATTGAGACACAAAAACACTATTCTTAAACATCGGATTGTAATCAAAAGTGATCCATCTCTAAGTAACATCAGCTCTGTATCTCCTCTCTTGTCATATTCAAACTTTGCCGAACTCTGAGAGACATTCCAGCTGATTCTGACACCAGATGACCCCTAACACTGTCTCTTGCCTGACCAACCATCCTACAGGTGTTTTACACTGTAAGAACTATAGATCTGTATATCTGAACATAAGTCTGCAACAGATACACAAAATGTGGACTGTATTAGATTTGCACTCTGAACACAGTGAAGCCCCTTGGCCTAGATGGGGAACTGAATTTGTCATGTTTCCTCTTATTTGTTACACAATGTTTGTACTGGTTTGGTCTTAAGTTTACAAAGTAAATGATCTGTACTTGTCTAGCACCTCTCTAATCTTTTTGACCACGCAAAAAGCTGTAACACTACATTCCCACACTGATGACAGGGACTACACTATAAGGTGCTAACCTGCCTATCAGTCAGTTCAACTTAACTGGATCTATTTAATGCTTCATTGTCACGCCTAATCACCCGCTGTGCATTTAATCCTAGGCTAGCACTTGTAGGTCTCACTTTCTTTTAGCGATTGTCTCGTTATTTCTATAGTTACATGTGTCTTATCAGCTAGTTGAAACTGCTAAACCTAGCTTAACATTCGATGATGGCTTCTCTGTCTCCTTCCAAGTCTCCTACTCTTTTGCTCTGTGTGCCATACGTTTAGTTATTCCTCTGCGCTCCTTCTATTTTGGTCTTCCTTTGTACTATACGTTCCTTGCACTATAAAACTCTTGATGTCAACATCATCTCATTCATCCTCCAACTCCTACATCATTGTTTCTTCCACCACTTCCCGATCAACAACTCCTCTAGGACGACAGGATCACTTGTTTACTGAGTTCTTCAACAATCTTACTTAAAACCTTTTTCACAGAGGAGCTGATTGAAGACCTCTTCTTTTCTCAGACAGTTGCTGTGAGCCATTATTTTCTATTTTCTGCCGTCATATTTGTCAATCAACCTAGTAGGCTTTTCATCTTTTTATTCCTTTCCCAGGTTTCAGCACCAAGTCTTGAGACATCTTTTGTTTGTAATGAAAACAGAAACTGTAATACCGTAAAACCGGGCGGCTGTGGGTCAGCGGTAGAGTGGGTTGTCTCTCAATCAGAAGGTCGGGGGTTCGATCCCCAGCTCCTATGGGTCAACATGTCGAAGTGTCCTTGGGCAAGACACTGAACCCCAACTTGCTCCTGAAGCAACTTCAATGTGTGAATGAGTATGAAAGAATAGATGTCATGTAAAAGTGCTTTGAGTAGTTGAAATAACTAGAAAGGCACTATACAAATACAGACCATTTACCGTTTAATGATCTTCTTTGTCTTTTAATTAAGTTGAAAGAGTGACAAAATTCTTTAAAACAAACATTTTCACAAAAAACCCAACCCACAGATAATCAGTTCATTGAAAACTGTGTGACACAATGTCACCGTAGTGGTGCACTTGTTTTAAGCACCTTAATAGTTGCAAAGTTATATACACCGATAGTCCATCGAGGCAAATTATTATTCATTCATTGTTCATTGAACACAGCTGAAAATTAATCAATTTTGCTAATACACCTAATTTGCAATAGGGGTTGAATAATTTTCAGTGCAACTGTATATACATTTTCTGCATTGCAGAAAAATGTCAAGAAATATTCAACCCCATTTTCTATTTCTTTGTTTATGTTATATGAAATCTGGATCATTCATCTTGCACTGAGATCTTCCATTACATTGCATATTTTGTTTCTGTTCAGTATTTTGTCACTTTTCGTACTCAGGTCATACTCTGGTCCTACAGTGCAGACTGGAGTCTCCAAGTACAGTGACTGCTGATAGCTGCCTCACATTAATGTGTTATAGTGTTATGATGCTGAACCAGGTCACAAGCAAAATGGAACAGATCAAACTTGATCAGCAGACCTGCATCATAAATACTTCTCTGTTATGCAAGGGGTATGTTTAAAAACACAATTAATAAAAATAATTATAAATCTTTCCACAAAGAAAGTGTCAGTCACCTTGCAGCTCATTTAATATAGTATCTGATGTCAGGCTAGAGTTATTATGTGGAACCTTTAAAGCTAAATTATTGTGATTCTGACTCATTAACATCTATCCTTTGCAGAGTCATGGTAGGCTGGATCTATCTATCTCTATCTCTACTGGGTAAAGGGTGGGACACCCTGGACAAGGTTGGTCATTAATAATGTATAGGTATTTATGGACCTTTGTACACTCAAAACATTTAGAGGTGAATGTCAGCTGTTGCAATTTTCAAGTTTGTGTTTTAAAGCTTTTTTCACATTAGGTGGTATGAATTAGTCCCTCCTTGTTAAACTGATGCATGAACATATGAACTGATAAAATATCAGCTCCATAAACTTTAGAGAATAATCCTGGTGTATTACATTTGTGGTGGTATGTCACGTTATAATAGTATTATTAGGTATTTTCATTCTTTAGAACACTGAATGCAAATGATGTGTTGTGTAATAGCCCATCCAACCAGCCCTCCCACCCATTATAGTGGCAAATATTCACTCCCTGGACCCACATCAGACTACAGAAATGAGGAACTGCTGCATTTTCATTTTCATGGACGCAGACTGGAAAACAACATCACTGACGCGGCCATCCAGTTTATGGATCTAACTATTAGCCAGGCAGACAAGGACACCAACAAGTCTGATTACACTCGCGAAGGCAGGTTGTGTGTTTCTATCAAAACAGAATGGTGTGCAAACACTGATATGTTTCACTGTATGAACACTGTTCATCGCTGGTGGAAGATATCAATCAATCAATCAATCTTTATTTATAGAGCGCCAATTCATAACAGCGTTATCTCAAGACGCTTTCCATAAAGAGCAGGTCTAGACCAAACTCTTTCATTAGAGAGAGACCCAACGATTCAGGAATTCAAAATTAAGGATTGGCAGTTTAATACAGACCCTATTGTTTGCCATAGGAGTTTGCTGTCATTATTATCGTGGTGGTGTACATACCCTACAAAGCCAATGCTAAGGAGTCACTAAATGAACTGTATGAGGCTGTAAGTGACCTGCAATCTCTTCACCCCAACAGATCTTTCTTAATCCCAAGGAATTTTAGCCAAGCAAATTTAAAAGCTGTGTTAATCAAACATTACCAACATGTCGAGTTTCCAACCAGAAAACTTGATACACTGGACTTACACAAACACCAAGTTCTCGAACAGAGTTACCCCCCACCAGCCCCTAGGATTCTCTGATCACACCACTGTAATCACAGTGAATCCATCCTAAATGGCTAGCTATACAAAGAGAGATGTACGAAGGTGCACCAAGCTCCAGCAATTAAGTGACACTCGTTGGGCATGTCAATTTATAGCTCTACGTATTAAGCGACTAATGCAAGAGATAGCCCAAGAACATAATGGTAAGATCTGTTGAGGCTCGAGGTCTGCTGGCACAGATAGATCTTGAATTCATAGTGCATCTTGTTACTCCAAGTAACAAAGTGTTCGGAGAAACAAAACTTGTCTCTGATATGCTACAGTCTTCATCACTTGACATTTCAAAAGCTGTAGATTTAGTTGAAGCTTTAGTTCAGACATTGAATGACTTCAGGCAGGAGTCGTTTTTTGATGATGTGTGGGATGAAGCGTTGAACATTTCTGGGTGATGTGATGCAACACAGCCAGCTGCAAAACGACAAACAACGCTAAGCTCTAAACTCAGTGAGCACTGTGTACTGACAACTGTTGGTCAGAGAGAGTCAGAACGAGATAAAGACGGGTTTCGTACAACCTTTTTCTACCATGTAATTGATCTGATGCTCAGTGAGCTTAACAGACGATTTTCAAGGACAAATGAAATGTGACATAATGAATAGCATCCAGGCTCTAAATGTAGTGGGGTGTTCACAGGACCCAATAGCAGCACAGTTGATGAACGAACAGATGACTATCTGCTGGCTGGGTAAACGGTAGGCAACAGAACCAGAGAGGGACAGGCTAGTCTCGTAATCAATTCCAGAACCAGGGTCAGCAATGGGCAGGCAGACAGCGAAGCCAGGAAGGACACAGGCGAAGCTCGTGGTCAGGAAGAGAAGGCTGAGGTAATTACCAGGGCAGAGACGAGGAGCGGTAGTCAGGGGCAAACAAATGATGACGTCCGAAGTCTCGCTGCACGGCTGTACCACGTGATTGCTTCAGGAAGTGGTTCAGATTTTGCCGCGAGGTTTTACAGCTATATAGACCCCTCAGGCTCCATTCAAAATGTGGGTTTTTGAAGGAGAGTTGCGGTCAGTTGAGAGTTTGGATAGAGTTTGGAGAGTTTGGATACTAGAGTTTGGATAGCGTTTATATAGTTTGGAGAGTTTAGGGAGAGAGAGAGATTTAGGAGAGTGAGGAGAGTAGGATAGGTGATAGGATGGAGCCAGCGAGCAAGAGGAGGATTTCCCGTGTGGGAACACTTCGATCTGATATCTCCTAACAAAGTAAGCTAAATCTAACATTATTACAGACGCATTAGGTTTGCTTATCAGGAACTATTTTTCACGGTTTCTTATTTTATTCAAAGGTGAGGTGTTTATTGTGTTCCGTGCCTTGCATGAGAATAAGGAGGAAACTAGAGCTTCATCTAGCCAAGGTAAGTCATAACAATATTACAAACACACTATCACAATTTTTCCATGTTTACTTTTGTTTATTGTGCAAATAAAGACAAGTAACACTGTATTTATTCTCTTTTAACCAGCCACCAGAAAACAGGAGCTGAATGAAGCCCTTGTCTCCATGATAGTGAAGGACACACAGCCCTTCAGTATTGTGGAAGATGTTGGATTCAGGGCATTTGTGTCCAAACTGGATCCCAAATATGTTCTCCCTACAAGGCAGGTATGTATGGGTGCATGCATGAAACAAATGAGTACTTAATTGTATGTCTCACAATTCAAACAAATTCAGCATTATATATTTTTCCCTTTAGGCTCTGAAGGCCATGGTGGATGCCAAGTACGAGTCAGCAAAGGAGAAGGCTAAGGCTAAAGTTGAAAAGGTGGCTGCTGTTAGCCTTACTTCTGACATGTGGACATCCATCAACATGGATGCCTACCTGGCTGTAACATGCCATTTTGTGGGTGAGAAAACCAGGCTCAGCTCAGTGCTGTTGGGAGTGCAGGCATTCCCCCAATCACACACTGCTGAAAATATAGCTTGTGTGAAAGCCTCCCTGATGGAGGAATGGGGAATCACTAATAAGGTGACATGTATGGTCACTGATGGTGCTCCCAATATGGTTGCGTGTGTGAGAGAGCTGAAGCTTCGGCACCATATTTGCATTGCACACACACTAAATCTGATAGTGAAGAAGGCACTTGACCAGAACCCTGTGCTCTCTGGCATCTGGGCCAAAGCAAGGAAAAGCTGGTTGGCTTCTTTAGAAGCAGCACCACTGCTAAGGTATGGTCATTCCCTTTATTCCAATTTATAATAACACTAATAGTTTGTCTGTTGTAGAAAATTGTAACTGAACACACTGAAACAAAGCTTCAGGCTGTAACAAGCTATAACTGGAATACTGTTACTGTGCCCCAGTACTTTATATTACTTTATTATTATTTATACTAAAGATTTTTAATGCTTGAGCGCTGTTCTGTCTCTTTTGCCCCTGGGTTGAATGTGCCCTTCTGGCAAAACCCTTGGCCCCTGCCAAGGCCCCCCAGTAAAATTGTTCTAGAACCGCCAATGCCATAATGCTCACTTTGGCATACAAATCCCTGCTGAATAGGGCAAAATCTGAAACATACCGGGTGAGAATATGGCCAGAGGGAGCTGATGAAGCTTTAAAGGGTTACTTTGAGTACAGACTGGACCATCTTCAGGAAGGCAGTGACCTGCGGCTATCACTGTCTATGCTATGTGCTTTCACCAATGACTGAAGACAGTGCACCTTCCCACACCGATCCACACAACTTTCTACAAAGGCATATTAAGAGTGTCCTGTCCAGCTGCATTACTGTCTGGTACAGGAACTGCCACACCTCCGACAGCAGAGCTCTCAAAAGGTTATGCAAAGAGCAGAGTGGAGAATCGCTACCCCTCTCTTAATAACTTCCGGCGCTGTCTCGGACGGCTGCCTGCCAGAGTCGCTCCAAGTCATCTTGTCTTTTTTCCTACTTTTTATTCTATATTTAACTTATTCTTAGGCTCAACTTAAACTTAACTTAAAACAGATAGTTAAACTGTTTTACTGGCTGAATCATGTGGCTCAAAGCGTGTCTGGTCGTTTTTCTGGCTGCTGGGGTACTTTTATCGAGCGTGGCCCCAGTCCTGGCGGAGCAGCGCCAGGGCCCCATTGTTTACACAAGGGACCAGCTGATGGAGCTATGACGCAGCGGCCTGGACTGTCAGGGACATGGAATCCCCGAAGAACTGCGGAGGAAGTACCGGGGCTGCAGAGCCGGGAGGAGACGGTGGCAAAAGAAGAGGAGATACCGGCCGTATCTTCCTTCCATTGTTATGGGGAACGTAAGATCTCTGGTGAACAAAATGGACCAGCTAATAGCACTCACAAGGAGCGACAGTGTGTTTCGTGAGGGGTCGGTCTTGTGCTTCACTGAGACATGGCTGCATGACAACACACCGGACTCTGTGGTGAGTTTGCCAGGCTTTCAGTTGGTGCGAGGGGACAGGAGTTGCACCGACAGCGGCAAGAAGAGAGGAGGGGGAGTCGCTGTTTATGTGAACAACAAGTGGTGCAACCCTGGACACGTTACTGTGAAGGAACGTGTTTGCAGCCCGGACATTGAACTGTTAGCAGTGAGCCTTCGCCCATATTATCTGCCAAGAGAGTTCTCCCATGCCATCGTCCTCATTGTTTACATCCCACCAGCAGCTGATGCATCGCGAGCCAATGACGTCATCACATCTGCGACCGCGGGTCAAACTCTGCACCCCAGTGCCTTCATTGCCATCTCTGGGGATTTCAACCACGTTACCTTGGCATCAACACTGCCCACCTTCACGCAGTTTGTGGACTGTAAAACCAGGGACAACAAAACAATAGACCTTCTGTATGCTAATGTTAAGGACGCATACAGCGCCACAGCTCTACCTCCACTTGGCAGAGCTGACCATAACATACTGCATTTAAAGCCACGCTACATTCCTGCAGTCCAGCGGCAACCTGTGACCACCAGAACTGTTCGGCGGTGGTCACAGGAAGCAGAAGAGACTCTCCAGCGATGTTTTGAGGTGACCAACTGGGATGTTCTCTGTGACACGCAGGGGGAGGACATTGAAGGACTCACAGACTGCATCACAGAGTACATCAACTTCTGCACAAATAACATCATCCCCACTAAGACTGTGCGCTGGTACCAACAAACAAACAACAAACCCTGGGTAACCAAGGACATCAAGGCAACACTGAACAGGAAGAAGGCTGCATTCAGGAGTGGAGACAAAGAGGAGCTGAAGAGGGTGCAGAGTGAATTCAATTCAATTCAATTCAATTCAATTCAATTTATTTTGAAGGTGAAGATCTCAGAGGGGAAGGACTGTTACAGGAAGAAGCTGGAGAACAAGCTCCAGCAAAACAACATGAGGGAGGTGTGGAGTGGGTTGAGAACCATCACTGGTCATGGTAAGAAGGATGACCAGAGGATGGAAGGAGACCTACAGGAGGCCATTCAGCTAAACCTGTTTTTCAACAGGTTTGACGATGCCTCCCCCCAGCTCCTCTCATGACGCTTCCCCCACTGCTCACTCACTTCGCACCTCTTCAACCATCCCCCTCCCCCCGTCACCCTCCCCTGGTGCCCCCTCCCCTGCACCCCCCTTACACCATGTCTCTCCAACGTCTCCACTATCACCTCAGCCCTCCTGCCCCCCTCCATCGCTGGGGCTCCCTACCATCACCATCTCTGTGGAGGATGTGAGAGGAGAGTTCAGTCGCCTTCGTCCAGGAAAGGCTGCAGGTCCGGACGGCCTCAGCCCCAGAGTGCTGAAAGGATGTGCCACTCAACTGTGTGGGATTTTCCAGCACATCTTCACCTTGAGCCTGAGCCAGATGGTTGTCACATGTCATGAAGTCACTGGAGAGACTCGTCCTGAAGCACCTCCGCACAGTCGTCGGACCATCGCTGGACCCCCTGCAGTTTGCGTACCAGCCCCATATTGGAGTGGAGGATGCCATCATCTACCTGCTGCACAGAGTTTATTCTCACCTGGAGGAGGCAGGCAGCACTGTGAGAGTCATGTTCTTTGACTTCTCCAATGCGTTCAACACCATCCGACCTGCCCTCCTCGGCAACAAACTTTTGGACATGCAGGTGGATGCTCCACTGGTGGCCTGGATTACCAACTACCTCACAGGCTGCCCACAGTATGTGAGGCTGCGGGACATCACGTCGGACACCATTGTGAGCAGCACGGGGGCGCCTCAGGGGACGGTCCTGTCTCCCTTCCTGTTCACACTCTACACCTCAAACTTCAGGTTCCGCTCACAGTCCTGCCACCTGCAGAAGTTCTCAGACGACTCTGCCATCGTGGGCTGTATCAGCAGGGACCAGGAGACTGAGTACAGAAGTGTGGTGGACAGGTTCGTGGAGTGGTGTGGACTGAACCATCTGCAGCTCAACGTCACCAAGACAAAGGAGCTGGTGGTGGACTTCAGAAAGCAGAGGACCTGTCCAAACCCCATCACCATGAACGGATCAGAGGTGGACATCGTGGAGGACTACAAGTACCTCGGTGTCCACAATAAACTGGATGGTCTAGAAACACCCACGCCGTCTACAAGAAAGGTCAGAGCCGACTGTACTTCCTCAGGAGGCTCAGATCTTTCAACGTCTGCAGAACCATGCTGCAGATGTTCTATCACTCTGTGGTAGCCAGCGTCATCTTCTACGCTGTAGTGTGCTGGGGCAGCAGACTCAACAAGCTCATCAGGAGAGCTGGTTCTGTCCCGGGAGTCGAGTTGGAGTCTGTGGTGGAGGTGTCTGAGAGGAGGATGCTGAAGAAGCCGCTCAGCATCATGGACAACACCTCCCACCCCCTGCACGCCACACTGATAGCCTGTCAGAGCACCTTCAGTCGTCGACTCAGACCTCCAAGGTGCACCACAGAACGCCACAGGAGGTCTTTCCTACCTGTGGCTATTAGACTGTATAACGCCTCCTCCACCAGCAGGAGGGAAACGTAACGGACTCATTCAGCAGAATCATTTGCAATAACCGTAAAGGTCATTCCCTTTCACTTTGTCTCCCGTTTTGCACTTTGCACTTTGCACATATCATGTTTAATTGTTAAAGTATTCTATTCTGTATAGTTTCACTTACTTTGCACACTTCACCTCACATACTGTGACACTTTTCACAAATTTTTACTTTTCAATCTGTACTTTTTGTTTAAAAAGGGACAGACTATTTAATTTAATTGTATTTTATTGTGTCTAAGTTTCATCTGCAAGGCCACTAACATAGATCTTTTTCACAGAAGACATTTTAACTTGTCACAGTAGGAAAAGCACAAGAATAAGCAATCAGATGAATGAATCATGACTTCCATTTAGCTGCTGTTCGTGCTGGGTGCTGGCATTTTGCACGCTGACTCACTGTTATGGCAGTCATAGTCACTGTTAACACCTGTGCTTTTCCTACTATAACAAGTCAAAATGTCTGCTGTGAAAAAGGTCTTTTGTGGCTGACTCCTCCCTCCTCTCCCATGGACTCTTCCCCCCCTCCCATCTGGTAGAAGGCTCTGCACCATCAGAAGCAGGTCTTCCAGACTGTGCAATAGTTTCTTACTCTAAGTGGTCCAGCTCCTGAACACCATGTTGCAGGCATCCAGCCCGGACTCTATCTTCCACACCCTGATTTGACCCCACCCCAAGATTTATACCCACCTTCACCAACCCCAAAGACCTATAGCTATTCATACTGACCACCCAATTTGCTCAGCCACTTTAATGAACAATTCAAAAGACAATCTACAGATACTCTTTTAGAGGGTATACACGTATATCATGGGGCCAGTAGATTTCAGGTCATATCGATGTTGATCTTTCTGTGTTACATTCAGTTCTAAGGCTTTTGTTAAATCGACAAAGAAAGGGAAATTTGTTTACAATATCATTAACAGTAAAGGTGTGTTAAACACAGGACCAGGGAATAGAGATTGGTGTGATGGCGTTGGGCTCAGGACAAAATACGATGAGGGGTTTCACCATTTCTGAGGCAATTTGGCTTTCAAAGATAATGAATCATATTGATTAGTGGGACTTACTGCAAAATCCATCTAGATTTGGCCACCACCTCATTGAACATTTTAACTGATTCAGTCTCGTAAAATAACTAAGCTATCAATTTGGTAATATGATTAATAATTAACTTACAGTCACCACAGTGTGATACTTAAGTTACCACACTGATAGCTAGTTGAAGGATTTTGGAGTTCTTTACAGAGTAGAGGTTGGCAGTATTCACTTTTGTACAACATTAAAGATCTGTCTCCTCATTAACCAGTGCATTCACGGTAATGCCCCCCCTCACCTCAAGGAACTGCTCACCCAACACACCACAACACGCTCCCTCCGCTCCCTCCGCTCCCTCCGCTCCAATGACTCTTCTTATCTCCACATCCCCAGGACCAAACTCGCCACCATGGGAGGCTGGGCCTTCTGCTCAGCAGTTCCCCCGCCTGTAGAATTCACTCCCAGACCATCTGAGGGCACCACAGACAGTAGAGTCCTTTAAAAAAGGACTAAAAACCTTTCTCTTTTTCTGTTTTTATGATGCTGACTGATTTTCTTTTTTGTTGTTTTTACAATTTCCCTATTGATGTTTTATGTAGCACTTTGAGATTTGTGAAGTGCACTACAAATAAAATGTATTATTATTATCAAAGAAGATAATATGTATAGCAAAACAGTGATTAGTCAGTCATACAAAACAATCTAAATGTGCCTAGCCGAAGAAGTGTGTGTGTGTGTGTGTGTGTGTGTGTGTGTGTGTGTGTGTGTGTGTGTGTGTGTGTGTGTGTGTGTGTGCCACTCTATGCAAGGTGATGCACTATCCCTGCTGCTGTTCTGCACAGGTCTGAGCCCCCTCAGCCAGATCCTTTCAAAGAGTGGCTATGGATACCAGTTGCAAAGTGGAGCAACCCTCAGTCACATCCTGAAAAGTCAGCTGAATGGAACAAGGTCCAAGCCATCAACAGGAAGGCCCTGCTAGTCATCAGGAGGAGATAAAAGCCACTGATATCAAGACAAGACAATCATAGGAACTGCTAAGATACTGTGCAGAACCCTCAACCTCCCAGGCCTCTGGTAGAGGACACAAGCTTGAGGAAGACACACCACCACCATCCCCAAGGAGGGGCGAAGAGAAGGGGAAATTTTATATATATTATATTTATGACAATGAGTCAATTGTAATTGTAAAGGGATCAACCACAGTGCTTAATCTAAAGAGAATTAACAATAACTCTGCAGTTTGTCTAAACCCTATGGGGCTTTGTGTTTGGGTTCAGTCTACTGTCACTTCACTGTTTTCCAGCAGTAGTAGGCAGCTGTTATCATAGAAAAAGTCCTGATGAACCCACCATACACTGTGTACCTGCTGAGTACACAGATATAGTTCGCCGCTAGCTGCTGAAGTGAACAAAGTGGAGCAGCTAAAGAAACAAATTTTCCTCAGGACACACTAAAAACCAAAAACAGAGGCTTTGTGAGGCTTTTTATAATTTGGATTTTAAACTTTATATTAACATTAATTGAAAAAGTAAAATGAATAATGAATAAGAAAGAAATATAAAAAGTAAAAGCCCACAATCCAGAGCAATACAGAACAGTGCTTACAGTGTTCCTTGATACAAAAGGCGTGGTGGTTGATATTTATTATGTTTACAATACATTCTCTGTCAGGAACAGCTGTGCAAAGATGAAAATGGTAACCTCCTCCCACTACGCTACAACAACTACGACTATGCTTGCTTCCTCCCTTTTAGGTGTTGCAAGACTTTGACCAGTTGTTTGGAGCCAATACTTCATCAAAACCAATAAGGCAAGCCATAAACCAGAGCAAGATGCCCTGCTACATCCAGTCTGCTGAGGAGAACCCTGATAAGGATGGTGAGGTCCCAGGTAAATGATTTACATTAACCTGGTGTGTATCTGGACAACAACAAATGTTGATTAATTTATTGACCATCAGAAATTGTTGCGTAGACAAATTGTGTTTTTATTGACAAAAGCTTTTCAGATTTGAATATTTATGTATCAAGGGCTAGGTGTAGGTCATACTGAAAGCAGGTGTTCGGATAGTGACATGGCCTCACTGCTGCTGCTGGTCTTCCTCCTGCGTGGATTGCATCAGAGGTAGACAGTCACAAAACTAACAACAAACATAATTGAACAGAGTGCATTTCAGTGAGGAAATGATGTACAAAAACATTGATTGCATTATAACATACTGAACAGATGCCATCAAAGGTTTCTGTCTAGAATCAATCAATCAATCAATCTTTATTTATATAGCATCAATTCACAACAGCGTTATCTCAAGACTCTTTACATAAAGAGCAGGTCTAGACCAAACTCTTTAATTAGAGAGAGACCCAACGATTCAGGAATTCAAAATTAAGGATTCAAGAATCCCCACATGAGCAGCGTCAGATATTATATTAGGACACAGTGGCAGGAAGAACTCCCCTTTAACGGGAAGAAACCTCGAACAGACCCAGGCTCAATGTGGGCGGCTTCTGTAGGGGTCCGCGTTGGGTGGAGGTTGGACAGAGAGAGAGAGAGAGAGACAGAGGGAGAGAGACAACACAAACAGCAACTCAAAACATTTTTATTGTCCATGTGTTAAATAATTAGCTCTGCTAAGTGATAAGACACCGACTTGGGAGTACATGTTTTACTCACTGAGGGTTCTAGGTTTACACTGCAGGGTGTTGGAAAGCAATGAAACAGTGTCAGAAGGAACTAGTCATAATATAGAGTACATTTGCACTCTAAGTGTTCAAATGTAACTATATTTGGAGTATATATTTTACTCTTTTGACGGCGTTCAGTCAACACCGAACTCTTGGACCTATATATGCGCCTAAATTGGTGTTAAATATACACTTGCAGAGTATAATATACACTGTGATTTTTGCTGTGCTTATGGCTCCATGTCTTATTCATTATTCCTCTCCTTCACAGTCAGTTTAAATTTTGATATGCTTTTATTCTATCTCAGTGCAGACAGGGAACCTTTTCAATCATCCCTATTCTTCAGCAGACAGAACAAAATAAAACAGTGACCTTGTTAATTTCTAATTATTTGAAAGCAGAAACATGCTCTATTAGGTGGTATCCTCATGGCTCAGATAAGATATCACCTTATCCCCTTAGCAGAGGAATGATGAGCTCTCTGGTGGGTGCAGTATCACTAGACTATTTCACTGCAAAACAAGTACTTTGGTGGCAACTGTCCTCTCTATTCACTGCTTCTATTACCAGCCTGGAAAAGATTACTAGGGTGTTCAGGGAATGTGGTCCTTATCATTCACTCTTACAGGAGCAATCTAGAAGTTAGAGCTGGAGTTTTAGTTCAGAACATTCAAAAATGAACGGACGATATCACCAGAGTGTGTGCAAATTTTACTATTGGCATTATACCAAAGATGTTATTGTGCTGTTTTGCAGAGATATCGGACTGTGCTCTGGGCAGACAGAGAAGAAGAAGACGACAAGGAAAGATGGTGGACTGTGTTTCCATCAGTGAAGCTCAGAGGCTCAGACTCAGTTAAAGATGATGGATGATTTTTCCCCGATGTGGAACTGTTAATGTGAAGCTGAAGACCAGATCATCATCACTATCCTGTTGCTGCTGTTTTCTTTCACCCAGATGCAAAGTAGTTTTTATGTTCTGTTTGATCTGTTCTGTCCAAAGTGTAAATATCTGTAGAAACAGTATGTTCTATGTGTGTGCAGCATGAAGTGGTTTCAACTTTCATTTCATCGTGCAACTGTGTGTGCCAAAATGGCAAATAAATAAACCTTAAACCTGGAATGAGATAAGACAATGTCTATAAAGTTTTGAGGGCATTTTTATTTAGGGTTTATGGGGGGGTTGATGAGGGTGTGAAGAGAAGTTAAAATGCTACACACTGTTTTTTGGAGCAGATGGCCATTTCTGCACGTTGCACGTTTAACAGCACATGTACCTGATGTGGGGTTTGATGTGCCCCCTGTGTACTGCAGAGAGCTCCTGACTATACCCACACTGTATGGTCAGAGGTGCCACAGCCTTAAACAACTTTCAGCCAGAGAAACAGAAAAGCAGTAAGTTACCATGTAGTCAGTGAATTGTAGATAGTTCATTTAATTACATTAGAAATACCATTAAATCATTTACGAGTGCATATTGTGGACTGTTTTCAGCGGCGGATTAGTGAGTATTTGGGGCAAAAGGATGGTGTATTTGGGGCTCAAATAAACTACAGTGCATGTGTTAATTGTAATGAATAATTATTAATGATTAATTATTATATGATTAATGTGTCGTTAATAGTTTTTGGACAACAATGGAGCTCTATAGCACAGACATGTCAGGCTGTTGTACATATACATTACTTATTAGTAGATATATTTGTTGTTGGTTTACGTATGCACATGGGATTTGGTGACAAAAATAAAAATATAAAATGTCATAGAATTGTCCCTTAAACCACTGGTTTTGGATAAACTGTCCTTGTCTCAGTACTTACAATAGTCACATTTGCCATGTTTTGCAGAAAAAAAACTGTAGAGTTTGTGAAGAATACCTAAGATATCAATTTCCATTGAAATTTCTTTTAAATCCTAATGTGATATAACACCTACGTCAGCACAAAGACATTTTAATCTTGCAGTCAGGTAGGAGCACACGTTCTTTCACAGTTTGTGCTTAAAGAAATCAAATAAAAGGCCAGAAAACTGTTCAGAATTTTTTTTTCCAGGAAATCTAAAGATAGATGGCAAGCGTTTTGAGAAACTTTCATTGTCTCAATCATAACAATGTTTCTGAATGTTAAATGGAGCGTGTAAAGAATGTAGTCTTTCACATGTTTACATCTGTGATCTAACAATCATGACGTGAATTATCAAATCAGCAGCTGCTGGCACATAATATTGTCTCTGACTGCAAAACCTTGATGCATATTAAGTAAACTAAAAGTCTGAGAGTTAGTGCTGGAAAAAAAGAAGCAGCAATTAAAGTCGATTTCTGCTTCTACATGAATGAACCTGTTTGCCTTGCACAAAGTATGGCTGTATTCAAATAGCCTGCATGGCTGTGCTGCAGGCACCACAGGCTGCTCTGGGACCACTTTACATCCCTACAGTTGATGCATTAAAATCTCACCCATATGATAATTTTGTCCCATGCATTGTTGGGGTAAAGGCAATATATGGAACTCATTTATTTCAAACTTCACAAGGATACTTTAAAACACAGCGCTGAAATAAGGTGGCTTTTGCAGAGACAGAGTAAACCCTCTTAACTCTGCATGTGTGGATAATGTAAAATGTAAAAAAAAGTCATGCTAAATGCTAAAACATGATAAAACTTTGGTGTCTCCATGATTTGAAACTTAAACGTATAAATGTGAATAAATGCAATAAAAATTGACAGTCACTCTGCTTACTATTTATAGGATGACCAGACCAAAACAAATATGCACCCCACCCCTCCCCCAACTCGCAGTTCCATTACTGCTGCTTGACTGGATCTCTCTGTTCTGTACATAACTGCTGCGCTAGAAAGGAAGAGAGCCAAATATGCATCCCTGGTAGCAGACTGCCGAAGGCAGGGGTGGAAGGCCCGCTGTGAGCCGGTCGAAATAGGCTGCAGGGGCTTCGCAGGGCGATCTCTACACCGGGTCCCGGGATTCGTAGGGATCTGTGGGCAGCAGAGACGACGAGCCACCAAGAACATCTTGGTAGCCGCTGAAAAGGCTTCCCGGTGGCTCTGGATTAAGAGGGGTGATGAGTGGCGCATTTACACTCCCCTCCAAAAGTATTGGAACAGTGAGGCCAGTTCCTTTATTTTTGCTGTAGACTGAAAACATTCGGGTTTGACATCAAAAGATGAATATGAGACTAGAGATCAACATTTCAGCTTTTATTTCCAGGTATTTACATCTGGATCTGATACACAACTTAGAAGATAGCATTATTTGTAACGGAACACCAAATTTTTTGGCGAGCAAAAGTATTGGAATAGATAGACTTAAAATAGATTCATGTGAAAAGACTTAATATTTAGTTGCAAATCCTTTGCTTGCAATAACTGCATCAAGCCTGTGACCCATTGACATCACCAAACTTTTGCATTCTGCTTTTGTGATGCTTTCCCAGGCTTTCACCGCAGCCTCTTTCAGTTGTGGTTTGTTTTGGGGGGTTTCTCCATTCAGTCTGGTCTTTAGCAGGTAAAATGCATGCTCTACAGGGTTGAAGTCTGGAGATTAGACTAAAAGACCTCCCACTTCTTGCCCCTGATGAACTCCTTTGGTGTTTGGGCAGTGTGTTTTGAATCATTATCTTGCTGCACCATGAAGGATCTCCCAATCAGTTTGGTTGCATCTTTCTTTAAATTGGCAGACAAAATGTTTCTGAAGACTTCTGAGTTCATTTTGCTGCTGCCATCATGTGTTACATCATCAATGAAGATGAATGAGCCCATCCCAGAAGAAGCCATGCAAGCCCAAGCCATGACGTTACCTCTACTGTGTTTCACAGATGTTTGGGATAATGAGCAGATCCTCTCTTTCTCCAAACTTTCTAGCCTTTCCATCACTTTGGTAAAGGTTCATCTTTGTCTTATCAGTCCATAAAACTTTGTCCCAGATTTTTTAGGCTTGTCTCTGGACTTTTTGGCAAATTCCAGCCTGGCCTTCCTATTCTTCTTGCTAATGAGTGGTTTGCATCTTCTAGTGTGGCCTCTGTACTTTTGTTCATGAAGTCTTCTGCGAACAGTAGACTGTGACACCTCCTGCTCTCTGGAGGTTGATGCTGATGTCACCAACAGTTGTTTTAGGGTCTTTCTTTACAGCTCTCACAACATTTTTTGTCATCAACTGCTGCTGTTTTCCTTGGTCTACCCGTTCGACGTCTAACGTTCGTTACTTAGTACACCAGTGGTTTCTTTCTTCTTCAGGACATTCCAAATGGTTGTACTGGCTACGGCCAATGTTTGTGCAATGACTCTGATTGATTTTCCATCTTCTCTCAGCTTCACAATTGCTTGTTTTTCACCCATGGACAGCTCTCTGGTTTTCTTGTTGGTTACGCCTCTAACTATAAATGCAGTCTGCACAGGCAAAACCCAAATCTGAAACTGAACGTAGACACTCAGCGCTATTTATTGTTTGAATAATCAATGTAATAGGACACACCAGGGTAACAAAACACACCTGTCAGTCACATGTTTCAATACTTTTGCTCACATGAAAAATGGGTGGGTTCAAACAAAAGGTGCTAACTTCTAAGTTGTGTATCAGATCCAGATGTAAATACCTGGAAATAAAAGCTGAAATGTTGATCTCTTGTCTCATATTCATCTTTTGATGTCAACCCCAAATGTTTTCAGTCTACAGCAAAAATAAAGGAACTGGCCTCACTGTTCCAATACTTCTGGAGGGGAGTGTAGCTACCTGGACACAGGTCGGGGCCTGATCACCCCCGGCTGGGTTGCCTGGAAGAGGATGTCTGATGATAAGACAAAAAAACACCCTAAAAACACCCTATGACGCCAGGTCTATCACTGACGAGGTGTCCAGGTTGCAGCGTGAGGTGTATCAAATGACTTTTGTGTTACAGTGTTAACTCAGTACTGTACCTCTGTTGTGACTACAGAGGTGGAAGGTGTGTCACTGAAATGGAAAAGATGACTAAGGTCCTTGAACTTGTCTTAAAATATCTTTATTGTTAAGCAAGTTCTTAAACTTAAAGGCGAAATATGTTGTTAGTCCATCTGCTCTAGGATGATGCAAAGCGGTGCTAACTGATGTGATACCACTGCTGGCAGGATGGCAGAAGTGAATAATCTTGCTGGTTTCTGTTGTCACCAACATTCAATTTAGAGATTTAGCTCATTGTTGCCCAACCTGAAGAATGATACACTCATGTCATTTTTAAAACTAAACAATACAAGTGAGCAAGTTTTAAAGATTTACATCTTTAGAGGGAACCAGCAGGTTTGGAGCTGAGAACCACAGATAGAATAGAGGAGTCAGAGAGCAATTTGTAGATAAAGAACGATAAATAAAAATTCTGGTCTTATCTTTTACATAAATCCAATTAAAATGTATTACACATAATAATGGTGTTAAATTGCACATTCATTTGGAATATCTTTTTGCAATCATGACTATTATTGTTGTTGTTGATAATAATAGTAACCATACTAATAGGCATTCAGGAATTCAACATTAAGGATTCAAGAATCCCCATATGAGCAAGCACCAGGTATTAGGCAACTTTGGCCTGAAAAACTCCCCTTTAACAGGAAGAAACCTCGAACAGACAATGACATGACAATAGTTAATATATGAATAATAATAACATGACTAAAATTAGTAAAAAGTGGTGGCAGCTGACGATCCACAGCAGTGATTCATGAAGCCAGAGAACCACAGCAGGAGAACCAGGACCAGGATCCACAGGAACCAGAGAACCACAGCCAGGAGAACCAGGACCAGGATCCACAGGAACCAGAGAACCACAGCAGGAGAACCAGGACCAGGGTCCACAGGAACCTGAGAGGTGAGAAAAGCACAGAAAGGCTCCGGGGAAGATATCAAGTTAGTAACAGACATTAAAGAGAGATGAAAAAAAGTAACACATAAAATATTGGAAGTAACAGATGAAATTACTAACAGAAGAAAAGAAAGTCTTTTTTTTTCATTTAAAAGAGGGCAGTCAACTCTGTAGGCCCTCTAAGTTTCCCAGCTCATCCAAGGCTTTAGGGCTGTTAGAGCAAAAGACATGACCAGGAAAGCTAAGCTAACTATGGGCTGCTGATTAAGTTATAAACTTCACCAGGTAGCACAGTGCCATACCATGCAGGGCCTTAAAAGTGGTGACTAAAGATCTAAAATCAATTCCCAAATGAACAGGCAGCAAGTGACGGAAGCTAAAGTAGATGACATAAGATCATCTTTTTGTGCTCTGGTTAAATGTATGGCAGCTGCGTGACTTTTCACAACACGATTATCATGGCCAACAGAATTCACCGTGACCATATCATCGTACAAAACAAGCAGCTCCACTTAATGGACATTGAAAGGCAACCAATTGAACTGGTAAGCTGCTTATCTTTTCTTCTTCACGGACTCAAACAGCGTCAGCTGTCCTGTATCCGTGGCTCTGTCTGAATCCCTGGCTCCAACTCTGTCATAACTAAGCTTTAACAACACAACTGAAACCTTAATGGAACATTTCCTGTTTCAGGGCAGCAAACTAACTGCAGCTCACTATCCACTGTGGTCAAATTCTCAGTACCATGGAGGTGAAGGTGGTGAACAGGTTGGCGGTGTTACTGCCTACAGAACTGTCTCCCTCCCCCCTCTCGGCTCTTCTGACCACCATAGCATACTGCTTGCTCTGCTTACTCAGCTGTGGTAAAGAGGACAGAGAAAGTCATCAGGGACATCAAACAGTGGACACCGGACAGTATCGACAGGCTGCAAGGGTGTTTTGAAACCACTGACTGGAATATCCTCACATCCTCTTCCTGAGCAAGCGGAGACAGTCTCAGCATACATCTCTTTCTGTGTGGACAATTGCATCCCCATCAAAAAGGTCATTATCTTCCCTAACAATAAACCCTGGGTGACTAAAGATCTGAAAGACATTCTGAATAAGAAAAAGAGAATTCTTTTCTCTGGTTCAGAAGCTGAAAAGAAGGAGGTCAACAGCGAGGTCAAGCGAGCCATAAAAATTGCCATGCTGCAATACAAAAACAAGGGCAAAGGCAAAAGGGAACCTCCGCTCAGCTTGGTAGGGCCTCAAGAACATGGCACTGTGAACTCTGTCTCCACCGGCCGTAAGCCCATCCAGGTTGCAGGCAGCAGCCCCACTTCACTCCCCAATGATCTCAATTCTTTCTTCACCAGATTTGAAAAAGACAACAGCACCCAGTTAAAAGCATTCATCTCCACTCTCAGACCTGATGACTCTGTCCTAACCATCAGCACAGCAGAGGTGGTGAGAGCCCTTTAAAGGACTAAAATGAATACAGCTCCAGGACCGGACAACATCTGTGGGCAGACCCTAAAGCACTGTGCTGCGCAGGGGGAGCTGTTTCAGCATCTGTTCCAGAGCTCTCTGACTAGCAGCACAGTCCCCACAATATGGAAACACTCAATAGTGATCCTTATCCCGAAAAAGGGCACTGCTAAGATCCTGAATGACTTCCGATCTGTGGCTCTCACCTCTCTGGTAATGGAGGCTATAGAGAGGATCATAAACGATCATATCACCAAGGTAACTGACCCGACCCGCTGCAGTTTGCTTACCGAGCTGGTAGAGGGGTCGATGATGCAAAGATATTCATCCTGAATACCATCCACAAGCATCTGGAAATCCGCAATACCTCAGCCTCATCCTGTATGCAGACTTCTCATCAGCATTTAACACCATGCAGCCACACATCTTAGCTGAGAGGCTTACTACACACTTCCATATCGACCACCAACTCACTCTGTGGATCATAGACTTTCTCACCAACAGGTCACAGAGAGTATTGGTGAACAACTCCCTGTCCGACATCCTCTTCACCACCACTGGCTCTCCGCAAGGCTGTGTCCTCTTCTCTTCATCCTCTACACGGACGACTGCAGATCTGCCCAGCCATATTGTCACATGGTGAAATTTGCTGATGACACAGTACTCCTGTCTCTGCTCTCCGGTCACACACAACATCACAGCTCTGCTCTGCAGAACTTTGTGGAGTGGTGTGGAAACTCGTGCCTCGGAGATGATAGTGACCTTTTCCCCTAAACAGAGACAGTTGGCTGAGGCAGTCACCACCATCATACAGGGGGAGCCAGTGGAGATTGTGGAGGAGTATAAATACTTGGGAACAAACTTTGACAACTTTTTCCTCTAACACAGAGGAAATCCTAAAGAAGTGCCATCAGAGACACTACTTACTCAGGAAGTTGAAATCATTCGGGACTAACAAGGACCTTCTTACCACATTCTATTATGCTTTCATTGAAAATGTACTAACCTTTTCTTTCACTTGCTGGTTTCACTCTATCACTCTGCAGAACAGAAACCATCTGCTGAACATGGTCAGAGTCTGCTCAAAAATCATTGAACAGCCTATTCGTTCTCTTACCGCCTTATGCGATCAGCAGACTGTGAAATCAGCTCATGAGATTTTACAGGACCCCTCCTATATTCTGTTTCCTGAGTTTGAGTGGCTCCCCTCAGGACGCAGACTCCGCTGTCCAGGCTGCAAGACGCAGAGGAGGAAAACAACCTTCCTCCCCAGGGCGGTCCAGCTCCTAAATGCTGAACACTGACCAGTCATAAGCTTTGATGCTGCTACATGAATGTATAATTTTTATAGTGCACGATTTTATAATTTATTCCTGTGTTTTATAATATAATCTATTAATAGGTTTTATCTGTGAATGTTGTCTGCTGTACTGTGAGTGTTGTTTTGTCTCTAATGTTGGATGTGTGTTTCTTGCTTCTAACTTTCATGCCCTTTTAAATTGTCCCTCGGGGACAAATAAAGTGATCTGACTCTGAATCTGAATTAACTTCTTTAGAGACATGGCTATACCAGCAAGAACTGTACACTGTTTTCCTTAATAATAAACCCTGGATCACCATTGACATTTAGACACTCCTCTACCAGAAAAAGGAGGTCTTTAGGGATACAAGCAATGAGAAGCACAAGCAGGTGCAACAAGAGCTAAAGAGGTCTACAAAACAAAAGCAACTGCACAACAACACCGGAGAAGTGTGGAGGGGTATGAGGACCATCGTTTGCTAAAAGCAGAAGAACACTCGGACAACAGTGAGTGATGAGGACTAGGCCAATGGGTTAAACCAGTACTACAATAGGTTTGACATGGCAGCCAGTGTCTGCATCTCCTCTCTCACCTGGGCCATCCCTGTTCCTCACAACAGACGAGGTGAGGGGGGAGCTCGAGAGGCTGCGTCCAGGAAAAGCAGCTGGGTCAGGATTATGCTGCTTCAGGGTCGGATGGTGTGTGTCCGAGGCTGCTTAAGGTCTGTGCAACCTGAATGGCGGAGCCTCTCCAGAGGATCTTCAACCTGAGGGTAGACACAGAGGGTTCCGGTTCTGTGGAAAACAAGTCTTGTTTTGGTACTCAGAATGCACGGCCGAGCTAAATGACTACAGACTGGTGGCCCTCACATCACACATCATGAAGACACTGGAGCCGCTGCTTCTCCACCTCTTGAGACCACGGTGCGAACATGCACCCCCTACAGTTCAGGTACCAGAAAAATATGGGGGTGGAAGATGCACTCCTCTACATACTCCACTTGGATGAGCCAGGTGGTTATGTGAGGATTATGTTCTTTGACTTTTCGAGTGCTTTCAACACCATCCAACCTTCCACGGCTAGAGACAAGCTCGAAAAGATGGGGGTGGATCCCCCCTTCACTGATTACCTGACAGGATGGCCACACTACGTCAGGTTGAGGAAATGTGTCCCTGGGACGGTGGTGACCAGCACAGAGGCTACACAGCGGACTGTTCTGTCTCCTTTCTTGTTCACCCTGTAACGGATGCTACATACCCTCCATCTGGTCAGCTGCTCGCCCTGTCACACATCTGACACGTCATCAGTGCGCTGCCACTACTGGAACTACTACCACCAGAAACATTGCGAGCTTCCCCACCAGGCAGGAAAGAAAACCTGGAGTTGATTTTAGTGTTCTCCGCCCCCTACAGAAACATCCAACTTCACCAAATATTAAAATAGAGCTATTCAATGTCCAATCACTCCTGCTTTATACACAAGCATATTTTGGATAAGGGGATTGACCTTATGTGCCTCACAGAAACCTGGCACCGACCCGATGTCTACTCTGTGCTCAATGAGGCCTGTCCACCTAGGTATAACTACACTGTGTTCCAAATTATTACGCATATGCTGTTTTTGTTCGTTTTTCCTAAATAGTCAATACAAATGACAGTCGGTACGATTTTTTAAATCCTCAACAATCATATTATAATCAGGATTATGTTAAACAAAACTTCAGATGATGACAACTGTTTTTTTTAAAATAACTCAAAATACAGTGTTCCAAATTATTATGCACAACAGTTTCAAAGCATTCAATAGGTTATAAAGAATTGAAAATTGAAATCTGTTTCTAAATCAATTTTTTTCTCAAAATAAATGCTGTTTCAATCAAAAAGGTGTTACATGTTAACATAGGAGCCCTTCTTGAATATCACCTTCACAACTCTCCCATCCATTGAACTTGTGAGTCCATGTATAGTTTCTGCCTGGATTTCATTTGCGTATGCCAGAATTGCCTCCCAGAGCTGCTGTTTTGAGGTATACTGCCGCCCACCCTCATAGATCTTCCTTGTAAGGATGCTCCACAGGTTCTCAATAGGGTTGAGGTCAGGGGATGATGGTGGCCACACCATGATCTTCTCTCCATTTATGCCCATAGCAGCCAAGGACTCAATTGTATTTTTTGCAGCATGGGATGGTGCATTGTCTTGCATGAAAATGATTTTATTCCGGAAGGCACAGTTCTTCTTTTTATACCAAGGCAGGAAATGATCCGTTAGGAACTTTGCAGAGGTCATTTTGACACCTTCGGGCATCCTGAAGGGGCCTACCAGCTCACTCCCCATTATTCCAGCCCAAAACATCACTCCACCACCTTTTTGCTGACCAACCACCAGCCACCCAGAACTCCATCCATCTGGACCATCCAGTGTAGCACGGCATTCATCAGTGAATAAAACTGTTTGAAAATTGGTCTTCATGTATTTCCAAGCCCATTGCAAACGTTTCTCCTTGTGAGCATTGGTTAGGGGTGGCCGAAATACAGCTTTATGCACAACTGCAAGCCTCTGAAGGATCCTGCATCGAGAGGTTCTTGGGACTCCAGAGGCACCAGCAGCTTCAAATACCTGTTTGCTACTCAGCAGTGGCTTCTTAACAGCTGCTGTCTTAATACGATGTATTTGCTTGACAGAAAGCTTCCTCAATACACCTTTATCTGAAGGAACCCGTCTGCGCTCTGAATCACACACATATCTTTTCACAGTACGATGATCTCTCTTAAGTTTTCGTGAAAATTTCCAGTGTTTTCATACCTTTTGCAAGGCATTGCAATATTTCACGCTTTTCATCTGCAGAAAGATCTTTCTTTCTCCCCATATTGCATGAAACCAGTGACTTGCATAATAATGTGGAACAACCTCCTTAAGTAGCTTCCCTTTAATTAGGCTCCCCTGCCAAATAAATTATCAAACCTTTCTGAAATTGATGTCATTGTTTTAAACAGACAGGAGAAACAACACAAGCAAAACGTTTCATTGAAAAACAAAAAAACAAAAGTTTATTTAACTGAAATCCTACTTGCATAATAATTTGAAACACAGTGTACACTGAGAAAGCCCGTAGCACTGGTCGTGGTGGAGGTTTGGCTGCCATCCACTGGAAAGAACTTGAACTGTTCCCCCTTCCACTACCTGAGCTGTCATCATTTGAATGCTTGGCTTTTAAATGTAAACCCCTTTTTCCTACAACAATACTCCTCATATACCGCCCACCAAAACCAAACACAGCCTTCATCCCAGAAATACATGACCTGCTCACAACACTCTGTACAACATCAGCAAATGTTGTTATACTAGGAGACTTAAACATTCATGTTAACTCCCCATCCTCCCACTCAGCAACTGAGTTTTTACATGTACTGGACCATCTCAATCTTAAAATGTTTGTTGATGTCCCCTCGACCTGGTCATCACTGACTCTGCCCCCATTAACAACCTGCAAGTCTATGACCTGGGTGTGTCTGACCACAAGGCCCTCGGAATGGAACTGCCACTACTGTTTCCCCATACCAAGGCCAAACGCTAAATCCGTTTCAGAAACCTTAAACACATTGACTCGAAATCCTTGACTCTTCATCTCCGGAAACTCTCCACCTCTGCACACTCTTCATCGGCCACTGAAGCAGTGGAAGCCTACAATAGTAGCCTCAAAAGCATCCTGGACCTTCACGCCCCTATTAAGACAAGGACAGTTACCTTCACATGCTCCGCCCCCTGGTTCACTGATGAGCTGCGGAAAATGAAGGCAGCGGGGCGTGTCCTTGAGCGGCGCTTTAAAGCTTCCAGACTAACAGTTCACAAACAAGCCTATCGTGAGCATCAGAAGGCTTACTCCAAATCACTTGCAGCTCTTAGATCGACGTTCTGCTCCAACATAATCAATAATAGCCCTGGAAATTCCAAGCAACTCTTCACCACCATAAACCATCTTCTCAAACCACAAACTCACACATACAGCTCCACAGAGGAGCAGTGTAATAACTTCATTGCCTTTTTCACTGCTAAAGTGGACACAATCCGCGCCTCTCTCTCTCACTCTAGTCCCCCCTCTCAGCCGGATACTGATCACCCCATGCCAGTGGGCTCCCGGACCCTCTCAAGTTTTACTGACACCACACAGCAAGAGGTCCAAAAACTCATCTGCAAGATGAAACCCACCACATGTGCCCTGGAAGGTTTTTAGTCTACTCTTAAATGTAGAGAGGGTGTCTGCCCCCTGAACCCAAACTGGAAGGAGATTCCACAGGAGACAAGCTCCCTGGTATAACTCCCAGACATGTGAGCTTAAGCAACACTCACGAAGGCTAGAAAGGACATGGCGGGCCACCAAAGTGGAAGAATCCGTTTAATCTGGCAAGATAGTCTTAAAACCTATAGAAAGGCCCTCTGTAATGCCAGAGCTGCCTACTACTCCTCATTAATAGAAGAAAATAAAAGCAACCCTAGATTCCTTTTTAGCACAATAGCTAGGCTGACAAGGAGCCAGAACTCTATTGATCCTTGTGTTCCCTTGGAGCTCAGCAGTAACGACTTCATGAGCTTTTTTAATGATAAAATCCTAACTATTAGGGACAAAATTCAGCACCTCCTGCCCTCAACAGGGTCTGGTCCAACTTCAAACCTAGGAACCATAGAAACAGCTGTTAGACCTGATGTGTACTTGGACTGTTTTTCTCCAATTGATCTTGCTGAATTGACCTCAATAATCTCCTCATCTAGATCGTCAACATGTCTCCTAGACCCCATTCCTACTGGACTCCTTAAAGAGGTCCTGCCCCTAATTAACACGTCCTTACTGGATATGACAAATCAGTCTTTACTAACAGGCTATGTACCGCAGTCCTTTAAAGTAGCAGTAATTAAACCTCTCCTGAAAAAGCCTACTCTTAATTCAGGTGTGTTAGCTAACTATAGACCTATATCCAACCTTCCCTTTCTCTCCAAGATCCTGGAGAAAGTTGTAGCTAATCAGCTGTGTAATTTTTTAAACTGTAATAGTCTATTTGAGGATTTTCAGTCAGGTTTTAGAGCGAACCACAGCACAGAGACAGCACTGGTGAAGGTTACAAACGACCTCCTTATGGCATCAGACAGAGGACTTCTCTCTGTCCTGGTCTTGTTAGACCTGAGTGCTGCTTTCGACACCATCGACCATCACATCCTGTTACAGAGGCTGGAACAGTTCATTGGTATAAAAGGAACTGCATTAAGCTGGTTTAAGTCCTATTTATTAGATCGATTTCAGTTTGTACATATTAATAACGAATCCTCTGTCCACACTAAGGTTAGACATGGAGTTCCACAAGGCTCAGTGCTTGGACCAATACTCTTTATCTTATATATGCTTCCTCTTGGTAATATTATCAGGAAGCACTCCATTCATTTCCACTGTTATGCAGATGATACACAATTATATTTATCAATAAAGCCAGATGAACCCAATCAGTTGGTTAAACTTCAAATCTGCCTTAAGGACATAAAGTCCTGGATGAGCAGCAACTTTCTGCTGCTAAATTCAGATAAAACTGAAGTTATTTTGCTCGGCCCCAGACACCTCAGAGACAGCTTTTCCACTACCTTAACTGCTCTGGACGGCATTAATCTGGCCTCCAGCTCCACTGTGAGGAATCTGGGAGTCTTATTTGATCAGGATTTGTCCTTTAACTCCCACATTAAACAGATTTCTAGAACTGCCTTTTTCCATCTACGTAATATTGCCAAAATCAGGCCCATCATATCCACTGATGATGCAGAAAAATTGGTCCATGCATTTGTCACTTCTAGGTTGGACTATTGTAACTCATTATTATCAGGCTGCCCCAATAAGTCGTTAAAGACTCTCCAGTTGGTCCAGAACGCTGCTGCTCGTGTTCTGACGAGAACTAAAAGAAGAGACCACATTTCTCCTGTACTGGCTTCTCTTCATTGGCTTCCAGTAAAATCTAGAATAGAGTTTAAAATCCTTCTCCTCACCTACAAGGCTCTTAAGGGTCAGGCCCCATCATATCTTAAAGAGCTTATAGTACCGTACTACCCCACTAGAGCACTGCGCTCCCAGAATGCAGGTCTACTGGTGGTTCCCAAAGTCTCCAAAAGTAGTTCAGGAGGCAGAGCTTTCAGCTATCAGGCTCCTCTCCTGTGGAATCTCCTTCCAGTTTGGGTTCGGGGGGCAGACACCCTCTCTACATTTAAGAGTAGACTAAAAACCTCCCTTTTTGACAAAGCATATATTTAAGGGCTGGATCAGGCCTTAGACCAACCCCTAGTTATGCTGCTATAGGCTCAGACTGCCGGGGGACTCCTATGGTGCACTGAGCTCCTCTATTCTCTCTCCTCCACTTCCTCTCCATCGTTATGTCTCATGTCAGCCAAATGTCTGCCTCTAACTTGCTATCTTCCCCGGAGCGTTTCTGTACTTTCTCATCTCTCAGGTTCCTGTGGATCCTGTGGATCCTGGTCCTGGCCCTGCTGATGTGGTTCTCTGGTTCCTGTGGGTCCTGGACCCGGTCCCCCTGATGTGGTTCTGTGGTTCCTGTGGATCCTGGTCCTGGTTCTGCTGATGTGGTTCCCTGGTTCCTATGGATCCTGGTCCTGGCCCCGCTGATGTGGTTCTCCACCAGCCAATGGATGTGCATCTGTCCAAGGCTACAGCCTGTCCGTCCTTGGGAGCTGGATCTCTCCTTCACTGTGGTGCTCCCGGAGGTTTCTCTTTTCCCACTGGGTTTTTTGAGTTTTTCCTTCCCGAAGAAGGAGGGTCATAAAGGGCAGGTGATGCCTCGGACTGATCCATTGGCCTCATCGACTGCTGGACTCTTTATTAGATTGTTTGTTCGCTTACACTTGTTTATTTCAGTGAACTTTGTAAAGCACTATGAGACACTCTGTTGTGATATTGGGCTATACAAATAAAATTGAAATTGAAATTGAAATTGAAATTGAGAGGAGCCTGATAGTTAAAAGCTCTGGCTCCATCACTACTTTAGAGGACTTTAGGAACCACCAGTAGGCCTGCATTCTGGGAGCACAGTGCTCTAGTGGGGTAGTACGGTACTATGAGTTCTTTGTGCTTGCATATTTTGTGACATTTTATCTTCCTTACATACTACTCTATACTTGCTTATACTATCTCTTTTAATTTCATAGTTTAATCCACTCCCCTTTATTGTGGTCTGCATTTAGGCCTTTCATTGACATTGTTTTCCCTGAATATTTTGAATGAGGTTGTTATTCTGGGACTTCTGTCTTATGCTTTGTATATAAAATGTGTGCTTTTGGTAGAGCAGTCTCTGGTTCCCATTCATTCTGGGTCTTGTGTACTGAGCATGATCTGTTCACATGCATTACAAATGTGTGAGACATTACTGTGTTAAATGTCAACACAGTTGATGTGTTGACACGTGTTATTTGTTCAAATAATGTCATTTAATGTTGACTTAGATGGATTTTTCAGATTTTAAGTGTAGGTAGAAATTAGCTGGGTGAGTCCTAACTCTGTGAATAAAAGTTAAATAACTTGTTATGAGGACATAAATGAGGATAAATGATTAAAATTATTGGTGACAGTGATAAATTCCAAGACAGAGAGAGGTAGATGATGATGGTTCGGTTCTAATTTAAATGCTAATAACTCATACTGTTTTCTAATAGAGACCCTAAGTGGCCTGAATGATTTCATGACTTCTGACATAAATTGCAACATGGCCACCCTTTGAGAGGAGCGATTGGAGTACTGTGGGCTGTGACCCACTGTGGGAGAGTGGCTGCTGCAGATTCCAGGGACCACATCTGAAGAGCACAATCACAGGAACAGCTAACATACTGTGCGGAACCCTCAAACTCCCAGGCCTCTGGTAGCGGACCCAAGCTTGAGGAAGACATAGCACCACCCCTGTGGGGAGGTCTGTGACCAGGGAATCTTCCTCTTTATGGACAAAATTTGACAAAAAACTAAAAACATTTTGGGTTTGTGGGTGTTCTGGTGTGTGTTCGGTGGTCTTATGAAATCTGACAAATTTGGAGCTAGGGACACATAAATTTTTTGTGCCCATTTTGCATACAACAAGGACCAGGGCCTCCAAATTTGAGCTGTTTAACTGCTCAGGACCCAAATCTGTGAACTGAAATTTATCAAAATTGGGCCTACGTCCATGATAAGTAGTATTGCCAGTGGACAAATGACCTTTTTCATACTTCAACCAATTAAGGCCATATTTTAAGTTCTGCAATGACTTTTGCCTCAAAAATTGCACTATGTGATCTCTGTGAGGTGCTGAGCTGTGTGTCATCATTTCTATGTTATATAGTCCCTGAAACGAACTAGCCATAGAGAGATGGAAGTTTAGATCCCAGGATTCAGGATTATGGCATCAATTTTAAGTGCCTGTGCAAATTTCAGATCATTTAATGCTATTCTTGCTGAGATATAACCCTGTCCAGTTTAAATACCTGAGGCCCAATACCTTAACATTGGGCCTTGGTTATTTGAAGTGGACACAGGTCATATCTCATAATGATGGTCATAATGATTTGGGGCTGAAACGTACACATTTGGGTCGCAGATGCTCCAGGAACTTGTGCTGCAATTACCAGCCTAATATCCCACAGCATTGTGGAGATATGACCTGTGTCCACTTCAGATACCCAAGATCCATCAGTAAGGTATTGGCAGTTGGCAAACATCGGCCAATCAACTATAGCAAGTGTGGCCTTATTACAGAACAAAAAATCATACCTGAGATTTTAAAGAGATAAAATCTTATGTTACTATTACAGATGTTTGACCTACGTTGTGCATTAGAAGGAGTTCGCATAGTTTGTGTTTCAAAGGGTTAACAGTGCAGAGTGAGACTATGTGACAAGGACGTGCTGCACACTTTGAATCAGCTCTACTAGTACTGCAACAACACTAAGTGTATCTGTGGATCACTCACACAGCTGTATTGTAGTTTGACCATTTCTTTTTCACCAGACACTTTATCATTACCTTCAGAGCATCAATATTGACGTGAAGAGTTCATTGGAGGAAGAGGATGTGGTCCTCTAGAATAAGTAATACAGCTCAGTCATTGGTTGAGGTGGTACAGAACACGGAGAAAGTAAGAAAGTAAGAAGTTTTCGTTGTTTTGGTTGCTTTACTAAATCGTGACATGAAGTGTGCGTATGTGAAACTTGTGCAGACAAGTATGTAGTTGTCAGTCCTTACCAGGATTCATTCTACATATTTTCTTTGCTCGAAGTATTTGAGTGTTGGGCCCACCAGAAATGGTGAAGACTGCATATTTCTTTGTCTTTTGAACAATGGGCTCCCTCTCCCTCTCTTTCCCATTGTCCTTTAGTGTCACACATATGTGCTAAACCCACCCAGCTTTCCAGCCGCCATCTGACACACAACCCTACGACCTCAGATCATCAAAACCAGAGCTCCCCTGGTTTTGATTTGCTTTAATGTTCATTGAATTTGGTTATTGTGATGTGTTGTAGTTTACTGTGCAGCCACAAAGTTAAGATGATGTTAGTTTGCTCACACAGACACAGGGTCTACAGACTAACCATCCTTTCCTAACCTGCACCTTTATCCTACACACTCACACATACAGTCTACAATCGTGAGACAAAGCTAACAGTCACAGCACATGGCTTTCCTTTGTCTATGTTACTGGCCCCAGCCCTGGGGGTACCTGGCTCAGCTTCAGTCCATTTTGCAGAACATGGCCATTTAACAGCACTGAGCTAGAACAGTGGTTCACATTTTCACATTCACAATTTCTTCACATAATCATTTACTTACACTTTTACTTTACAAAACTATTACAAAAATTATTACAAAACTATTCAGGCTACTAGAACCTATTAATCACATTCACTTAACAACAAAGTGTATATAACCAAGGATATATTCTCTTGTTCTCTAATCTAGTACATCTTCACTGTATCCATGAAGAACAATGTGTATTTTAACATGAACTGTCCTTATAGTGATATTTTTAACCATTTCATTTTCAAAACATAAACTGCAGATAAACTCGTTCAACTTCAACAGCTCCATGCAACTACATTTGTGCCTTTACTGGTGTTTTGCTCTCTCACCTTTACACCTGTTGTGCATTCACCACTTTATATGCACTTGGCAATAGTCTTTCCCTGGTTTAGACCATAGACCACAGATTTGGTTCAGATAATAACCAGGAAATAATTTCTTGCATGAAAACATTTTTCATAGCTTCAGTGCATTTAATGAATTCACACATTTTCTGGTTTGGGCTAGCTCTCACCATCCACTGTTCCACACTGCACCAGTTCACTAGCATTAGCAAGTTAGCTAACGACCATCTCTCTCTATTTCCACAAGATTCTCTAACAAGTAATTACTTTGACCAACATGTGCAAACTAACTAAGAAGCGGTATGTTTAACTGTTCAAATCTAGCTTGCACACTCAATTTAAGGCATATTTACTGACCTGTGGTAAAGAATAGAAGAGACACACACATTGTGGTGTGTTTACTTCATGGCAGGCAGATTTATTCTTCCCCTATATGTGCTGGAAATGCTGTTCTAGACCACCCTTGTATAAACGCCTGGGTGCGGCGACGCAGCGAATTTCAATTCTTTGTCATGAAATTTCGATTAGCTATAACTCCGTCACACAAGGTCCTATCTTTACCAAATGTAATGTACTTAATGACAGTCCGGGTCTGAACACATGTACAGGCCAATTTTTAATCACAGTCATAGCGCCACTGAGTGGCAGGGGGAAGACATTCCCAAGACTTTTATGATGCTATGTTAAAAAACTCTTGAGCTTTCATCAAACACTTTCACCGTGGCCACGCCTCCTTTGCCATGAAACTGGAAATTGCTGTCCAGGCATGATTAAAACCTCACCAAACTTGGCACACACATCAGGAGACATAAAATGAGTAATCTGATCAAACCTGCTCCTCCCAGTGCCCAACAGACACAAGAGTATTTTTTCCAGTAGTGGAACCCCTGCGCACATCAGGCAGTCTGCATCACCTCTCTGGATGGTGCCATTGCCACACCATGTGATGGTGGGTTCTTTGGAGAAGATGTAGTCCTCCATTGCTGTGTCTGACCACTGTGTTTGGGCGTCATGAAAAAGGCCTTGGCTCTTCAGAAACCTCCATTGCACCAGGCTCATCTGCAGCTAACACAGAACATACTGATTTAGGTTACAACATGAATTGAATTGCTGCAGTAGTTTGTCACTTCAGACAGATGTAAAAGTACACATAGGTTGACACAATATTTGCTAATATGAATTAATGAGTGGTTCGTGACATTTCTGAAAATCTAGACAGGAAAATACACTAATTAGGGACTTTTTAAAATAGTAGCTGCACAAGGAGACTATCTTCTAGTGCAAATATGCAGTCTAAATTCAGGGTGTTGCAGGGAGGCTGGGGTTGGATAATCATATTCTAAAACATTGGGTACACACACTGTTTAATACGTTCAAAACAAATATTCTGCAAACATTAGCTAAGACCGGTAAAAAAAAATGAGCTCCCCTCCACCACATACAGAGCAGTTGTGGCTGTGGCAGGTAAACATTTCAGGTTCCAGACTTCAGGCTGTCATTGACTGCAAAGGATTTGCAACCAAATATTAAAAGTGACAATTTGATTTATGATTATGTTGGTTCGTCCAATTACTTTGGGTCCCTTACAAAGGTGGAGGGCACATATAAAATAACTTGTAATTCCTACACCATTCACCTGATTTGGATGTAAATACCCTCAAATTAAAGCTGAAAGTGTGCACTTAAAGCACATCTTGATTGCTTCATTTCAAATCCATTGTGGTGGTGTACAGAGCCGAAATACTGAAAATTGTGTCGATGTCCAAATATTTATGGGTTATTATAATCAATCAATCAATCTATCTTTATTTATATAGCGCCAATTCATAACAGTGTATCTCAAGACTCTTTCCATAAAGAGCAGGTCTAGACCAAACTCTTTAATTAGAGAGAGACCCAACGATTCAGGAATTCAACATTAAGGATTCAAGAATCCCCACATGAGCAGCATCAGATATTATATTGAGCAACAGTGGCAGGAAAAACTCCTTGAACAGAACCAGGCTCCGAGAGGGGCGGCTTTCTGTCAGGGTCCGTGTTGAATCCTTAATTTTGATTTCTTGAAGCATTGGGTCGATTAATTAAAGAGTTTAGTCTAGATCTGCTCTTTATAGAAAGCGTCTCAAGATAACATTTGTTATGAATTGGTGCTATATAAATAAAGATTGATTGACTGATCTACATACTCGTTCCAAGTCCTTTGATCCCTGACCATCGTCTCTGTTTCATCTCCCATTTTTCTGCAGCATCTATCTTTTTTCTCTGGATCGCTTTTGGCATCTGCTCTGGTTTTCTGCATGACTTGTGCAGATTTCAGAGAATTGCGTAAAAAAAAAATCACCCTATAATGTACATACACTGAGCACAATATTCATTTTCATCATGTGTTTTTTAGTTTGATATACTTGCATTTTGTGATTGTAAAACCTTTCCCTTAATTGTCACAGACCAGGTTTTAGACAATTACAGGCACACTACCACGAAACTGATTTTCTCACCGTTAACAGCGCACTGTAGTGCTGATGAAACTTGGACATATTGCATGAGGCCTCAGGGGTTTGTTAACAACTGAACAACAGATGCTGCCTGCAGCATCCCCTCTCATGGTCTAGAGAGGTTACAGTTTTCAACATGAAACGCTGCACAGCAGCAGACTGTGGGTCTCAGGGGAGGGCCAAATGCTTCTCTGGGTTCACACGCTTAGATGCAGCTCAGTGATCTGCAGACAGCCAGGCTTACCAAGTCAATTCATTAATTGGTTGAACCTTGAAAACTACTGCTACTACTAATAGTAATGGAACTAGTAATAATAATAATAAATTGTTTCAATAGCAGGGAGCACAGTGGTGTGGCGTTGAGCACTGTTGCCTCACAACAAAAAGGTTTGTGGTTCTCCGTGGAGTTTATTCTCTCTGTACTCGGCTGGACTTCGCCTTTAACCTAACATAGCCTAGTCTACTGAGCACTGCTGGTGTGCTGAGCAGTCAGACGCCATCCTACAGGATTGTTTTAGATCACATGGACTGGAAGGTGTTCGAGGCCACAGGAAATATCAGTGACTACACACCTGCTCCATCAAGAAATGTACTGAGGACCAATAAAAACAATAAAAATCGTGACCAGTCGGAAGAAAGTGATCAACTGCAATGTCGCGATCCATGGAAGCCAGAGAACTGTACCGACAATCCACAGAAATCTGTAAGATGACAAAGGCTCCATGGAAGATACCAAACTAGTAACATACATTTAAGGGACATGATGCATAGAGATGGAGAGGAAGAAGAGGAGACAGGAGCCCAGTGCAACATGGGAAATCCTAAGACTATAGCAGCACAACTAGGGGTCGGTCCAAGGCCTGAGCCAGCCATTAACTAGCTTTATCAGCTTTATCAGACAGTTTTAATTCGACTCCTAAATGTAGAGAGGGGGTGTCTATCTCCCAGACCCAAACTGGAAGAAAATTCCACAGGCGAGGAGCCCGATAGTAGAAAGCTCTGCCTCCGTCACTGCTGTAGATGACTTTAGGAACCACAAGTCAGCAGCACTCTGGGAGCACAGTGCTCTAGTGGGAGTAGTACGGTACGATGAGCTCTTTAAGATATGACAGGTACTATAGTAAGCATATTATCTCATTTCCCATTTGTCGGAGCTTCTGTGTACTGTGCTGTCGATAGCATCTTTCCATTTCGACTTTAATTCATCCTGTTATATACTTCATTGTTACGTCTAATCACTCGTTGTACATTTAACCCTTTTTTGATGTTCGGGTCTGTGGGATCCATTTTCATTTTTTTATCAAGAGAAAAATGATTTAATTAATTCTTTTTACAAACTCAGACTCACTGGCCTTGGCTCATTTTGATGAGTCAGAGTCTGAAAAAATAATTAATCGTATCATTTTTCTTTTGATAAAGAACATAAAAACGAATGAAATGGGGTCCCACAGACCCGAACACCATACTAGGCTAGCTTCTAGTTCTCAATTTCTTTTAGCAATTGTCCCCCTATTTCTACAGTTTAATAACTTTATCTTATGAGCTAGCTTAAACAGTAAGTAATAATAAGCTAGCTAAACAGTCGGCGATGGCTTCTCTCTCTCCCTCTCAGTCTCGTGCTCTCTTTTGCTCGGTGTGTTATATGGTAAATGGTCTGTATTTGTATAGCGCCTTTCTAGTTATTTCAACTGCTCAAAGCGCTTTACATGACATCCTCATTCACCCATTCACACATCATTCATACAGGAGGAATGTAATTTGGAGGAGACTATTCTTTCATACTCATTCAGTGTTCAGTGTCTTGCCCAAGGACACTTCAACATGTTGACCCATAGGAGCTGGGGATCGAACCCCCGACCTTCTGATTGAGGGACAGCCCACTCTACCACTGAGGCACAGTCGCCCCTATGTTTATTGTAGTTTATTTGCTGTGCTGGAGGCGAGGCTTAGTCAATTGGAAACATGGCTACGCATCATTAGTCGCTGTAGTTAGTCAGCCCCCACTAGCCCCCAGCCCCTAGTAGGTGTGGGCCGACCCAGCTTAGCTGGCAGTTCCCAAACAGCTGGGAAGCCGAAGTGGATGGCTCAGGAGATAGACAGACAGACAGCAGAGAGACAGAAATATTTAGTGACAGCTGCATTTCAGCAGCTCTCATCTCGTGTATTAGAAGTGCAACAACATTTCCCTTATTAACACACTAGTTCAATTAGCTGCTCTACAATTGATGGAAATGTCATAGCTGGGTCACAATAACCTTGCAGGCTCATGCCAACATTACTGCTCAGTTAGAGAGGTACCAGGAAATATTCTTAAGGTATAAAGAGTGACAGTAGCTGAGCCGTATGATTGATTGATTGATTGATTGACTGTTTAGATATGAACACAACTGACCTCTGTATTGGCCAGCAGGTAGGAAGCCAACATCACATATGGGGGGGGGGGGGGTCAGGGCTATGGGGTTTTATGTATGTTTTATATTTTTTATTAGTTGTGCTTTTACAGTTTGCCAGTGTATTTTCTCACTGGCCCTGAAGGACACACAGACCGACAAACAAGGAGGTGATTAGCGATTGGAGCGCAGGTGAAAGACTGAAAACAGATAAAAACAGCATGCAGTAACAGGAATGGAACTATGGCGTGAGGTTGGAAGGGGGAACGATGGAGCGGGAGAGCGGCACGATGGCCCGTCTGTCCTTCAGTTGTATGTGTGTATGAGGCAGCTTATGATTTGTGCCATAAGCAGCCTCACACACACATGCCCCAACTTTCCTATGGGAGCACCGTGGCAAGGAGGAAATAGGAGAATAGGAGGAGGCCCAGCAGAGCAGCCACACAATGCCACCAAGGGGCCGCAGGATGGGCTCCATCAACCAGTGTTGTCCACCCCCACATCAGCTAGAAGGAAGGTACAGCAGGGAGGCAAAGCAAGTAGCTACAGAAGGGGGAAGTCCAAGGAATCCAGGCCCCAAACTTAGGCGAGATACACATGATCTTGACAGCTGAAACAAGCTGTTCAGACAAAGTATGAATATAAGTCAAGGGTATTGTTGAGCTCACCACTGGCAGCTCGTCCTCTCATTTTTTTCACAGTTGTGTCTGGGAACGGAGCAGCAGTGGAAAGGACGTCAGTAACAGGATGTGGACTTGGACAGAGTGGCTTGTCAATGGTGTGGCTGGGAAAGACAATGTGGCAATGGACATTCTAGTGTTTATTGGGTAATTTGTAAATAAATTATTCAGCTTGAGTCTGTTGGCCCTTGGGTAACTTCTACTGCTCACCCCTGTTGGACAAACATCCAGGGGCCTTTGGCTCTCTACAAAGTGGCATTGTCAAAACCAGCCTCTCGTCTGTCCACACATTCAAAGTACAAAACTTTGATGGCATTGTCCCTGTCATCTGTTTAGGTTAAGATTAGAAAAACACAGGTGAAAGATTGTTGATTTCATTTTGGATTACTGGATGTGATCTACAGGAAATGGTGAGTGAGCTAATTTACTCATCTTCCTACATCTGGACAGCGCCCAGCCTCATAAGAACTCATATCTGTCCTCATTCTTCCTAATTAAGCAGCTGATTTAGCTCAGCATCTCAAGCAGGACACCAAAACATCTCACACACACAATATGATGAACCAAAGTCACAAAGTCACAAAGTCATAATCTTATGAAACAGCAATAAACAAAGCAAGTCAAACAAACTTGTATTGATTATATAATCTGGTTGATAAACAAAAACATTAGACTAAAAGTGATCATTAAGCAGAAAAAAAAATCAGTGTTAATGTTTCGAAACAATGACACAAGGCAAGGCAAGTTTATTTGTATAGGACATTTCAACATCAAGGCAATTCAAAGTGCTTTACATAAAACAATAAAAGCATCATAACAAAGTGCAAAAGAAACGCACCATAAAAGGACATTTAATGACAGATTCTCCCGATAAGTGGTGCATAAAATCTGAATGCTGCCTCTTTATGTTTAGTTTAGAGCTTGGGGACAGAAAACAGACTTGTCCCAGATGATCTGAGAGGTCTGGATGGTTCAGCAGGTCAGATATGTATTTTGATCTCAACTCTAACTTAGTAATGTGGCCGTTTAAGTTATGACTTCACCTTTATTGCTGGCTTCATTCATGATTTGTAACATTACAATTGTGTTCCATGTACTTACTCAGCGCTTATATTGGACCAAAGCCCCCTGATGCGGTTATGTAAATTTGTGTGTTGTCTGCATAATTATAGGAGCATATATTATTGTTTTCTATGATCTGAGCCAGTGGGAACATGAATAGATGAGGCCCCAGAATGGAGCTATGGGGGACTCCACATGTTGTTGGTTGCCTGCTCAGATGTGTAATTACCTATAGGCAGTAATCCCTGTCCTTCAAGCAGGATTCAAACTAGTTTAATACTGTATGAGAAAGCCCAACTCAGTTTTCCAGTCTAGTAATATGTTGTGGTCAACCATGTCAAATACAGCGCTGAGATCCAGTAATACCTGAAGAGTAGAAGACCTCAGCAAGAGCTGTCTCAGTACTGTGGTGTGGTTGAAATCCTGACTGGAAGACTAATATAAATTAGAATAATAGAAGAATATAAATGGTTGTTTATTGCCAGGTAGTTGTTCAACTAATGAAAAACAGCTTTTTCAATTATCCATGATTGACCTAGAAATTGGAGGTTTAATTAATTATAACTGTTCATTAATTAACTGTTCATTAATAAGGTGTCTTATGTTGTTCTTTTTTAAGAGTGGTTCGATAACGGCACACTCATCTCACAATTTATAGAAGATCTAGGGCCATATAGTTTGAAATATTTTTGGTAAAGCCTGTTGGCAGAATATCAAGGAGTATTTCAGATGTTGTATAATGCATTCCTGTAATTCCTGAATGCAGAACATGAACACGGAGTCACATGCACAAAAAGGACTTTATTGCAGCAGTTGGAAGGTGGAGATTAATGTCCGGAGCGAAGCTTGGACTAGAGATGGACAGGGATGGAAATGAGGCTGGCAGAGGTGAGGAGTAATGTCACCAAAGGGTCAGGCAGGTGCAGGTCCACTGTATACCATAAGGGTTGCAACAATGTTCAGGGGATGAAGAGTAAATGGGGTAGAAATACAGACGAGATGATAAGCTGGTGGACGGCAGGTGTGTGAGGAGAAGGAGATGATGAGCCAATTGACGCTAGGTGTGCAGGTAAGGCCAGGAGGCCACAGCTGGGAAACTGAGAGTGAGTGTAATGACAACACAGCCAGACTAGAGAAATGCAGGGAGGGGTGAGACACAGGGGACAAGTTTTTATGGTTGATTGGGTAAAATTGCATCATGGTATTTAAACAGATTTTAAGTGGACACAGGGCCAACACATATTCTGTACCTGATGTGGAGACACTGACTGCTTGCCTACTTTTCTGAATATTGTCAGGGAAGGATGCAAAGGCCCTGGTGGATAGTTCAAGGGCTACTAACACAGGGAGTCTTTTAGCTTGTGGACAGGCAGACAACAAGGCACTGCTATTACTGCATTGCCATTATTTTGGCATGCTGTTGGAAAGGTAGGACTGCCTTCATTTCTCACTTCTAAATTATAAATGCAGAGTCTCTCTTTGTAGATGTCATAGTTAACCTGGAGATTAGATTTTCGCCTCCTGTGTTCAGATTTTCAGCTCTCCCTGTTTTCTATTGTTACCATGGCATTTCTTCATAGAGATCTTTACTTTACTTCATAGAGAACTCTACTACTTCACTTTCATCTTAATGGGTGCAAAGCCATCAATACCATTTGTAATTTTAGTATTGACATTATCAACATACTCACTTGACTGAGACCCAAGAGAGGGAGGGTTAGGAGGAGAAAGCCTGAAGAAATATTTCACTGGTGTTTTCAGTGATTACCTCTCCTTGAACATTTGTATGCACAGAAATTGTTCTCTTAAATGGAACACAGGAATGATAAGAGAGAGCAACAGCAATTACCACAACCTTAGAAATGACCAGACCCATAGAAATGATTACATTTAGAGAGTGCCTCTTGTCGTATACGGTCTGCACCACATGCTGAGTGGTCAGTCCATAGTTATCAAGAACACAACTCAGTTATTTAGTCCCTCTTTTCATGGGGGTTGTCAAAATGACACCAACAACTAAACAGTCAAAGTAAACACTGAATATAGACAGCAGTCCAGCAAAGTCATTGAAAACTGTTGCACAGTACTTAGGTGGCCTGTAGATATTTAGGAACAAAGCTCAAGGGGAGGAATTCACCTGAAGAGCCATATATTCAAAGGAGGCAAAACTTTGGGAAGAAATCTGCTTGCATTGGAGGGAATCATTAAACAACATACAACTCCCCCTCCCTTCTTATATGCTCTAGCTTCACTCAGAACTGAAATTAGGTGGGGCTAACTCAACAAGAACAGCAGCACTGTTGTCTTGGTCTAAGTTTCTAAGTTGAAAACATACGGTAGTATAAAATAATTTAGGCATATGTATAATGTCAACATAGATGATTGTAGTATTGATTAAGATGTGTAACACAATTACTGAGCATGACATAAAATGTCATGCTCATAAAATGGGGTTTGAGGGGTGAAGGTGGATCTTCACAGGTAGAGTTTGGTGAGGGGGGGGGGGGGGTGCCTCCTCCTCTCGGCTCTGATGTCTCTCATGGTTAGAGCTCTGTCCAGGTGGGGGCTGAGGTGGCTCTTTCAATGTTTCTGTGTTATCTCGTCATCTTGATATGATTTGTCTTGTCCCGGGGGCAGACACCCTCTCTACATTTAAGAGTAGACTAAAAACCTTCCTTTTTGACAAGGCATATAGTTAAGGGCTGGATCAGGCCTTAGACCAGCCCCTAGTTATGCTGCTATAGGCTTAGACTTCCGGGGGACTCCTCCTCTTCCTCTCCATCATTATGTCTCATGTCAGCCAAATGTCTGCCTCTAACTTGCTATCTTCCCCGGAGCCTTTCTGTGCTTTCTCATCTCTCAGGTTCCTGTGGATCCTGGTCCTGGCCCTGCTGATGTGGTTCTCTGGTTCATGAATCACTGCTGCGGATCGTCGGACACTCGTCATGTTTTTCAATAATATCATACTGCTAATCTTTTAGTCACATTCCTGTTGGTAGTGCTATAGTCACTGCTAGTACGTTGGTTGCTGTTTGTGTTGTCTGTCTCTCTCTCTGTCTGTCTCTCTCTCTCTCTCTCTCTGTCCAATCTCCACCCAACGCGGACTCCACATTGAGCCTGGGTCTGTTCGAGGTTTCTTCCTGTTAAAGGGGAGTTCTTCCTGCCACTGTTGCTCAATATAATATCTGATGCTTGCTCATGTGGGAATTCTTGAATCCTTAATTTTGAATTCATGAATCGTTGGGTCTCTCTCTAATTAAAGAGTTTGGTCTAGACCTGCTCTTCATGTAAAGCGTCTTGAGATAACGCTGTTGTGATTTGGCGCTATATAGATAAAGATTGATTAATTGATTGATTGTCCTTGGCAGAGGGAACAGATGGGGGACACAGGAAATGAAATTAGTTAGAGATTAATAGTTTTACTCCTAACCTGTTGGACTCGGCCTTGAAAAGGTGTCTGCAACCCCATTGGAAGCTGACATTGTCAATAAAATGATCTGCGTGGACAGTGCATGCATTTGAAAGCTATGTGTTTAGATTCAACAGTCCTCTTCTAACTGGTGGCAGAGGGCCACTGATGAAGACAGCTGACTGTCTTGTTTCAGTACTTTTGACTGTTGTTTCGCAACATCACTTGGCCTGATGTGCAGATTGAGTTTTTCACAGTTGGTTGTCCAGCCACGATATGCAAGATTTTTTTTCTCTCATGTCAGCCACTATATGCTTGGGAAAGCACAGTACTTGTGTTTTTACTGCATATGCCTCTCACATCTTTCACAGCAGAGTCACCCACAGTCAGAGTCTGAGGCCCAGTAGTTAATTTTCCCTGTAGCCTTTTACTTTCTGAGTTACTTTCAGTCCTTCACCTGCTGTATGAGGATCAGAGGTGAATGAGGAAGTCATAAAAATGTTGAAATATGGCAATAGCCTACTGTATCTACACAAAAAGTTAGAGTCCAAATGATTAATAGATATTGATTCTACTTCACGAAAGGCCACTCTTCCTCAAGTGGATCTTCTGTGATTGTAGCTGACTGACAGTGGATTTGGCACACCAAATGCTCCCCACACCACACCAAGGGAGCTGGTGGAGGGGGGCTAGAGCCAATCTCAGCTGACATTGCGCGACACTGGTCGCCAGTCAATCACAGGGCCAACACATAGAGAGAGACAACTACTCACACTCACACCTATGAGCCAATTAGGGTCACCAATTAACCTGCACGTCTTTGGACTGAGGGAGGAAGTCAGAGAACCCGCAAGCACAGTGAGAACTCCACACAGAAAGGCTCCATGTTCAAACTGCAAACCAGCTGACAGATTCAAACCTGGAACTTTCTTGCTGTGATGCAACAGCTAACCACTGCAACAACTGTGTCGCCCCTCGATCAATCAATTAATCAATCAATCCTTCATTATAGCACCAATTCAAAACAAATATTATCTCAAGATCTTTTCATAAAGAGCAGGTCTAGACAAAACTCTTTTTTAAAGCTAGACCCAGTGATTCAAGAATTCAAAATTAAGGACTCAAGAATCCCCACATGGCGACAATGGCAAGGAAAAAACCCTGAATCTCCCCTTTAACACAAAGAAAATACAGACAGAGCCATCTCAGAGTTGTGTGTGGCCATGCTAGAGAGAGGTTGAGGTCCAGTCTGAGGTTGCGTGCATGGAAAACAAGAACAAAGGTAGGTTTAATGGGTTTTAAACACAGTTATTTCATTGCAGAGCGGTGAAAGAATTTTCCATCAAGCCTAAAACTGGTCACTTTAGAGAGCCTCTATAAAGGGCCTTGAAAAAATGTTTTTTGCCCTTAATTTATATTATGAAATGGCCTTGAACGTGCAGGCTTTTTGCCTTTTTGTGGTTTACTTGATTTACTTGATGGGTGTCACTCTCAGTGTTATCCTGTATTTTTAAGATCAGTTCACTTGCTTTATGTCATTGTCAGCTGATGGTGGGAGCTGGACCACCTGCTGGAAGCTGCAGCTGAACCATAAAGCCCCAAACAGCAATACCTTGTTCAGTTTTAGGACTTAGTGACACATGTAATTCACAGCTGTCCACAGTAGTGAACAATTGCCACTGTGTTCATTTTACTTCAGTGACCATTGAGTCTTCCGCCTGCTGTCCCCGGGCAGTGCTGCACAGAGCCAACAGACTGTCAAGCCATCAACTGGATTCTCATTTCAAATGCAAAGACAAGAAGACAGTCTGTTTAAGTGAACAACCTCCACTTGCCCATAAGCAGGCCTGTTGTGAGAGTGTTCAGCTGAACATAGCATCCTTCCAGTGATGTGCAGATATCATTACACCATAAATTATCTGAGCTGAGCAGCTCAGTGGCGTCAGAATGAGCATGCACTTATGTACTTTTTCTAGTGAGGCGATGAGGCAGTGCCAATAGATGACATGCCTAACACAGTTCACTGGCTTGTGATCATTCTGTCAACATGGCCCTCAAGCAGCCTGGAGGGTCACAGCTGAAATCTTAGTTCTGTTCTTCCACACAAACTGTTCCCACTCATTTATCTGTTTAAAAAGTCCAGGCAAAATGAAACCACTGACAAGCAGTACAGGAGCCTCTACAACTTTTTTGTTCAGATCTGATTTGTCACATCATCTGGAATACATTGAGCTGATTGTCTTTTCATTTGTTCAAACCTAACTTATTATGCAGACAGACAGAAAGACAGAATGTTAATATTGTAAACCCCAGCTATGATATGGTTAAACGTAGACACAGCAAACAAAAACAGATTTTACCTTCTGTCACAGACCTGCAAGTGTTGTTTTGATGTTTTGAAGCCGTCACACTACAGCTGCATGCAAGCTGTGTGCTGAACATGCAGGTGCATTCAAAGATCAGATAAAATGCTCCCTGACAAGATTCAAACTGGAGAAAGTAGATGAGCATTCTGGTCATTCTTAAAAGTGTCTTCTACTACTACAACTACTACTTTTCCCAAGTCAACACAGCAGACATGTTGACATGTGACCATCTCAGGAAAACTAGGTGTGAATAATAGATGAATGATGGCTGACTCCGATTTAGCTGCCTCGGTTCCAGGATCTTGTATTGTTAATGCTAGCTAGTACTCATGAATTACTGGGACATTTAACAGAACAGAGCCATCTTTGATATTATCAGTAGCACAGGTGCTTTTCCTACATTGACAAGTCCAAATGTCTCCCACAAAAAAGGCTTATTGTGAATTGGAGATTGTAACCCCGATCTCTAGTCATATATGGTCTTTGGCATCAACTGACCTCTGGCTGATGACTCTGGAGAGAACCAGCTTTATAGACATACACTACTCACAAAAAGTTAGGGATATTCGGCTTTCAGGTGAAATTTCAGGATGAACCTAAAATGCATTCTAACCTTTCCAGGTGAACTTAATGTGACCTTCTCTAAACTTTTGAATGCACATGTCCAACTGTTCAGTGTTTCAGTACTTTTTGCACAAGTTGCTGTTCTCTAACAAGGTGATTAACAGCAAAATTCACAACAGGTTTGATCCATGAATCGACCAATACATTTCCTGGTTCAGTTAGAATTAGTATTTAAACAGTCCTCCTCATCATGCTGTTCACATTCTGACATCACGAGACCAAGACGACACCTAACAATTCATCAGATATGTCTCAGGAGCACCGGATGGGGGGGGGGTGCGTCTCAACAGCGGCGGGTGGACGGGGGGCGCCACTCGGGGATGCAAATTATTACCGGCAGCGCCCCTCCAGCAGCTGGCGCTCTAGGCGACCGCCTATATGGCCTATGCCTAGAGCCGGCCCTGGCTACACACATGGAACCAACTGTTCTAATTCTTCAAAAACTACAATTCCCTAGAGCTACACCATGCAATTTGACGCAGATCAGCATCACAGTTGTAGTTGGCAATATTCACTCTTGCACAACATTAAAGTGGACAGTGTGTATATTAAAACATTTGTTAAAACATAAAGTCAATCATACAAACAGCCTAACTAAATGTGTCTAGCCAAGGGACTTCTAGTGGAGCAAGCATAGGACATGTATCCACTATGCCATTCACCTAGACCCACCTGAAATAGTAATTAAATATCTCAGACGTAGTCAATAGGTGCACGACAGATTAGTACAATGAGGAAGGATGCAGTCGGTAGAGAAAACCCTAGCACAATATGGTCTGAAAAGCCAAGTTCTCTGCAAACTTTTGAAGACACGGAAGAAAACATGACTATTGCTCAAGCCTTGGATTTACAAATGGATATGGCAACAGAACTAGCCACCATTAAAACGTTTCTCCAGGGCATTGCTTCAGATATGAGTGGACTTAAGTCTGGCATGGATGCGGTCAAAGCTACAGTTGAGAAGCTGGGGTCTTGCATTACTGAAGTTGAGGCCTGGAGGACAAAGGCTAAATAAGGGACACCGTGGCGAAAACCATCATGCAGCTGCAGGAAAAAGTAACTTATCTCGAATATGCCAGCCAGCGCAATAATGTTGTTATGGTCGGAGTGGAGGAGGGAGCCGAAGTGAGTGTGTTGCCAGCATAGTCAGCTTTTCAGAATTGCTGTGAGCTGGTTGTGTGGTCCAGGTCCCGTGTGTCCACGACGGTGCGTCGCAGTCTCAGCTCCTGGGTTGGTCTGTCCCCTCTGCAGCTATTGGTCCATCCTTCCTTTCCTCGACCGATGACATCACCCAGCTGTCCACTCTGGGAGCCAATTTCATCAGCGGGGACGATTAAAAGACAGTGGAGCTGACAACCAAGTTGGCTGTACTGTAACCTGAGCAGTCCACCGCTGTGCCTCTTTGGTCATGTTACCAGTGCTTGTGTTTGTCTTTATAAGCCGACTTGTGATGTTTTGTTATAAGCATGTGGTTACATTTGTATAGGGACACTCGTTGTGGTTGGAACTGGGCACCCGCAGGCCTTCACCCCAACTAACCTAGTTGATACCGCTGGTTTGTGTTATTCATTTGATTTGTTCACTTAACACTACAATAGTTGTGTACAATAAATGGTGACTATAACCCTAACACCGTACCTGTGTTTTATGTCTTTCCCTTCCCTAGACAAACAGGCACGTAACAGACAGACATTAAGTAGGTTTCTTTCTGAAGCACTAGGTGTGGAGTCGACATAGGACACAACAGGGATTGTCATATTCTTGTACGGTTCTTGCAGTTTAGAGCAAGGGAGGAGCTTCCCTGGACAACTAGAGGATGAGCGGATGTTTAGTAGACTTATGGTGTTGTTGCAGCTGGTGGCAATCTCCGGCGAGGCAGGAAGGCGATGTCCAGGTGGAGGTGCCACACATTGACCAATGATGGCTGGAAAGCTGGGTCCAGGGGTGCATTTAGCAAACCTACAGCCTCTGGGAAATTGAGTTCAGAAAGGGAGCCCTTTGTTCAAAGGAAAAGAAACGTGTGGACCTAACAAGGCAGAGCTTTCAGCTATCAGGCTCCTCTCCTGTGGAATCTCCTTCCAGTTTGGGTTCGGGGGGCAGACACCCTCTCATTTAAGAGCTGCTGTGGTTCTCTGGTTCCTGTGGATCCTGGTCCTGGTTCTCCTGCTGTGGTTCTCTGGCTTCCATGAATCACTGCTGCGGATCATCGGCCGCCACTACTCTTTACTTTTTATGTTATTATTATTCATATATTCATTATCATAATGTCATGTTTCTCATTATTAGTCATATTCCTATTATCAGCAATCCCTCTCTCTCTCTCTCTCTGTCCCACCCACACCCAACACGGACCCCAACAGAAACTCACCCACCTCTGAGCCGGGTTATGTCTGAGGTCTTTTCCTGTTATAGGGGAGTTTTTCTTGCCATTGTCTCCTGGCTCTTTCTCATGTGAGGATTACTGAATCCTTGATATTGAATTCTTGAATCATTGGGTCTCTCTCAACGAAATCGTTTTGTCTGACCTGCACGTTTATGGAAAGTGCCTTAAGCGAACATTTTGTTATGAATTTCTGCTATATAAATAAAGACTGATTGATCTAGATTATCTATATGAGAAAAATCAAATATGTTGGTTTATTTCATGCATGTTCTCCCCGTGTTTGCGTGGATTTTCTCCGGGTACTCTGGCTTCCTCCCACAGTCCAAAGACATGCAGGTTAGGTTAATTGGTGACTCTACATTGCCCATAGGTGTGAGTGTGAGTGGTTGTCTATCTCTATGTGTTGGCCCTGTGGTTGGCTGGCGACCAGTCCAGGGTGTACGTCACCTCTTGCCCAAAGTCTGCTGGGATTGGTTCCCACCTGAATATAAAGGTTCAGGGCGTTGCCCCTAACTCAGGATGCCGCTAAATGTGGCACCGTGCCATGTAGTGGCAGGGAGGGGGACGCCCCAGCCTACACATACGTGAGATGTATGGGGATGTCTGCGACTCCTTTGGATATGTTTCCTCAATTTTCAGCAGCAAACAGAGTGGAGCCAGTGGCTTGGTGCAGTGGCTACTAAAATGTAGTCCTTCCCCACTCATTGTCCTCCCTCTGAAATCTCTCTTCTTAAAGTAGTGGTGTGTGCTGGGCCATGATGTGTTGATACTTAAAGCCTTTCTCTGATCAAAAGCTCTTGGATTCTTTTAAGAAATGGAGGCTCAAAGAGAAACCCAGTGTTACAAATCGTTCCTCTAAATCATAGTAATACATTTTCTACACGAGATCCAGCATCTCAAACCAAAACAAATGTGCACCTCACCGCTTCCCCTTCCCTTGCTACCGCCACTACAGTTCCACAGCTGGGTCTCATTTGTTCTGTTCTGTTTTGTGATGTGCTCCAGTGTTAACTCAGTATCTTACCTCAGTCTGTTGCAGGGCAGCGGTTCTAACTCGCCCACTGAATGGTGCACACACGGCCAGCCTGACACCCAAAGCAAAGGCCAGACAGGTGGAACTGCAAACACACAGAGGGAGTTTGACTTCATTCTCTGCTCAGGTGGCTATTACTCCACCATATGGCTCCATAGCAAATAGTCGTTTAATTAGCAATATTCTGAATGTTCTATAGAAAACCTTTAAGGTTATGTTATACTGTATTAAAGGTTTAGTTCAGACACAAAAGTGTTTTAGGGTAAGATCATGGTTAGGGTTAAAATAACTATGGGATCATGGGTTAGGGAAATGTTGTGGTTTAAATGACTGAGTATAACAATGACTTGGTTAATGTCAGTGTTCATGATTAGAAGAAACAGCATTGGACATAAAAAGAAAGTGAAAAGTTGGCATCCTGCTTTTTCCTGATCCAGCCTAACCTTCTGCAGCACTCATGCAGAGGGAGCAGGTGGTTGTTCTGAGCTTCTACGGACTGTCTGGAACTATGAATGTGAACCAGGGTGTTGTTGAGAGAAAGATCATCTCATGAGTGAGAAGGCTGTCAGCACTTGAAATGAGCATCCTGAACAGCATCCCCCGAGCTGGTGGCCTTCACATACTTACAGTTGTAGAGAGGTTTCAAAAATAAAACCCCTCTGACATGAACAGAAACAGTGCATGCCCAGCTGAGCTCCTCATTCATGGTCACAAACAATGTCCTCGCATATCAACAGGCTTTTCTTTGTGCTGGGGGGGGGGGGGGGGACAGAGAGAGAGAGAGAGAGAGAGAGAGAGAAAATATGTATGAATAGAAGGAAGTTGACTATACTATTGACAAACTGTGACCAGGACACACTATTATATCTGTGAAATAATAATAACAACAACAACAACAACAACAGTCAGTATATTGGCCTTTATCAGATGGGCTCTAGTTGAGGTGAATATAATTTATTACATATTATCACGCCCTGGGACCAACAAGACAAGAGAAACCCACTTGCGCGACTCAATAAAGTAACAAATAAACACTTTAATAAAAAAGGCAAAAATAAGAACACTGGCAAACATGCTAAGGCTAATCTAACGTAAGGCGACTCCGTGAATAAACAGGAGCGGAAAAAGGCTAAACAAAATACAAAATGCTAAGAACTGAAAATCTCAGGCTAAAAGGCAATCAAAAACTAGAACATGCAACAAAGTATTCAACGGAAAGGTCTAGACTAAACTATTAACAAAGTGAACAACAAAAGATGCAAGACAGAGCTTGAAACAAAGGGAACAACAGAAATCCAAAGCTCAAGATCAGAACGCTGACAATGAAATCCAAGAGAAAGTGAACGCTGGTTGACATGACATGGGACATGACGAACTGGCACAGGACAAAGGGAGACGCAGACAATAAATACACAAGGTAATGGGGAACAGGTGGAAACAATCAGGGAGGGGCTGGACACAGGAGGGCAGGAAGTAAAACATCTGAAACGAGAGGGAAACAGGGTTACTTCAAAATAAAACCAGAAATGACAGCACAACATCAGACGAGACAAAAACTGTAGACTTAACCAAATTTAGGATCATGACACATATATTAGATATGCATTATATGTTAAATGAAACTAAATATATGAAAAAGACCAAATCTGTCATTTCGAAAAGTTTAAATAAAAAAAAAACAGACACCTCATCAAACCCAGAATACTGGAGATAAATACCAGGCGCCTAAACAACAGCTGTCCGCTGATCTAACCATGCAGGTTAGATATCACTGGAAGTAAAAGAAACATCACAAATGTAAGTATGTTAATGAACTACTATTGTGTGTGAGGTATACTTTTCTGAACAGACGGTTGCAGACCTGCTCTATGTAATCTGTCAGCTGGCTGTCTGAAGCTAGACAGCTAAATGAAACCTCCTGGCCTCTCTCCTCCACTAAAACTGTGGTTTGTGTCATTTCTTAGAGCAAAAGGCAGATTGTTAAAACAGGGTCTAAAACCTCTAGTGACAAACAATCAGCTCTCAGACAATCATCCTATTGTCAGAACCAGATTAGGTTTGGGGAGGGTCAAAGAGGAGCTCTTTCTCACACAAAAATCAACTGTGATTTCTCTCTCTTACTGAACTCAGTGTGTGACAGAGTTTGTGTGTGTTGGCGGAATGCTAATCCTCCTGGTTTACTCAGTGCTGAGCCTCCAGGGGTGCTTAGTGAGTCCCTTTACAGTGTAACCTGCTTCTGTCAGGATATTCCTGTTTCAGCTTGGCTTTATTTAATAAAGTAGTTAGCCTCCTCTAACCAGTGTTTTCCAGGGATTTGCTCATACATTAGAGATGGTTGGAGATTTAGAAAACTCAAGGCCACAAGACACAAAGCATTGTACCAGTACACTGTGCCTTCATTGTCACTATGATCTAGGCATCATTAAATATGCTCATATCTTTTAAAAGCATGCACTGAAATTAGTTATTTCAACAAGTCGTGATGTAAAAAGGAAATATTAAATGCACTGTATGTGTTTGCTGCATTGTTGCTCAGGGAATCAAACAGTATTCTAGTTGCCCAAATATTGTAATCCTTCTTGTTAGAATATAGAGCCAGCAATAGATATAGTACAACATAATACACTAGTCTAATAAGATAAGCTGTGAGTAAATGTTGAATGATTGTTTCCTATATGTTTATTAGATACTATTATTGGTGGACCGCAGCAGTACCAGCACAGCAGAGAATGCACAACAGACAACAACCATAATAATAATAGTAACTATATGACTGATATGGCAGTGTTGGGCTTCACTATACAGTGAATAGCACATGGTGAAGACCGCATGTTTCTTTGTCTGTAAAACTATTGGGCTCCCTTCCCCAATGCCCCCAGTTTCACAGATAGGTGTGAAATCACCCCCGCGCCCAGCTCCACTGTCACCATTGGCCGGAGGGGACACATGATTTTACGACCGCAGGCCCACAAAACCAGTTCACCCCCACTGAACTCTCTCTTTCTCATCGTCTCTCCTGAAGTGGAGAGACCAGGTCTTTCCTGCTCCCTCTCCTCCTGCAGAGGAGAGACCAGCTCTCCTGATCTTTCCTGAAGAGGAGAGACCAGCTCAACTCAGCTAAGCTCTGCCTCAGTGTGGTCTGTCCAGAGCAGCCACCTCCTTCATGGTAGCGACACAAGGTCCTGCCTGAAGTAAGCAGATCAGCGCCAGCAGGCACGACCCAGAGTCTGCCAGCTGATAACCAACAACAAGAGCACACCAGCAAGTTAGCATAGAGCTGCTAACTAACAGGAACAAAGGAGCGACCGGATTCCTCCAGCCTGCAACCACAGCAACGGACACGAACCACACCTTTCCTCCAGCAACAAGCTGAGAAAGCAGCACCCTCAAGGACACTTCTTCTACCCCTTTAAGGACTGGTAACAAACTCTAACTGGGCATAATTAGCATAGCATTACTGCATACATGGTTTACCCTTGTTAATGTATTGACTTGCTTTAATGTTCATTGAGTTTGATTATTGTGATGTGTTGTAGATTACTGTGCATCCATTAAGTTTAGTTGATGTTAGCCTACAAACTAACCATCCTGTCTTAACCTGCACCTTTATCTCTCTCACACACACAGTCTGCAACAGGCCACTGAGGGACAAAGCTAAGCTAACAGCACTTAGCTTTCCTTTGTCTGCCTCTGACCCACACCCCAGGGGGTCTGGCCATCACCATTTGGTCTCTCTTCCCCACCTTTGTGGGACCCATCTCACATTCCTCAGCCTTATCACACACACACACACACACACACACACACTCTTCATATTATTGTTAGTTAGTCATAGAGATTTAGTTAGATTGTTTGATTGATTTTGTTTCTGCAACAGCAGATGTCTTTAATACCTACTCTGCTTCAGCTGTACTTACAACCAAAGTACAAGTCCTTAATGCATAACAAATGATGTCCCTGAATTTTGCTCTGTTTTAATAAATGTTTTAATACTTGCTGTCTCCTTTAATGTTGTACAAGTGTGGACACTGCCAACCTCTACACTGTCAAGAACTCCAAAATCCTTCAGCTAGCTATCAATGTGGTAATTTTGGTAGTAATTATTAAATTAATTATAAAACATAATTCCAAATTGATAGTTTAGTATTTTTATGAGACTAAATCAATTAGAACGGCTGTCTTTTCCTCGTTTTTCGAGGTGGTGCCCCAATCGAGGTGGACTTTAATCAAAGTTCATTCATTTTAATAATTATTAATTATCTTTGATAATTATTAATTATTTCTGATAGCCAAATTGAACATTACCACTTGTTAAAGCACAACAGCAGGAATGTGACTAATAATGATAATGAGCAATGTAACAGTGAAAGACATCAATAATGAATATATGAACAATAGTAGTAGTCTATTAGAGGATTTTCAGTCAGGTTTTAGAGCGAACCATAGCACAGAGACAGCACTGGTGAAGGTTACAAACGACCTCCTTATGGCATCAGACAGAGGACTTCTCTCTATACTGGTCTTGTTAGACCTGAGTGCTGCTTTTGATACCATTGAGCATCACATCCTGTTACAGAGACTGGAACAGTTCATTGATGTAAAAGGAACCACATTAATCTGGTTTAAGTCCTATTTATCAGATCGATTTCAGTTTGTACATGTTAACAATGAATCCTCCATCCACACTAAAGTTAGACATGGAGTTCCACAAGGTTCAGTGCTTGGACCAATACTATTTACCTTATATATGCTTCCTCTGGGTAATATTATCAGGAAACACTCCATTAATTTCCACTGTTATGCAGATGATACCCAATTACACTTAAAAAAGTCTGCTCGTGAAGAGCAGAAGAGATCATATTTCTCCTGTACTGGCTTCTCTTCATTGGCTTCCAGTAAAATCTAGAACAGAGTTTAAAATCCTTCTCCTCACCTACAAGGCTCTTAAGGGTCAGGCTCCATCATATCTTAAAGAACTCATAGTACCGTACTACCCCACTAGAGCGCTCCGAGAATGCAGGCCTACTGGTGGATCCTAAAGTTCTCTAAAGTAGTGATGGGGCCAGAGCTTTCAGCTATCAGGCTCCTCTCCTGTGGAATAAAGATTGATTGATTGATTGAATCTCCTTCCAGTTTGCTTTCGGGGGGCAGACACCCTCTCTATATTTCAGAGTAGACTAAAAACCTTCCTTTTCGGCAGCTGTGGCTCATCAGAAGGTTGGGGGTTCGATCCCCAGCTCCTATGAGTCAGCATGTCGAAGTGTCCTTGGGCAAGACACTGAACCCCAACTTGCTCCTGAAGCAGCTTCAGTGTGTGAATGAGTCTCCAAGTTAGATTCCTCATGTATGAATGATGTGTGAATGGGTGAATGAGGATGTGATGTAAAAGTGCTTTGAGTAGTTGAAATGATTAGAAAGGCGCTATACAAATACAGACCATTTACCATTTACTTTTTGATGAAGCCTATAGTTTAGGGCTGGCTAAGGCCTTGGACCAGCCCCTAGTTATGCTGCTATAAGCTTAGACTGCCGGGGGACTCCCATGATGCACTGGGCTCCTCTCTCCTCCTCTTCCTCTCCATCCTGATGCTTCATGTCTCTTTAATGTCTGTTACTAACTTACTACTACTAATCTAATCTAAGAGCCAGAGAACCACAGACTAACCACTGATGGCCACAATAACAAAATAGCGCAGTGGCTTGATCCTACAATGTATGTGTAACACTGCCTGACAAGTACTCTATGCCGTTATGCTGACTTTAATATGTAGCATCAACATCTGAGGGTCTCCAAAATATCTTCTGGTTACAAAATCAGTTCTGGTTACAGGTTTACTTGGTTCTCTAGGTTCACTAAGTTCACTGTGTTTGTGAAGGAGACTGGTGATATCAAGACCTCCAGCACACAACAACATATTACCACTGACATATATGGGCCTACCAAAAGGCTGCTTAGAGGATGTCAGAGGAAGGTTTTTGTTCTTTTAGCTGCATCATTTCTAACATGTCTGGACTCAAAGGTGGCTGAACCAGGTCATGTGATGCTACATCAGTGCACTTTAAGAACATTTGATAATATCTGTGATGTAAAAGGAGTTGTTTGTCAGGATGAATCCTCACCTCCACAGAACTTTATGTCTTCTTTCAGCTCATTGTTTTGGTTTAATGGGTTCACTATTCTGCTTCATTCTCACACCTCTCATCAGCTTGGTTTCCAGCAGCAGCAGACAGCTGTTTCCAATGAAGAAGCTGTGAAACCGTCCGTACACTAACAATATCCACTACCTGACAGCAGACAGACACAGCCAGAGAGCAGCTGGTGAACATGATGCAGCATTTAGCAGCTAAACAGTCACATATTTGCCTCAGGAGGGGGTGGGAACATAGTAAAACATGTTTTCCATTTTCACCAACATTTTTAAGTAAGTGTTATTTGTGCGTGCGAGAGTGTGTGTTATGTAGTCAGATAATACAAAATGGGTTGAAGCACACTTCTCAGCCTCACAGACAAATCATCTATGTTTGAGAGGTTAAATATGAAATTTGCCGTATTTGGCACTGTGAAACAAGTGACTGACCCCCTAAATCATCACTTGCATCATTGTTTCACTTGTAAATGCACCACAGCACAGTATTGTATTTCAGCTGTTAGATTTGTATACGTAGTTTATTCTAAGCACCACATAGTAGTCAGAGAAATAGTTGCAATTTTTTTCACCCACCATTGCATGCTTGTTGTATGCAGCTGTAATTGGTTGATTTTCGAATACTCAGAGCACCTTTACACGTCCTCATTCACCCATTCACATATCATTCATTCAGGAGGAATCTAGGTTTCACACACATTCACACACAAGGACACTTGAACACTGCTGACTCAGAGGAGCCGACCTCCTGATTAATGGACGACCCGCCTCAACCTCTGTGGCTAATGGTAAGATTATTGTAAGGCAAGAAGTCTGTGGTTAAGTTGTTCACACCCTTGCACTTATGAATAAATGGGTTTATGAAGAGGACACAAGCCTCAGTATGTGTCAACGTAGTGTTGTTTTTTGCAGCAGTGTTTCTGCCTTGGAGTGCAGTGACTTCATGGGACTCTTTCACAGACAGATCATGTGTAAATGACACAACAGCAGCTAAACTACCATTATCAGCTACTGTCAGAGGTTCAACCATGTTAGTATTTGCATACATTAGACTAAGTCAGCTGGGCTGTTTGCTCATGGATAATGAAGCCAGCAGTGACTCTGGACACCTGTAAGTGGCAACCTAAAAGCAGCTCACCTATCTGACAGTTAAGCACTACATTTGAAATGGAAATCTGCCTCTGATGATAGTTTCCACTGGAGGCCTAATACTGCCACACTGAATATTTAGATGAGTCAAGCAAGCAGCTGTAAATACAAAATGCCTTTGTGTGTATGTGTGTGCTGTATATACAGTACTCTAGCACAGACACACAGTATCTTAGATAGCACAGTATCCTGAACTACGCTGTAGATATTAAGTCCTTCCACTTAAGCAACAAAAGCCTTTTCTGGTCTGACACCCAATCAGCCTTCCAACTGTTACAAACCACTTCTGAAAAATAATTCTGTTTTATGGGGTGATATGTTTTAGTTCTTTATTTGTCATATGCACAACAATTTCAGAGAAGCAGTCTCTGGCAATGGAAATGTTAAATCTCTGGCTGGCTCCAACAATGCTCAAATGATATGTATAATAAAGAAAAACACTTGAATCTAAGATAAGATCTAAGATCAATCTAAGATATCACACATAACATAGTACAATGATAAATACAGGGAAGATACAGGGATAAAATATGTCAAATGATATATCATTGTATTTTTATAAAATAGAATAGAATGTTGTGGTTAAGGTTTGAATAGGTTTAGGTACACATACGACATTAGGTAAGATCATGGTTTGTGGTGAAATGATTACTTTGTCAAGGTTATGGGATCTTTGACATCCAGTCAGCTTTAATAACCACTGAATGATATGATGTGAATGATGTTTTGAAGCGTTGACTACCAGTAGGTAACCGAACTTCCTCCCTCGGTGAACTCTGACGCTCTATTGTGATGTCACCTGACCTCCTCCTTTGCTCGAGAGGGCGCTGTCAGTGGAACATAAACACGTTTTGCTGAAATTTCTGAGTCTGCTGGATTTCTCAATGTTGTTGTGTTTCAACTAAGTGTCTCCTTGTCTGTTCTAACAACTCGACATCACGCGACAAGAAAAGTGAATAGCTGTGATGTGGCAATCCAGGTACGACTAATGAACCTGAGCTAACAAACATTTTTCTCTTTAAAGCTGCACTGATGGGTACACCCAGGACATGGCACTAACCAACCGCAGGGCCAACACATAGAGACATCAACCTGATGTGCATGTCTTTGGATTGTGGGAGGAAGCCGGAGTACCCGGAGAGAACCCACACTAGCATGGGGAGAACATGCAAACAGTAACAGTGCTAACCACCACACCACCTTGCTGCCCTGCACTGATGGATGTTTTTACTTTAACTCATACTCAATCAATCAATCAATCTTTATTTATATAGCGCCAATTCATAACAGCGTTATCTCCAGACTCTTTCCATAAAGAGCAGGTCTAGACCAAACTCTTTAATTAGAGAGAGACCCAACGATTCAGGAATTCAACATTAAGGATTCAAGAATCCCCACATGAGCAGCATCAGATATTAAGAAAGCACAGAATGGCTGTAATGCCTAAAGAAACTCAGCAGCATCAGAGATTATATTAGGCAACAGTGGAGGAAGAACTCCCCTTTAACAGGAAGAAACCTGGAACAGAACCAGGCTCGGGGGAGGGGGCTTTCTGTCAGGGTCTGTGTTGGGTGGAGGTTGGACAGAGAGAGAGAGAGAGAGAGAGAGAGAAGGTCTCCTTCCATTAACTGGTCCGCCTTCTTACCATGACCAGTGATGGTTCTCATCCCATTCCACACCTCCCTCATGTTGTTCTGCTGGGGGCTTGCTCTCCAGCTTCCTCCTGTAACAGTCCTTCCCCTCTGCGATCTTCACCATCAGTTCACTCTGCACCCTTTTCAGCTCCTCTTTGTCTCCACTCCTGAACACAGCCTTCTTCCTGTTCAGTGTTGCCTTAATGTCCGTGGTCACCCAGGGTTTGTTATTGGGGTAACAGCGCACAGTCTTAGTGGGGATGATATTGTCCGTACAAAAGTTGATGTACTCTGTGATGCAGTCTGTGAGTCCTTCAATGTCCTCACCCTGCGCATCACAGAGAACATCCCAGTTGGTCACCTCAAAACATCCTTGGAGAGTCTCTTCTGCCTCCTGTGACCACCTCCAGACGGCTCTGGTGATCACAGGTTGCCGCTGGACTGCAGGAATGTAGAGTGGCTTTAACCTTCCTCTTGTGTTAGGGTCGGCACCGACCCGTTTTAGGTTTTAAATGCATAAAATAACCACATAAATTTGTTTATTGCATCAAGGCGTTATGACTTTGTCAGGAACCTCTATTTCAACAAAACAAAACAAAACAAATAGTTTTCACTAAATTATAAAATGCTCTAGTTGAAATTATGACATTTGTGTTGTTAGGGTCGGTTTCGACCCAGTTATAAAAGTAAGATTATAAAGCAATAATTAGAACCAAAACTGAAATCATAAGTTCACTGTCAGCCAATACACTGACTGCCAGCTCCTCTCCCAATCATGTGAGCTTTAGGGGATTCTCATTTTGCCTTGTTTTCCAGTACACCTGCACAAAGACGGGCATGTTCAGATATGTGAGGTCAATTCAGTATAGAGTTGGTGTCCAGATATGTGAGGTCAATTCAGTATAGAGTTAGTGACGTGCAGAGTGCACATTTCCAATTTGCAGCATGCAAAAATGACAAGAAGATTTTCAGTGAGCCAAGGACACAGAGCAGCATAGTGATTCGGATGAGCAGGTTTATCATCCATAAGACACAGACACATCTGATGAGTCTGATGAGGAGGTCACCGGTGCTGAAGCTGCTCCAGCTGAAAGATTCAAGTCCAAAAATGATAAGATATGTTGGAGATCAGTACCTCCTGATGTACATGGCAGGGCAGTTGCTGCAAATGTCATCAAAATGACCCCTGGAATCACAAGGTTTGCTGTGACTAGTGTCAGTGACATCAAGACATGTTTTGAGCTATTTATGCCATTGTCACTAAAAAGAGTCATCATTGCTATGACAAACATTCAAGGAAAAAAAGTCTATGGCGGCATGTGGAAAGACATTGATGAGGTGACAGTGGATGAATGTCTTGTCCCTTTCCAAGGAAAATGCCCCTTCTGGCAATACATACCCAGTAAGCCAGGGAAGCATGGCATAAAAATCTGGGCAGCCTGTGATGCAAAAACTAGCTATGCCTGGAATATACAGATTTACACAGGCAAAGCTGAGAGTGGCATCCCTGAGAAAAACCAAGGAAAACATGTGGTCTTCGATATGACTACTGGACTGCAGGGTTGTTTGTTTGACCTTGCAAATCTATATTTTTTTATATTTATGTTATATATATATGTATATATTTGTTCTGCTTTTCATTTTGTCTTTGTACTAAACTTCTATTGCTGAAAAAGAAAATTACTTTTTTGCCTTTTTCTTGAAGTAATGGGTCGAAATTGACCCGTAACACCATAGATGCTACTATCGTTAATAATATTAAAATGAAAAAATAAACAAAACAAATTTATTTAAGAGATGTGTTCTAAATCCCCTCAGTAATACTCAGGTAACACAGCAACCTTCTATTTATTTATATGATTCTCTTGAGGTTCATTTTACATTTTTTTAGAATTGAAATCGAGGGGTATACTGACAAAAAAAAAGGCCCAGGGGCCCACACCAAAAATATTAAAACCAATATTTTCATGGATAAGGAAGCCTAACAAGGTAACCAAGAGATGAGAAACAAATTGGATGATAGATAGTTGTTTTTAGTGTATTTTACAGCTGATTTAAGACATGGGTCAAAACCGACCCGTTAACATAAGAGATGGTAACAGGAAACTAACACAAGAGGAAGGTTAAATGCAGTATATTATGATCAGCTCTGCCTAGTGGAGGTAGAGCTGTGGCGCTGTATGCATCCTTGACATTAGCATACAGAAGGTCTATTGTTTTGTTGTCTCTGGTTTTACAGTCCACAAACTGCTTGAAAGTGGGCAGTGCTGATGACAGGGTGACATGATTAAAATCCCCAGAAATGGCAATGAAAGCACTGGGGTACATAGCCTGTTAGTAAACTGATTGATCATATCCAGTAAGGACGTGTTAATTAGGGGCAGGACTTCCTTAAGTAGTCCAGTAGGAATGGGGTCTAGGAGACAAGTTGACAGTTTGGATGAGGAGACTATTGAAGTTAATTCAGAAAGATCAATGGGAGAAAAACAGTCCAAATACACATCAGGTCTAACAGCTGTTCTCATGATTCCTAAGTTTGAGGTTGGATCAGACCCTGTTGAGGGCAGGAGGTGATGAATTTAGTCTCTAATAGTTAGAATTTTATCATTAAAGAATCTCATGAAGTCGTTGCTACTGAGCTCTAAGGGATCACAAGGATCAGTGGAGTTCTGGCTCTTAGCCTGGCTAACATGTGACTAACGACAACAAACAATCTGGATATTTGCTGTTGTTTAGCTGATCCTCACTGGTATAAATGGGATGGACAAAATAATAGAAACACCTGCCAGTGTAACAGCACAACAGACTACATCATCCAAAATGACCACAGAGCTGAATCTCCACTTCTCTAACATTAGAACCTGATGAAGGAGGATCTATTGTAGGGCTGTTTTATTTGACTGCATTAGTTTAGCAAAGTGGACATAATAATCTGGTAAGTGAGCATATATTGAATACCTTTTCCACAAAGTATAGAAGATCAGAATAACTTTACTGCAGCGAATGTAACGTATTTTAAAGCATTTCTGATACATCTGTTAGAGTGTGGTTTATTTTCCATATCAGGATGGCCAATAACCTACAGTTAGTCATAAGATCACAGTCCCTTGCAAACTAAAGAAAACCTCAGTGAAGTACATTGAAAATAATCACATTCGTTAGCAGAGACTGGTCCTCTACATTGTTCAGAGAAAAACAACATTAACAAAATGAAAAACTTTCTGATTGATTGACTGGTTGATTGTTTCTTTTGTAAAGCATTGAATCACATTAATACTGACTGCGTAGCTTTGGTTAAGGCACTGCCCCCCCCGACTCTTCCAGTACTGTCCTACAGCCTCATGCGCCTGCGCGTCTCACTACCCAGGAAGCACGTCGCCAGTCACGTGACAACAACAAGCCTCTCAGAGTGGTCAGGTCAGGCACGTAAAACGGGCGACTTCAGATTTTCAAAATAAAACGGGGATTTTACGATGCAAAGCGCAACCATGACATTCAACAGTGCTAGAAGAATGTATAAATAAATCGTTTCAACGAAGGAGCTATGTCGTGCTGGCCTCCAGTCTATAGATAGTGTTGTGCGTTTTCATAACACATTTAGATAGAAATGGCTATACATTAATCTGACCATATTTCATAGTTTCTATCTGACGTAGCTGTGCAACAGAACCGCAATTTTCTTAAATGTCAAGACATATGCACCACAGTTTGTCTGGGAACTTCCCATGCCAGTTTCCGCTGTGACACCAGCTTATCGCAGCTAGTTTACCGCAGCTAACATACCGCAGCTAGCTTACCGCAGCTAGTTTACCGCAGCTATCATACCGCAGCTAACATACCGCAGCTAGTTTACCGCAGCTAACATACCGCAGCTAGTTTACCGCAGCTAGCTTACCGCCGCTGACCGCACGGCCGTCGGCTCTGACCTGAGACCACGATGGCGCCGCTTAAGTTTTGTGCCAATATCTCTTGGCTGTTCTCGGAGCTTCCAGACTTCAGTCAGAGGATGTACGCGGCTGCCTCGGCTGGTTTCCAGGCTGTGGAGGCAGCCTGGCTCTACGAATCCGACCTGCAGGAGCTTCAGAAGGCCAGAGAGGCTACAGGAGTGGAGGTGGTCCTCATCAACACCCCTCCGGGTACACACACACACACACACACACACACACACACACACACACACACACACACACACACACACACACACACACACACACACACACACACACACACACCACTACTCTGCCATATAATTACTTATACCACTTCGTGTGTGTGTGTGTGTCGCAGGAGACCTGGGGGCAGGTGATCTGGGCCTCGGGGCAGTCCCAGGACGGGAGGCAGAGTTCAGACAGGGTCTGGATGTGGCCTTGAAGTATGCCAAAGCTCTGGACTGCAAAAGGTTAGGTTTGGTGCTGTGTGTGTGTGTGTGTGTGTGTGTGTGTGTGTGGACGCCCCTCTGAAGAACAAAATGAACTCTTCAGTGACTTTTCTTTTCCATCCCACTGATTTGTCGATGTCTTCAGAGACATGAGTGTACAGAGGCATTGTGGGTGTCTGTGTCTGTTGAACACTGCTAACGCCACTGAGTCTGTTCTAAATGTTCTTGTTGTCCTTGTGATATTTGGATCAAGTGTCGTTGCTGATCTGATATGTGTACCTCCATCCAACCTCTAAGGGAAACATCCGGTCGGAGGAGTGTGTGAACACACACGCAGCCGTCACACATCTGTTCCCACCGTCGATCATGTTTGTGATTAAAGGCTACAGCATATACGAGTGGAGGTAACATGTCACCAACATGTTTGGGGGGGTGGTTTGGACAAGGGTAGTCAGGGACAGAGGAAACATTAGACCTCCTCACTATAGACACACACACACACACACCACTCTATCATCTGCTGTCTGGTCATAGAAACTAGAGACCAGCCCACGCTGGAGTCACACTGTCAGTCACTGCGAGCACTAACTGGTAAACAGGCTCCTGAAATTTGACTGAGCTGTGGTGTTAAACCAGTACTGGAACCACACTGCTGGTCCCGTTCATGTCTCTGTCACTGGGGGTGATGATGCTGACTGGTCAAAAGTACAAATTTGTGAGAAGTGTCACAGTGTGTGAGGTGAAGTGTGCAAAGTAAGTGAAACTGTACAGAATAGACTTTAACAATTAAATAAGATATGTGCAATGTGCAAACGAATGACAGCAGCCTGTGCTGACTGAGCCTGCAGGGAAGCTAGCCTGGACACATCTAACTTAGGAGGAGATTAACAACACATCATTCAGCCATGACTGATAACTTGTCAGCCCATTGATCTGCCTGTGGGGGCTCTCGTGTGATTTAATATGAACCATGAAAACCCACATCATGGTATTGAACAGTGTTCCGTGGACAGCAACACCGTGCCGGCTCTTAATCACTCCAGTGAGCCCCTTTGGAAACATAAGGACAAGGTGCAGAACATTAACCTGGATGTTGTTTTCTCTCTCTGCCTGAGGAGCACGCTGCAGACAGAGAAGCCTTTAAACGAAGGCCTACAAGGGGCTCATTGCTTGAACACAAAAAACTTCCCAGCATTGCACAGAAACGAGCTTGAATGTTACATTAGAGACCAGAGACGCTTTTGTGAGGATTTTCTTTACTCCTACATCAAAAATACCAGTCCTGAGATCGCCACGGCAACCACAGCCTCATCAGAAGACTATCACCAGTTAATTCAAAGTCCACTTCATCCGTTCATGTTCCTCTACTCCAAAGCTGACGCGTGGCCAATGCTGAGGATCTGATGCTGGAGGGTCTGAGGCAGAACATACAGCCAGTGTTTCTGAGGTTCTGTTGAAATCTTCTGATCCCACACTTGGCTCACATTTCAGATTGTGAAGCTTTACATGTTACTGTCAACGCTGAACCTTCAGTCTTCATGATGCAACGATACTAAGGCAGTCAATAGTATTACGGAGGTACTTCTAGCGATCAGCGGTTCGACTCCAGCACGGCCTGTTTGGTTGTCTGCACGACACCAGACACCAGACACCAGACACCAGACACCAGAGCGAATAATATTTTCCTTTTGAAGAGATCTGACATTTTTATGTTCCAGCAAACCGTTCCTATCGTCTTAAAACATACATTATAGTGTCGCGGAGAAGCAAAATGATCTGCATGTTTATTTCCTGGTTAGCCGGTAAGGGGCCCTCAGGAGCCCCCCGCGACACGTCTGTCTGACGCACATCAGTTAGTCCACCAGCAGGTAAACCGTCACTCTGCAGCAGAGTGCAGGTCAGTGGGTGACTGCTGCTTTGTGTTCACTGAAGCCTGCAGAGTTAAGATACTATCATAAGTGATACACGTGCATTCCGTCCATCTACTGCTCAGCACTTAGTGTTTCAATCAATCAATCAATCAATCAATCAATCAATCTTTATTTATAGAGCGCCAATTCACAACAGCGTTATCTCAAGACTCTTTCCATAAAGAGCAGGTCTAGACCAAACTCTTTAATTAGAGAGAGACCCAACGATTCAGGAATTCAACATTAAGGATTCAAGAATCCCCACATGAGCAGCATCAGATATTAGATTAGGAAACAGTGGAGGAAGAACTCCCCTCCAACAGACCCAGGCTCAATGTGGGGGGCTTCTGTAGGGATCCGCGTTGGGTGGAGGTTCCTGCTCTGTGTGCAGTAAAACAGACCCAAAGGATCCGCAGGAATGAATTTGCACTGAGATTCATAAATATGTTTCCATTTTAAAATGCTTGACATACACACGAGATGTGTGTCAGAGATAGAAGCACATTTCATTTAGTTTACTTTTAAATCCCCACAAATCTCCTCCCTGGAAACTTCAGTGTGCTGTGTAACACGTTTGTTTGTGCAGACTACAGCTCCTTTCAGGGGGCTTTACACCTGATCTGACGGACGGTTAGAAAGTAATGGACAAAGGAACGTAGAAATGGGATTTAAGAATGGAACAAGGCTCGATTAATTCAACTCTCTTGCCATTGTACAGAGTGCAAGTGCTGAGACAATGAAATGCAGTAAGAATGAAACCTTTGTGCATCAAGTGTTTCCCTTGGATTCATCAGGATCCACCTGATGGCAGGGAGGCTTCCTATTGGCTCTCACAGAATGGAGGTTGCCAAGGAGATGGAGGCCGTCTTTGTGCAGAACCTGAACTACGCTGCTGATATCCTGTCAAAGGTGGGTGACCTTTCCTGTCCAGCACAGCAATGTGACGGCAGGACAACACCATGCCATGGGACACTGTGATCACAGTATTTATGTCCCCCCCACTCGGCATCAGGATACCCACTAATTGGAGTTTTGCCATTTTCTGTTACGTCCAGCTCTATAAAAGCAGATATGAGCTCTTGATGTCTCATCATGGTTTTTTGAGTGTATGGAACCCAGGAGACACACCGGCTACCTGAGCAGAATCTGTTAACAGGCCTGAGCAGCCACAGCCTGCGTGGGCAGCACTGCTCAGCTGCTGCTCAGCACCAGATCATTTCTGCAACACACACAGCGAAAACAGATTGTATAGCCTACTAGTGACATTATATGTCTATCACTACAGTTTCAATGTCTCTGTCTGTCTGTCTGTCTGTCTGTGAGTGACAGAGACAGACAGACCCTGTATGTATAATGTATGAGTCACTCACTGTTGGTGAGTCAGGGAATAATGGGATGCTAATGGTACTGTGATGTCACTGCTCCTCCTCACAGGAAGGAATCACCGGTCTGATTGAACCAATCAACTCGAGGATCACAGATCCCAGGTATTTTCTGGACTGTCCTCATCAGGGTAAGACACTGTGGCCGCTCACCTGCATGTTCCTCCCTCTCCGATCAGTTGCTGCTGTCCAACAAGGCAAATGCTGCAAAACCGCTGCTGTTAGGAAAGGATAAACAACCGTTGCTTTTAAAACACAAGTGTGGTTTGGTCCAGCGAGGCTGTGGGATAACTGTGAACAGCAAAAGCAGCGTTTAAATGTAGTAGTTCGTATTGGTCTGTTAGTAATGTTGCAGTGGTGTGAGCAGCTGTTCAAGTAGAAGAAAAGACAGGTGGTGTCCGTCACCTTGTAACCCTTTGACCAACAGGCATTATGTTGGATGTTAGTGAGTGAATGAATGACTGTAGTGACTCAGACAGAACAAGGTGTCCTGTCCTGTGATTTGACCTCCTGCCGTGAGTTACGTTTCAGCTGATTTCCATGTTTGTGTCTGCAGCGGCTGGAATAGTGGAGCAGGTTGGAAAGCACAATATCAAGCTGCAAATGGTGAGTGTTCTGGGAACGTGTCTTAGAATAAAAGAGCGATATGATGAAGCTCCTGACTGACCAGATGTCTGAACTGTTTCAGGACGTCTTTCACTGGCAGATCATGGATGGAAACCTGACTCAGAACATGCACAAGTATTTCCCCATAATTGGTGAGTAAGATTTAACAGAATCTAACCTCGTGAGGTTTGATCTTGCTATTGTCACCCCCCCCCCCGTAGCTCAATGCTGACTGGTTCAAACCGCAATAAGTCAGATAAGAGGTGTGGCATCCACACACACTGGGGTTTATGGGTTGAACTTGGACTTCATTCTGGAAGAAAGAAGATGACTGCAAGTTCTCTTATTGCACAAAATTTGGATTTTCAAGAATCGGAGGCTAAAAATGCCCATGTGTACATGTAGGTTCAGAGTGTGGAAATGCTTTAGGCAGCTTTAATACAGCTGGCTAAGGAGCAGCTGGAGGCAACAAAGACACAGAAGAAGCCTTGTGTTGTTCATCAGGTCACGTTCAGATCGCTCAGGTCCCACATAGGAACGAGCCCGACAGTCCTGGAGAGCTCAGCTACAGCTACCTGTTCACCACACTGGAGAAGCTGGGCTATCAGGGATACGTCGGCTGTGAGTACAGGCCAGCGGGTGAGTGCTCTCTGGGTTTCATTCATTATGGAATCCACTCAGAAAAACTCTGTTAATGATCATCTCTGGTCACTTTAGGTTCCACTAAGGAGGGACTAGACTGGATCAAAGATTACTGCACACACAGCAAGTGAAAAGCTGTCAGTGTCCACACCAACGACGCCTTCCTGGAGAAGCACTTTGTTCTTTTTCCTTTGAAGAAATTCCAGCGGCCTTTTATTTATCGTACAATACACTCAGTTGTCAGTTTCCTTGGTCCATCTAGCCAAACCAATGCAGTCCAGTCCAACAGCCCTGCAATAAATCCTCTTCCATGAAGGTCTGAATGTTCAGATTGCGTTGAAACTGTCACAGGATGTAGTTTGTGGTGCTGAACTGGCAAATCAGTCTATTTAGAATGTTCACATATCCAAAGTTACATCGGCTTTTTCCCCCCATTAACAGCTCAGCCAAACCATTCCCTCTGTGTTCAGTTGTACCAAAGAAGTTGTTCAGTGTATCTGAGGCCTGATGTTCCTGCTGTCCAGCACAGCAGCACTGACTGGCCCCCGGGTAGAGTTACTGCAGGGCTGTCACACGCGCTGGCCCCCACTAGATGTCTCTGCCTGTGGCTACGTGCTCTAATGTGAGTCCTGTGTAGCTGTTAGCTACCTAAACCTAAAGATACTGACTCACTAACCCTGATGACAGAATCTTAGGCTCAGGCTGAACTGGCACCCCAGCTGCCTCCCCCTCAATGAATATATCCTCCTGGAGCTCCGTATCCTCAGCAGCACTTCACTAAATAAATTCAAGAACACAATCAGCAGTGAGACACACCTTTGTTTTGGGCTGAAATTCTGAGAAATCTAATAGCGAACATTGAAGTGGTGTGTGAACTATAAAACATGCACATACCTCATATGTAAACCCATGTTTACCTTCTCCAACTGAAACCAGAACCAAAAACCAAGAACCATCCCAGGTCGAGGCCCAGAGGGCTACGTACTCGATGACTGTGATACTCTCCCCCTATAGAATTAAATTGTGCTCATTTGTTCAATGTATTTCTCTTTTCCAGGCTAGTAACGTGGGAAGCAAGGCACTATTAGTCAATGATAAAACAACAAATTACTTTGCCATTGTCATTTTGTGAATTTTGGAAAGGAATGTTAGAAAGCTGCTGCAGTGGCCGGCTGTCTTCATGCTCACCAGCAGCCTGCTGGGAGTCGTCCTCCTGCTGCTCCGGGCACAGAGGAGCTGATAGCGGCCCTTCTGCGGCCCCGTCCAGCTCTCCTCGGGTCTCCCTGTTTCCTTTCATTTGCACCTAAACAGGTGAAAGTGATTCACAATCGCTTTGCTTCCTGAGTGGACGGACTGAGATCCCTGAGGTTTAATGGACTTGGTTTTATACTGGGATGATTAAGTGTTTTTGAGCTGTGTAGATATAACTAATGAATAATTCTATTAAATTATCCTGATGATTTCTCGACCTTTTTAATGTCCTCATGTTTGTTGAATGAAAATATGAAAAAAAATAACACTAAAAACAAGACTAAACAAATGGGACTTCCAACATTTACACGGTTGAATTAATATCTAATTAATGGCTTACAGTCAGAAACAGCACAAAACGCTGCCCACACTTCCACTTAGCGTCCTGTCCTGACTACTGTGTGTCAGTGTGTGTGAAGCTCCTGCACGTGTTAAACACCTGTAGAGTGAATGGTAAATTCTAGATATTTCAACTACTCAAAGCGTTTTACATCACATCCTCATTCACACATCATTCATACAGGAGGGATCTTAGCTGGAGGAGACTGTTCTTTCACACTCATTCACACACTGAAGTTGCTTCAGGAGCAAGTTAGGGTTCAGTGTCTTGCCCAAGGACACTTCGACATGTTGACCCATAGGAGCTGGGGATCGAACCCCCGACCTTCTGATTGAGGGACGACCTACTGTACCACGGACCACTGTGGAGCAACATGTTTAGTTACAACATGCCTGCATTAACAAAACTTAAAAAGGTTTAAACATGTTTCTCCGTTTTAAATGTAAAGAAAAGCTGTGAACGTGGTGTCAGAGTAGGTTAGTGCTGCTGGGGGGCTGTGGGGGAGAGCAGCATTTGGCAACTATGTACATGCCACAAATGGTAGATTTCACCATTTTACAAAAAACACATCTAATTTTTTTAGATTTAGATGAAAATTACAAATGAACTTCTTCCAAATACTTTCACTGTTTTCTTGACAGCATCAGCAGCTGAAGCTCCTCAGTGTAACCTCAGTGCCCCTGCCGTAGAAGGGAAACATGGACTTTCTGTCACCGTCTTTCATGGCTCATACTCACACTAGAGGACCACAGTCCTTCCTTTTGGTAGTCAAGAAATTAAGTTGACGTGTTTTTGAACAGTTTTGGATAAGTGCAGCTTTAATTATCACACTGTAATAATGATTCAACACCTTCTCATTTGTTTTGCTGATTTATTTAGCATTTCACATCCTGTAAAAAGTGTTCTGTATATACATAATATACATTATACAGTTAAAGGCAGTGCAGTGTTCAGGGCTAATGTGTTACACTTCACAGTTTGCACATCCAGTGTTTGAGACGGAGTTCTCTGAGCAGCCGTAACATTTCCTCACAGCAAAGACGCTAAAACAAGGATTTGGTTTCCTTCCAGTGAACGTGTGTCGAACTCTAAGGCCGTCGATGAAGCCTTCGTGGTTGCTGTGATGTCACTCTTGGGTCAGCCTAGTTTTTCCCGCCCTGTTGTAAGCTGAGGTACGATTACCAGCTGTGCTCAGAGTCATCACCCTGACGTGATCTGGAAAGACTTGGCGCTCATGACAAGCTGCTATGCAAAGCATCAAAGTTAATATGACCCATTTTCTTCCACATGAAAGAGCATTTCTGTCACATCCCCCGAACCGACTGAGGCACTTTCACTGCAGAGCATCAGGGTGTGTGTTCTAAAGACTTTCCATGCACGGCTGAGAGAACGACAACAGTACACTTCAAAGGTTTGGGAGTTTAAGAAAAAACAGAGAATGGCACTTCAGGGCACCCGGTGCGGCAGTGGGGTTCAAGTGACAAACAGCTTTGAAAGCCTTCCCACTGTGCTCAGCGGCATCCCAGCTGTCTGTCACTCACAGGAAACACTGATGTGGTATGAAGAGCCAGCAAAAAGCTACCAGAAGGCACAAGATCTGAGGAAAGTCAGACGCTTCACTGACCAGCAGAGCCACAGTCAGGCCGATTCTCAGCTCAAGATGAAGAAGATGAAGTTCAGCTGCGTCTCCACTGTTTCCTTAACCATCAGGTCATCGGTCAAATTTCTGCTGAACCGTTTGGTTGGTTTAGTTGAGCTGCTGTTAGAAGCTCCTCACGGACTGTGGTGAGCTCGCTGGAATCTTACTGCAGAAGGACGTTACAGGCTGCTGTCCTGCTGCAGGATGGATCTAATGTTCCCTGGAGTGTGAGAACATGTTTCAGAAACGTGTATGTATCCCTTCTGACAGTGGCAGAGCCATGGTGCTGTGCCCCCCCTCCCCATAGTGCACTCAGGGAGACTCTGGTCTTTTTCCTGTCTCAGTGGACTTCACTCAGGCAGTTTTATCCCTATACTTGTGCTTCATATGTGCACAGAGGTTTCACGTGTGATGTGCTGTCACTGAGTGCTCTGCCTGCTGCGGCTCTGTGTAGCTGCTGGGTTCAAAAGTCCTCCACTGGGGGGGCCGATCCTCACTGGCTGACATGCTGGAGTATTTCCACATAACAAGGTGACACATATACACTGCTTCCATCTTTTATGGGTTGAATTCCATGTTGCGTTAATCCCTGCACACAAACACTGCGCTGGTCGTCATGCACACGTGAATTCAAGTATATCAGAGGATGAAGGACTCTGAAGCAGCTGAAGGAGGTTTCCACACATTGGTTAGCAGCCACTTCGTTTTTAATCAGATCTGTTAGCAACTGCTTTGGGGGCTGGTAGGCTGACTGATAGTGACAGTCCTCCATGTGTCCTGGGGGTGGGGGCATTGCTTCCAAATAGTAGCTACACTGTCCAGTGGGAGCCTTTTCTTAATGCTGCCTCACCTTAGTGGGTGGAGGCTTTTTCCTAGATGAACTCCTTTGTTTCCCTCCACTGCTGCTTCCTCTCTACAGCAGCCCTGTCCAGAGGTTATAGCAGGCCGTGTTGATCACTGACTCCAGGTGATGATACATGGACACCAGCTGAGGGGGGGGGCTGCTGCTGGCCTGCTGCTGTGATGGCAGCGGTTCCCGAAACACAACCTTTAGACTCTGAGAGGAAGATCATGGAAAGGAAACATTGCTGAGATGCTCAACAATCGCATACTAATACAATGAATGTGACGGTAAAAGAACTCACCGTTTTTCCAGCTTGGGTGTCCAGAAAGACCAAAACAAAGCAGTCAGTGAACTTCTGGTTCAGAACCGCCTGAAAGAAGATGTCAGATGTGAGTAAAGATGAGATGGACGAGTTTTAAAGTGAAGCTTTTCTCTAAGAACTGCAGTGTTCCACAGAGACAGACAGACAGACAGCTGACTACGTCTTCACTCAGGACTGTACATAGATACATACAGGGACGTTTATCTTGGGGGGGGTCAGTAAGAACACTCCAAAGGTGCCAAAAGGTGCTCATATTACTATCAAGGAGTGCATCTGCAGCCCGGACATTGAACTGTTTGCTGTTGGTCTTCGTCCACGTTGCCTGCCACGGGAGTTTTCACATGTCGTCATGGTGACTGTTTACATTCCTCCTTCTGCCAACCCGACTTCAGCGTGTGACGTCATCCACTACGCCACAGCCCGGGTACAGACTCTACACCAGAGTGCATTCACTGCTATCTCTGTCTTCAACCATGTCACCATGGCAAAGGCACTGCCCAACTTCACCCCATACGGGAACTGTTTCACCAGAGAGGAGAGGACCCTGGACTCTGGACTCACCTGATTATTATTATTGTTATTGTTGTTATTATTATTATTATTATTATATAATACAGCTCCTCACTCAGAGTGTATATGTTGTTATATATCATTATTATTAGTAGTGGTATTATTTGTATCATTATTATTATTATTATCATTTTATTACTTTTGTGTTTGAAGTTTATTCTTATTCTTTTGGAGCTGTGTGTAACAAAAAGCTATTTCCCCCTGGGGATTATTAAAGGAATTCTTTGTGTGACAGAAGAGTCGAGTGATGCATCAAACGCTCAGAGCCTGAACGGCCTGGCTGGAACAAGTCCCGTTCAGTCGAAACAGTGCTGCGACCAACTCATGACAGAACGTGGCACTTCAGGCAGTAGCTGGTACGGTAACATCATTTTTTAAATGAAGTAACTCAATTAGTCATACTGACAGCCTTCTTACTTTGTTTCTATTTTATGTAGCTCTAGCTGCAGAGATGTGTAGACTACACTAGTTTAGGCTCAATGATCTGCTCTGGCATGGAAATGTTTAAGGACGTCAAATCAAGTTTCTTCACGTGGAGATATTCTCACTACTTATCTTTAGTCAAGCAGAAAGAATAGAATATTTCAGTGAAATGAAACTTGTGCCCTGGCTCAGTAGATCTGAGCTCTGACTCTTGATGCAGCCTCCCTCTATGGTCGAGTCGCCTGCTTTGAGGCAGCTAGTTGGTTAAACACCATCTCCAGGAAGCCTGCAAATGGCCAGCAAAACGTTTTCCAACTAAAAAAAATAGAAAAATGAGCAACATCTCCATGAGTAGATGAGTACAGCTCCACTGCAGCAGACATCTGGCCTGCTCCCAACAGCAGCTTCCTGGACAAAGCCCACGACTTTGGGAGGCCAGAAAGCTGCACTGGCCTGTGAAAGGGTCAGGGGTTAAGGACACGTAGGATGCCGCTGCTGGTGACATTCATTCTTTGTATGGACTGTGGGCAAACAGAACAGCACTGATAATGGTTCCAACTTTATAAAAGCCTTTCAAAAATATCAGCTGGCGGAACTGCACAGTAACGATGATGCCAACAGTGCTGACGTGCTAACACCATCGTGGAGAAGTCATTTCCTTCACGTCCGCACCAGAGATGTGTCTCTTATACACTAAGCCAGGTCCCCAAGAAATTAGGGGCCTCGACAAGGGGCCTCAGAGACGGTGGACAATGTGTGCCATGCACTACGAGATGCGATTTATTCTATGATGCTCTGGCAAGAATTGTTGAAATAACCTACGAATACTATGAACTGAGCGCCGTCCTGTGATCGGCCGGTGACCAGTCCAGGGTGACCCCTCCTCTCACACAAAGACAGCTGGGTTTACTACATAATGTGTTCTTCACAGTTCTCATGTCTGCAGTATTAATCTACACTGTAGAAAATAATACAGATAAAGAAAAGCCATAGAATGGGAGGGTGTGTCCAAACTTTCAGCTAGTGTACGTACTGCAGGTGACAACTATGATGTGATGCTGGCTGCTGTCATGCTGCCCAAGTTCAAGTTACAGCGGTTTCAGAGCAGAAGAAGAAAGACATGGTCAAAGGGCTCCTAGCAGTAGAGTGTCAGAAGCTTGTCCTTGTCCCTCACCACACACAGCAGCACGCCAGCGCCGGTGGTCAAAGAGCAGCACATTTTGTCCTTTGAAGAGGACGACACCTAGATCACAGTGAAACCAAGGTAATGGCCGACTAGGAAACAGCAGACATGGGCAGCAGAGCCTCAAACTATTTTCCACCATAAAAGAAATATCTCTGAAGCAAAAACAGTTACTCTGTCCGGTGCGCCAAGTCTGGTAATGTCTCCAAAGAGGAACGAGCTGTCCGACCAAAGGTCTGAGAAGCTTTTCTTAATGAGAAAGCCATTGATTTCAAGCCATCATGCTGTGTGTGTGTGTGTGTGTCTCCCCAGTTGTGAATAAATGACTAACTTGTTTTGATATTTGAATCTGTCCACTTTGCTTCTGAATAATGTACTCAGCTTGTTCTTCAGTTTTTTTAGAATTCCTGGACAGAACTAAAAGTCTTTTGTGGTCAGGCTATGTTCTGTGTGCACTGTGCTGCAGCTAATGGCGCTTTTCCACTAGTACCTACTCGCCTCGCCTCGGTTGGTTTTCCATTACAATTGAGTACCACCTCAACGTGGGTGGGGTTGTCATAGCAACGCTGGCTGAAACTCTGACGTCATTTGTATGCGACACAACACACAACACAACTAAGAACTCGTTGGACCATGGTGTTGGTTTACCTGCAGCCATTTTCCACCTTTCACTTGTCGCTAAATGATAAAAACGCCCAGTCTGTTTACAGGGTTTTAAAAATGGCGGGCTTGATTTTTGTGAACGAGTCGCTCTCATGACTCCCTGGCCAATCAGTGGCCTGCAGTCTGTATTTCAGTAGTATTTTCAGCTCAACTCAGCTCGCTTGGAACCCCGGCTGAGGAGGTACTAAAATAGTACCTGGTACTATCGCTAGTGGAAAACCAAAAAGACAGAGTTGAGTCGAGCCCAGTAGGTACTAGTGGAAAAGCGCCATAACAGACGGCGGCTAGGCTTAATCTGTGTTTTTAGCATAGATGTCCTGGTATACAGGAATCTGACTGCATTGTGAATGATTCATACTTCCAGTTGGTTTTGATGAACTTAAATGTGACTGTGTAGCCTACATTGCCTAGTAAAGTTCAGTGATGTGAATGTGATTACAAATGAAAAGTCACAAGTGGATCAACAGTGTCATCATTATTCCTTACTACTGGTTTAGGTCTGTTCGTGGGATTTGCTGAAAATAATAAGAAAAAAAACACACCAGCCTTTCCTATTACACACTGACTCTGAGAAATCATGTTCTGAAGGATCACGCCACTTGGTTTGGGACACAACAGCACAAGTGAGAAAACAAATGACTTTCTGTTCACTGTGGCACAACTCAGGCAAGTCCCTAGTGTGCTTGTAGAGTGCATATTGTATGGAAATAAATGGAAGCCAATGGCTGCAGAGGAGAAATCGTATATTCAGCGTTTGCATGTAAAGTATGCAAGTGATTTGACCGGCACGAGATACGAGTCTGCCAGTGATTCTCAGGAGAGATTCTGTTTTGCAGCTTTGGTGAGGAATGAACGCTACACCGGAGTGACGAGAGCCACAACACTGATTACATCATGCCCAGTCTTTTTTAATACAGAACTGTATAAAAACATTTGCAGTTGATAGATAATGATGGACATTAGCAAAATTCTTCTGATCCCCAGCTTTCTCATTTACAGAGCAGCTGAATAGTTGAGTAGTGTCATAAACTCTGACAGACACCCCAGTGACCCCCCCCCCCTTAGAGTCCTGTTTTATATTCACATCTCTCACATTTTCAAACTGACCTTTCAGTAAAATTATTCTTCCCGTGTTTTATATCAAGCTACTTGGTGGAAGTGACACTTTGCAAACTTCCAATAAAAACAACCCACTAGAAACCAGACTAGTTCCACATCACATCACATCACAGGCCCCACCTGACCTGACCTGACCACCTTCTTTTACTGCAAACCATCCAAAATATTTCACGCTAGAAGTGAAATGGAAAAAGTGTGATCCAGACCACGACCACCTCTTGTTGTCAGACCACGGTTCAGCCGTTTGGTCAAGGCCGCAGTCTGGGGGAGGTTTCACAGGGAGGTTTCTCTTATTTTGGTTCGGAACAAAGTGAAAAATCCAAATGCTGGGACCAAACGAGGTAGATGTGAAAGGGCCCTGAAGGAGAACGGTTCTCACCAGATACTGGATGCCGTTGTCATCGAAGTGTCTGCAGCTCTGAGGGAAGCGGTTCAGGAGGACCTTGATCAGACTCTGGTACCAGGCTGGACTCATGGTCAGGAAACAGTCCTGCAGAAACACATCACACACTGCAACATCAACAACCTGCCCATCGTTTACCACAAGACAGTGTTTCTTTCTCCTCCAACTGCACAGTCAGTTAAAGTAGAATTCACAGCTGATCTCTATACAAACTTATGTTAACACCTCCGTCTCTATCAGCATCAGCTCACACTGTCACTAAGATGCTGGATCTACATTCTCTACAGCAGCCTGCACAATGCTGAATCAATACAATATCCCACTGTGTGAGAGAAGTGTTGACCTAACTCTGCGAACATTTATGAGGCCATAGACTGTGGTGGCTCTCGTTATATCGGCCTTTATCTACATCAGCTGGACTGATACACTATTTTGAAAGGATTAGTTCTTCCTCTCATGGATCAGTGGATCCATACTGTGTGACTTTATCACGTGTCATGTATCCTGTACTGTCAACAGACAGCAAAGCTCTGTAACAGTATGCACTTATATAAGTGTTTAACCCTGTCACTCGCTGTCTGTACTGAGTATAGTTTAGTTCATTTTATTCTGATCAATTAAGTGTCTGATTTTCTGTTTGTACTACTAGCAATACTACGGCCGCTGTGGCTCAGAGGTAGAGTGGCTTGTCCCTCAATCACTGGTTCGATCCTAGACTCCTATGAGTCAGCATGTCGAAGTGTCTTTGGGCAAGACACTGAACCCCCACTTGCTCCTGAAGCAGCTTCAGTGTGTGTGTACCAAGGTACCATTAGCACAACATTTTTGGTGCCGCCGTATGAGGCAGAGTATTAATTGTGCACACATTTTTGGAACCCCTACATTTACTGGTGCCGCCGTGTGAGATGAACCACTGAGCACCACATGTATGAATGAATGATGTGTGAATGGGTGAATGAGGATGTGAGGATGTGTAAAAGCGCTTTGAATAGTTGAAATAACTAGAAAGGAGCTGTACAAATAGAGACCATTTATCAGGGAGGGAGAACAGAATGAAAAGGAAATGACTGAAGAGGTGCTGGATTATTGCTCTGTATTGTCGTATGTGTTTTAATATTTCATGTTTGAACTATCACGGTTGTACGGGCGTAGAGTGACACCTGTAGCTGAATCTTACCAGCTGTGGGTCGATCTCCCCCACTGAGCGGCTCTGCACAGCCTCCAGCAGCTCCTCCAGCTCGCTGAAGGACAGTTTGGTCAGCTTGAGTTTGTCCAGGGCCAGGTGGTCTCCGTGGAACAGCCTCCTCCACAGGTTATCCCTGCGGCAGTGCCCCATGGCCTGCTCCACACTGGCCTGGATCTGTCTGCGGGCTGAAGCCACCTCATTGTTGAGCAGAGGGAACAGCGGGGAGGGGTAGAGCAGCCCCTGAGCCTCTGGTCCACCCCCTGCCAGAGGGTAAAACTCATTGCCGTCGCTGGGGGCACAGGCAGCTGCAGCTTCAGATGTCGTCTCCTCCCAGAGGTCCTGCTCGGCGCCGCGTGACCCGCCGGCCTCTGCTCGATCCGGGGGGAGGCGGCCACCCAGCTCACCAGGATCACGGTGGATCTGAGGGAGCTTCTTAAAGCGGCGCATGTCAGCAGTGAGACGGGGGAAGAGCTCTCTCTGGCTGGTCATGATCACATAGAACCGTAACCTGCCCATAAAGGTATGATGTCAGTCGATTAACACCTGTGTGACTGCACATGTTGGCCGCTGTGGAACAACCACCTGCAGTAAAGTGAATCCTGACCTGACTGGCTGGACTTTAAAGCAGGACTATGGAACTTTGGCTGAACAATGTCCACTGTGGCCCCACCTGAGAACTGTATAATGTTGGACCTGATTTCCTTTCCTGAGCTACCTCTGCATCAGTTACTTTAAAGACATTTCCTGGATGAGAGGCAGAACAGGTTATTTAAAGTCCCACTTTAAAGTTCAGAATGCTTACCATCACAGTATTTAGTCTTTTTTACAGTCTTTGTTTGAGGCTGATACCTATGATGGTGTTCTAGAGTTTAAAAAGCGTTCACACAAAAAATAAGCAAACAATATTATTAAGGATCCCAAACTTGTCAGCACTCTCGGGTAGACATACATATCTATACATACATAGTAGACCTTCCTTAGGAGTTGAGCAAAAGTCAACTGGACTTGTTGAAGGTACTTGAAGACGCTTCTTCAGTTCAGTTCAGTTCACTTCAGAACTGAAGAAGCGTCTTCAAGTACCTTCAACAAGTCCAGTTGATTTTGCTCAACTCCTAAGGAATAAGTATGACCTGGATGACTAAGAATCTTCACAGTAAATCACAATACAATAATATGGAGGTGCGTCCAATGTGAACAATTACTCCTCAAGTTTAATGGGTTTTTTGAGTTATTAATGTCCTGCTCAGAGCAAGTCTTCAGTAACCTTTATCAAAATATAAATATTTGTATGTGTTTCTGTAAAAAAAACTACTCAATATTCAGTTAAATGTCGATAATCTAGGATCATTCAGGCTCTACTTTAGATCAGGTATGAAAATAGTAAGACCAGTGTGAAAGATTCCCCATAGCATGTGCAAAGAGTCCTGGAGCTCCAGCTGTGCCCTGTTCTGGTCGCATCACGTGTTATTATTAGTTATCAGTTTACACGGTGTCTTCTTTAATCTGTTCTTTCACATCTCTGTACCTCAGCAAATGCCTCTCCCCGTCTGACTGCTCCTCAAATGGAGCGGCGTGATGACACACCACCAGGGACACATCAAAGTCATCATGGTGGTGCAGGCCCTCCAGATCCTTGTATGTGCCCGAACTAAGGCCAGAGAGAGGAGAAAGAGAAGGTTGAAACGAAGCCGTGTTTGTGAGGAGAATGTATTCATTCTGTCATTTGGATGGATTTTCACCTGTTCCACAGTGCCACTAGAGCGTACTCGTGCAGGTCAGGCGTCCCTTTCTTGTTGTCAGGGGCGACTGTAGCCTTGGACATGCGAAGCGGCTTCATGCCATAGGTGCTAGCGTGGTCAGTGATGTAGTTGTACAGCTGGTGAGCCGTTATCATTCCCGTGGAAATGGAGAAGCTGCCTGATGTACAGTCAGAGACTCTCAGTAAGATTATCACTAGATACCCCAGTCCTTCCTGCCAACCCACATCCAGCTTTAAAGCCCTTCATTGTAACCAAGATGCAAACAACAGCTGCTGATGAGGCCTAAGCCAGGATAATACACTAGTACATGATGCACAGAGAAAAACAAATGAACGCAGTTAGGATGGATCTCATCTCTTTTTGGCGGCAGGGAAACAATATTACATATGTTGTTCTCTCTCTTCTCTTTTGGCCTGTGATGAGCTGAAGGAGATGCCTGACATGCAGCACACATTCATAACTACCATCACACTCACAAATAAGGCACATATACACAGTATATATACACTGTCTATACTATAGAGAATGTTACAGTAGAGTAAAATATAGAGTTGAACAGCGACCAAAACAGCCAGAGGATTTAAAGTAACGCTGAATTATCCTGTAAGTTCTGAAACAGTTAAAGAGAAACGTGACCTCTGTAGGTTGAGCACTGTGCTGCACTTGTGCCCCCACCAGTCTACCATGTTGCACTGTACAATAGTATCTTGTGAAGTGTTGTACTGCAGAGGGTGGAGACGGAGCACGTGGCAACCACTAGATGGTAGCGCAAGCAGGCAAAGCTAACCACAATGTTACGTTTACCTCCCTCTAGTCCTGGGGAGCCAACCTAAGTGCTCTCTGGGGACCAACCCTAAAATGGTTGCACCAAGAACCGAAAAGTGTCAAGCATTTAGAGGTGTTTTGTTCATGTATTAGCTGATCAGACAGTTCTCTATATAAAAGCAATAGCTACCTCGGCCCTCTTTATCCGCTGTGAGTGAGTCACATGGTGTGGATGTAATGATGTGGACCGTTCACACCTTTGGTGAAGATTTGGTGAAGACACACCTTTTCTGCCTGTTGCTGGAGAGTCTACGTGTCCAGCACAGCAAGGTAGGAAGGCAGGGAGGAAAAAGCTTGTCACAGTGAGTGATGACGCCTCTCTGGACATGACCTGAATCATCATGTGGGCTTCAAAGCTAACAATGCTAGTGCTAGCGTAGAGGCCCTCACAGCAGAAGTGAGCGCCCTACACAGGAGGAGAGGCTGATCCCCGTCTTGGAGCTTTTAAGAGGCCAGACACCCAGAAGGCAGCAGGACCAGACGGCACGTGGACAAGTCCTCATGAGCCGTGCTGACCAGCAAGCACCGTCTTCATCCTCTCCCTGGCCCAGTCTGTTACCCCACATGCCTCAAAAAGCCCCCCATCGTCCCTGTGCCCTAGACTGCTCTCCCAGCCGGCCTGAATGACTACAGTGGCTCTCACCTGTGTGGTCATGAAGGGCTTTGCTGCCAAAACACTGTTGCTTATATTATACTGGAGTTAGAATGTAGAATATTTAATACGTTAAGCAGAGACAACTAAGCCTTTCACTGCAGAGATATGTTCAGCATGTGACCTGGGGCACTTGAAATATTTATCTACACCAAAGTCACCTTGGAAGACGTGGTTGCGGCCAAACTTGGGAATGTCTGGGTGATGGGAGATGAAGTCGTCCAGGAAGTCGGTGAGCTGGTAGCCCTGGCGTAGCGTCATGTGGCAGCCGACCAAGTACTGGTGAACCACTCGCAGGTGGAAGTCGTAGCTGAATGAGTGAACGTGCATCAGGTCCCGCACCTTATCACACTCCTCAGTGAAGAGCATGGAGAGCTAAAACAGAGGGATGGACACAGTCAGTACAGGCACAGAATGACTCGTACAGTAACATGGCAAAGGAACTCCCTACCAAACGCTACCAAACAAGCGTTTTCTCAATAGCTAAAGGTACTCTAACTCCAAAACCATGTCTGCCTGATTCTGTTCCTTTTCTGGAGTGATCCATGTAATGACAGTGGCCAGACACCACTCTCTCTGAATGATTATCTGTGTAATCATCCACTGGCGAACCTGCTTTGCATCTGAAGGGGAACACCCTACCATTCCAGCGGCTCCCAGCTTTGAATGCTTTGTGCTGTGCACCATTAGGCCCTGCTGCTCCGTGACTCCCACTTCTCCCTGAGAGCCTTTTATAAGCAACTTTGATATCAATCAGATTCATAATAGCATCTTATTTCATTAAATCCCACATCAAATGGGGGTTGACAAAAGCATTAATTAATTAATTAAAATGGCTGCAGTGAGGGGCTCCGGTGTGCAGTTAATTAAAGCACAGGAAGAGTTCAGCGCAGAGCCAAATGTTGCTCCTGCATTTACTTTCATCTGGACCATTTGCCGGGAATGTAGACAAATAGGCTTCATCAAATCAAAGAGGCTTGAAAAAGTGCACAGCTCTCTTCAGCTAGAGGAACCGTTTATCTCTGTGTCAGTGTCTGGAACCTTTCAACACCTTTTGTCAGTTTCTGAACAAATGCTGAGGCAGCAAAAGGACAGGAGCCTTTCACCGTCATCACTACCCTCAGCGCAGAGTTAGGAAAGGAGAATATTGTTTCGGGACGGAGGAATGAAGAGATGAACACATGAACTTTTCTCTCCCCGGTGGTGTTCTCAGTGTCTAGCAGGCAAATTAAGTGTGACCCCTTAGCCTGCTGTGGAGCCAGGAAGCCTCTGGGACCACAGAGATCCCTTTATCTCAGAGGTGGTACATCTCCTGTGTCCTCTGGACTATCAGGCTATCAACAGTTATTATTTCCTATCCTGTCATCCCAAACGGTTCATGTTCTAGCTAATTAAACACCCTTTGTGACTTTGACGAGAACAAATGGTTAGGTTGAGTCCCAGGTTGTCTCCTGTCAGCCTCACCCAGTAGAAGTGAGGTTAATGACAACGGCTCTGTTCATGAGAAACATCTAGTCATACAAGAAGAGGAGAATACACAAAGTAAGTTGCCTGAGGAAAAGACAAAAACAAACATGATGAAAGCTTAAAAACATCCACTGGCATTTCACTTTGAGGTTATACTCCATTTTCTGAAATATTTTAGCATGTAGTTTACCCATAGTTAGCTGAGACCCAGAAGGATATGATGCTGTCAGAACTGAGGGGAGAAGACACCTCCTGACTCTATAGAATATTTAGTCTAAAAACATTGGACTCATCCTGTAAAAGTCTTACTTCTTTTTAGCTTTGCCTAATTTAAGTTAGTAGAACCATGTAGTCTGATGAGAAGAGGCCACAGAAATGAACACTGGGCAACTCCACATCTCTCCATTTATTTTTGGCTCAGCTTGGTCTTGACTCGCTCTTATGAAAAGTGTCTTGAGATAATGTTTTTTATGAACTGGCACTATATAGAATAAAGATTGATTGATTGATTGATAAATGTTGCTGTAGGCTCAAATTAATCTATTATTTGAATAGCGGTTGAACCAGTTCAATGCCGTGATCATCTATAGCGAGCTGAGAAGAAGCAGTTTTCAGCCCTGTGCTGATCATTGATTCACCCTTTAAACACAAAGAGATACTAGAACTGATAGTGGAAGTAGGCCTGGAATAAAGTCCATGTTCCAGTCAAACTCCCCCACCTCCACCCGCCCCTGACCCAGCTTCCAAAGATGCAAGAGGAAATATAGTAAGATTATCAGAGAAAGGCAGAGAGGAGAATAGTGGCACACAAATTTAGAAAATCACAAGCCGAGACGCCCATGAAACCCAAACCAGCAAGCACAGAGAAGGCCAGCCTGTTGAAATTCAAGGTAGAAAAGCAAATCATGGGAGTTTGAGTCAGACCTCAACAAAAAGAAGACATTTAGTACGTGACCTTTGCCCTCGTGAAACCAGTCTCTGAGCTCCGACCTACAGTTAACACTGGTACTTGCTTTACAGTCAACATGTAGGTTGTAGCAATTGTAGCTCCCACAGGTATGAAAACACGTCATTAAACACTGAACCCCACTCATTCCTGAAGAGACAACAACACACATATGTAGATTTGGAAAGGAGGACACCAGTACTGATGGCAGCAAGCAGAGCGAGGGAGGGTGAAGCCTGATTGTAGTGAGACACCCCCCCTTGAGAAAGGCTGGGACATACCGCACAGTCAGATACTGGGGTGGCATCTGGGAACGGCTTGCAACGGGGTTTGGTGAGGAGGCTGCCCTGATGGAGAGATGACATGAGGTGGGACTAGGCAGACACACAGACAGATGGATGGAAGGGAAGACTGAGATACCACGAGAAGACAGAAGAACATGGTTTCTCAAAACTTTTCCATACTACAAAAATGCAATGAGACACAATAACATACACACATTAGAGCTGGGACCTCCATCTGAAAGACCAGTGCTCTGAGGTCAGCATGGGAAAATTATCTGTTTGGAAGATTTTGAACCAACTGCTTGACTAGTCGTAAACTCCACTGCTAAAAGCACTCCTCAGTGCTGTGGGCACAGTACCCACAGTCGTCAATGTGGAAAACAGACATGCATATAATGTATATCTTTGAACTGGTTTACCAAAAGTTTTTATATCTGCACACAGAGCTGACCTAGGTCTCAGAACTATGTCTACACTATATAAGCTCAAGAGCCAAGCAAGGTGAACACATCCAGCTTGTGGGTCACAGCCCCCAGTGCTCTGATCACCTCTGGCACCACTGATGCCTTTACTCTCCACATCTTTTTCAGCTCCTCTTTTAGCCCTTGGTACTTTTCAAGCGTCTCATGTTCCTTCCCCCTGATGTTGCTGTCACTTGAGATTGTTACATCTTTCCCCACTGCCTTCTTCTGTTTATCAATCAGCATGAGGTTAGCCATCACCAGTTTGTCAGTCTGGATCTGGAAGTCTCACAGGATCTTAGCTTGGTCAGTTTTAACCACTTTGGGTACTCGTACTCTGACCGTGGGACCACACTCAGTGTAGATGTTCCTGTACACTATGCCAGCCACTTGGTTATGGCGTACCATGTACGTTTTCCTGCCTGCATCTTACACCCTGCTATTATGTGCTGAATTATTACAGGAACATCTTTGCACAGCCTGCACCTGAGGTCCTGTCTAGTGTGGTAGACCCTCTGGGGTCCTGTCTAGTGTGGTAGACATCCACCTTTATTGATCTTGTGCTAAGTGCCTGCTTGGTGCTTCTGTGCTGTCTTTTAACAGCTTTTTCCAGCCACTGGCAGGATTTCTTGATATCAACCACTTCTTCTATCTGTTGGTGGTAATGGTGTGTAGTCCCTCCAGGAAGGTTCATCAGGTTTCTGCTGCCTGAGGTATTCACTTAGCATCTCATCTCCAGAGGCCATCATTCTGATGTATTTCTGCATCTTGGTCATTTCATCCTGGACAGTGGCTTTGACGCTCACCTCGCACCGCTTAGTACAGTCTCAGGGTGTAGGACTTGGGATGAAACCCTCAATGCATCCTGAGGAGCTTCCTTGTATTAACATCAGTGGTCTCTCTCTCCTCCTTTGGACAGCTTATTATACCAGCGGCGTACGTGTTGATGGGTCGCACCTTGTTCTTCCCATTCAGCCGACTCTTCAGGACCTGCCTTACTCTGTGGAGGTATTTGGCTGTGGCTGACTTCCATGCAGCCTCCTCATGGTTACCAAAAGCTTGCGGGATCCCAAGGTATTTGTAGCTGTCCTGATCATCTGCAATGCTGCTTTCTGGTGATTCAACCCCCTCGGTTCTGATCATCTTCCCTTTCTTCGATACCATCCGACCACAATGACATTCTGATGTGGTTGCGGTAGATCCTGGTGATATGGATCAGTGAGTCGATTTCTCACTCATTCCTGGCACTTCCCTTCCCTAATTCCCTGTATTGGTGTGTGCACCCCGCCAGGAGAGGTCTCCTGCCATTTCAGTCATTCACATCAGCATAGATTGCCAAATCAAATGTGGTGTTCCACAAAGTAAAATGCAATGCAAACGCTAGTGGATGCTGCCAGGATTCTACTATCTCGTTTTCTCAAGGATCCTATGCTCAGCTGCCATTTCCAGACTCCAGACTCCTAAAGGTCCACTGTCTTGTTTGTTCAGTGCCTATAACCAACATACAGTACTCTTTGATCCAAAGGAGCCAAATGAATCATGACTTTTGCCTTCAGGAACAAAGTCGAAAGTCGTGACACTGTGATAGAGCTACAACACTCTGTAGCAAGGAGGTCGGACTGGGCACATACGGAAAGCCGAAAGTGTCGCCCCGATCATTTCAAACATGTTTGATATTAAGGATTCAAAATCTGGATCATAACATCACTGCTCTCTGAGCCGGACCACAGCAGCCAATGAGAGAGAGACGAAGGAGACTGAAGTCCTGGAGCAGCTGATGATGTTACCAGCAGCAGTAAACATCCTAGCACTTGAGGCTACCGTGAGCTAGCGTTAGTATAGCACTGTTGACAGATACTAAAACTGTCAGTTAGAATTTCACCTCCAGTTCTCTGAAGAACAGATGGCCCATGTTGACTGTGTCTTCCTAACCAGGTTTCCGCCCACGTTTGATATTATAGAGTATGTGTGTGATACAACTAAGTTCTATATTGGTTAAAACTCATTGAGTGTGAGCTCGACATTACCTACTGAGCTATCTGTATTTCTAACAAGAAGTCATGAAAACACAACCACACTGTTGTGGGGAGACAGAGGATATCTGTGCTTCTAAATTCCAACTGCATTGCACTCAGAGTTAAGCACATTCTTTTATTTTACAGGTAGTTTTTTACAGTTTAACATTACAGGCTAAGGAGAAATTAAGTTCTTCTAAAGTTAAATTAGTAGTTTTGAAATACTGTTTATTGAACACACAGCGTATAGGTTTGATATTTCAAGTACTTAGTTGTTCTATGAACTTTCAACCAAAAAACTTTTTTATGATATGAATTAATTGAAAATTTGCAGTAAGATTTATGTAATCGCAGAAATGATTTATCCTTTAATTGAGTGAAAATCTTAACACTCACTTACTTTGTCATAGTCTTGCCATGACTGGGTCCTAAACCAATGACAGGTGTTTTATTTATGACGCCACAGAGCACAGCTACCAATATGATACCGGGTAGCGTTTCCCGTTCGTCAGACACTGGGGAAACGAATTGTGACCCTTTCAGCTTTCCACTAATGGATGGGTTAACAAAGTGTGTAACTGACTTGGGAGACTGCAGTATGCTTCCTGTTTCTTACCAATGGTCAAAACCACAACCACACTCGTTCCTTACCTTAGCAAAGGGTTATTTTAACATAAACCATGACATCTACCTAACCATTACGCATTTCTATGAACCCAACCACATCGTATCAAGCAAGGGGAGGTCAGAAAACTAAATACTCAGTCTGAATAGTGATTTGTAACTGGTTTTGGAAGACACTGACAGATGATGCTTACAGAATGTAAGCCGTTTTGACCAGCCATTACAGACATATTTTGGAGGACTTTGTCAAGGTGGAAAGAGGATGTCTGCACATCAGCAGTTTGAGTCAACAATTTTATATTTTAGAAAATGCTAAAACTAACAATTACTGACTTCTAGACATTTGATTTTTTTTTCCCAATTGTGGTTCTAAGTAAGGAGTATTGTCAAAGAGATGTAAATGACAGAAATATGAACTTCTGTGTTTCCTCTATTTTCTCTGCTGTACTGAGAATGTACAGAACAATGACCCCCACACTGAGGTACGTGTAGAATTGTGGCTTCATTGCGCCTACCTGATTTTGTTACGGCTGTTGGTAAGAAATGGCAGAAGGAAAACTAGGGATGCACCCATATCAGACTGTTACTGACTCAAATAGTTGGATCGGTGACAATGTGGCTGATCAATTCAATTCCATGTTTACATCTATGAGCGTGTACCATAGATGCATTCTATGAACTGCATACCGAAGGCAAAGATGGCACCAATTCTGTCTAATGAGAAATGCTTGCCTGTCACATGTGTGTCTTCTGGGTAAGACGGCCCTCTTAATAAGTGCAGTAGTGTTCATCCAATCACGCCTCTGGCCCCGCTGCCCTAGTCTAAGGCTCGTACTACAGCAATTAATGACTTTTCTGGTCTTTGCAAAAGTTTTCCAAAACTTTTAAAAAGCCACATGTGTATTACAAATATACAACACAAAGAGTGATAATAATACATGACGTATACTGCATCATGCATAGGCAGCATATGACAATGCAACAGAAACATCCCCACACTACTCTGAATTTTTAGCATACTTGACTTCAAACAAGAATAAGGCCCTTTTCAGGATCGAGAAGCTGTGATTTAACAGCTTGTTCCAACAGAGACCTACCTAGTGGCAGTAGCTCCGTGCTTACTCACGAGTTAGTTCAACTGGCTCTGTGTTGGCTAATGCTAACTTTACTTAGCATGGCTCCAAATGAGTACACAAATTACCGGTGCAGCTGCCAAAACCACTGCGGCTACACCTAGGTGCCAGACAGAACCAGCTGTAACCACAACTACCAGCCAGATGGCCCCCACCTACGCATCTGTGAGCAAAGCTGGACGGGGAACAAACGGGGAGAAGAACTCCTGCCGCTGCTGTCCAGAACCACGATATGAGCCATCATGCTTAGACTTAAGTCAAGCCTGGCATTACCTTCAGAATAAAAGAATGGACCCAGTCTCAGCGGACTGTCAGCTGCTCACACTTTATTATTCATATATGAACTATTGTCATGTTGTTCACTGTTACCATATTGCTCATTATTAGTCATATTCCTATTGTCAGCACTATAGTTGCCGTTATTATTATAGTTGTTGTTTGTTGTGCATCCCTAGACCTGCTCTTTATGGAAAGCGTCTTGAGATAACATTTGTTATGAAGTAGGCCTACTCGGTATCAGCCGATACCCCAAACCCACATATCAGCATTGACACTGACAACATTGGATGGGTGCATCCCTATGGACAACTACACGGTGTGAATCATCCCACACTGACAAACATGCAGAGCAGTCACTTCACATATTTACACTTCATTTGCCCAGCCAACCTGGCCTCAGTTCAGCTTCAATATACAAAGGGGAGGAGTGAAAGAATGAGAGAGGTAGACGAGTCAATCAGCTGAACCCTGGAGAACAGAGAGAGCTCTGGGAAATATGTGTGGGGTGGCTGCTGTCACGGCTTCATTATGATCAACAACACCTGTTCAGGACGCTGAATTATACTGGTAAGGATTTAACATATTTACTGTGGTGTGCTGTGACACGTTTATCCAGATTACATGCATATTGCTCTCTTCTTTTTGTTGACCAGCTGGATGCAAACAGACATGAAAGACGAGGTCAGTATTTAAACTGGCTTTGCCAAGAGCAAACTAACTACAGTTAATTCAGCATCCAGCAGGGTTAAACCAGTCTGCATTGATCTCCACATGAATGTCAGTGACTCTTTCAGTATCTGGTACTAATGAATGAAGTTTCTCTCTCTCAGTTCACGTTACCGGAGCTCATTAGTCCTGTGCATCACAACCTCCTTTCCAGATTGAAACACCAAAATTCAGCAGTTGATTCCCACTTACAACATGAGATACATTATGGCTGAAACAGTCTCACATATATCTCTTTACCAAGCTTTTTTTTCTTCGCTACAATTGTACTGTGTAGCTGTGGTAATGTGTGTTCACATCATGTTACTGTGCATCATCACATACATTTTAAGTACCGAGGTCACTCACAGAAACCTAAATGTGACTGCACTTTAAACTGTACGCATCCAGGAGCCAAAACAACTGAGAGACGCCCAAGACCTCCTGCTGTGCACTCATGCTCGTACCTACATCATTAAAAAGGGCCATAAATGAGGATTCATCTGCTGCTGAAAGCTGTTTTGAAAGATTCATGTCTTCCACAGGATCCACTGGGCTTGGAGCTGACAGCCATCGACAGTGCTTCTCTGAATACTTTCTGACTTCTGTGATGAACTCTCTCACCCTGCCTGTCTGTTTGCCTTGCAGATCTTGGGAGCTGGCTGGTGGGTGGAGTTGGGAGGGTTACTTACCCTCACCTGCCCATCTGGTGTCTATAAGTGGGCATAAAGGACTGCCTGCCTCTCCCTCACCCTCTCTCTCTCTCTCTCACGCCGGATGCCTCTTCTACGCACACACTCCGTTAGTTATTTGTTATGTTTATCAGTTTAAGTTGAGTAAAGTACTTTTAGTTTGGATCCATCTTTGTGAGGCCTCTCTTTGTGTTGCTCTCCTTGAGCCAGATGGGAACAGTTCCCTAATGTCACACATTGTTTCAGCATTTTTCAGCAGTAACACAAACACAGTCAGCTTCATCCTTGGATAACTGTAGTTTCTATGAGCAAAAACCTCCATCATGGATGAGCAGACAAAGCACAGGGCACCAGCTACACATATGTCATCAATAAATAACTCAAGGAACGGAACATCACTAACTGCTAACCATACGGTTTGTCTGACCAGGAACCTCCTTTAAGTTCAGTGGAAAACACCATGGCAGTAAACTACCAAAAAGAACTGTGACAGTGGTGTTTACTTAGAGCAGATTATGATTCCAATGGTTTCACATTAGGTTTGGCAATGCAGACAGACATTTTGAACTGCTGCTCACATGCTCACATTATCATGACCAGCTTCTGTCAGGGACAAACACTGATAATCAGTCCTCAAGGCAAATGTTTGCAGTATCTGAGGGACTGATGGTATACAGCGGGGCCTCAACATTCTTGAACCATGGACCCTAAGTATTACATTTAAGACTGACATTTAGTAGGATTTATCCCCATACAAGGACAGGTAAGGCGGCCTTTGGCACCAATTTGTAGAGATGTTCACTTTACATAAGAAGATTACAGTGAGTTACATCAGGGGAGAATGTCATTTTTAATTGTAATAGCTTCTCTTTAATACATTCAGTGAAATTACACTCCACTGTTGCAGGGAAGCCCTAGAAACCCCTAAAGAGAGTGCTAGAACATCCACACTTTCAATCTCACTGAACCCTGAAACCTGCTCCAAAACCCCCTGAAGGCCAAACACTGGCCCTGGAACATTCTTAAGAACCCAATTCAGGACCCTAAAACCTCCCCATGGGTCCCCAAACATTTCTGGATCCTAAACCACTGTTAGAAAAGGAGATCAGTACGACTGGCAGTTAAAGTATTTTGTACTCAATTTTCTGCTAGTCTTGCCATCCTCTCTCTTTCATGCTTTCAATCACCACACACCATCCCAAAGAAGGAAGGCAACATCTTACCGCTGTGCATCAACACAGCAGAGCAGGTTTCTGTCAAGCATTTACCTGGGAGTTGACGGTCTGACCCATGGGAATGCGGGAACACTCCAATGCATACTGCTTCACACAGAAGTAGCACCCCTGGAGGGGGAGAAGGCCCACAGAGAACACATGGTTATTCATAAGAAAGACATTATTATGAGTACTGGAAGAAGGGTTAATGAAAACTGGAGCAGAGGAAGTTTAATTTATTGTTGATCGGGCAAGCTGCAGATTTGGGATGATCTTAATAACTTTTAAATAGCCTTCAATGGAAATTCAGTCTAATTTAGCTCCCCAAGCTCAGCAATACCTGTTGTCATAAATAAATAAAAAAGAAGGAAAATAATTATAATGTCTATCTGGAAATAATAAGGTGGCAATAGCAAACAATGCATATGGAATATCTTGTGGTGAAAGTGAACCTCATTGTTTCAGCTTGTGGAAACAGTTGTAATGTGTCCTTGATGGCTCTACAGCAGCTTTGTTAAGTCTGGGAAAATATCGCTCACTCATCAGCTCACATTTCAGCTTGGGCTTCAAACACAAGTTGTTAACAGACGTTCTTCTAACCAAACTGGGTTTGAAAGGAGGTCTGATGACAGACATCTAGTAGTATGTCGGACGTCGTGCCTTTGCTAGAGACTGACCGTCAGGATATCACTACCTCTGCTGCTTTAATTCACATGTAGCTTTCTGTAGACATTTGTGGTCCCCAGAGGATGAGCCCCCTGACATCTAGCATCACCAGGAGGTCGATACTTGGTTCAGAGTAAAATATCTACTAATAGCAACTATTGGGCGGATTACTATGACGATTGGCTTGGACATTCATGCTCCCCTCAGAATGAATTATAATACCGTCGATTCTCTGACTTTTCCTCTAGCGCCATCATCAGGTCAACATGTTAATGTATCCAATACTTTGGCCAAGGACCAAGCACCTACAGAATTAATGATATTCCCATCAGCCTCAGCCGCACTTTGCATTTAGTGCTACTCAGCAGATGTGAGCATGCTTTCAGTCCAAACTATGAGGGTCTCCTGCTAAACATTAGCAGTGCTAATGTTAGCATGCTGTGTATGATAGCATGACTGTAGACTTCGAGCCTCGTTCAGACATTCTCAGACTGATTTCCTGAATTGCAGGGATACACTGGTTTACACTAGTTTCATGCAACAGGAACATCAACTAAAGAGATTTGAAACTTTCCTGAGGATTGTAATCCATCATGTTTTACCTCTTTATTTTATTATAAAGTAAATATATTATCATTTACAGTCAAATGGTGCAATACTTTAAGCATTTTTCAAACTACTGTCCATTTTGAGTCTGATCTTCATACTGCGCTGCTGCACACTGACACCAGTGTGTCTGGAGGCACTCGTATCTATGGTTTGCTCCAGGGAATAAATGGCATTACATTTACACAAATAATCAATTGTGCTAAACAATAAAAGGGACCAAATGATTTATAGCATTGTGATATTAACAAATACATTAGTGAAGCATAGTAATTCTGAGTACCCTACATGATCCTCGTCTCACCTGAAAAGCCAGTTCCATCAACACGATCCCCCCTGGCAGCGCCCTCTGGAGGTGATATGCTGTAGTGCCAGATGCTGATGTCTGCAAAGACCATTTACAAAACATCCTTGTGATCAGTTAGTCTGATATAAGTGTCTGAAGGCAGACACGGCTGGTTTTCAAGCCATGGTATTTTGTGCAATTACTTGATTTCTTTAAAGGGTAACCTTCGACCACTTTACTGAGGAGGGATGGGTTAGGATTAGGATTTTGTAGGTTAAATATACAAGTGTTCTGTCAAAGTTCTTCTTCTTCTTCTTCTTCTTGAACCCATCCTTCACCCCAACCAGCTGTCATCTGCAATACCTGACCCCAACTGGTTCTCTCTGCTACGCCTGTCTTTAACCTAAATTACACCCCAAGCCCAGCTGCAGAGGGCAACGCTACGGGAAAACACTATTCTAACGGGACACAACACTACTCAGCATTTTGCCCTGCTGTCCCTTCTATGGCTGTGCAGACAGACACAGAGAGCAGGAGACAGAAAGACTCTGCTCTGCTAATCTAAAGTACCAGTAAAAAAAATGTAGAACCAGTTCCAATTCAAAACGGGGTTTCGGGGGGGCATTCCTGATCGAAGCTGTAATCTGTGTGCCTGAGCTTCCCGCTCACTAATGTTAGCAGCAATGAAAAGGTTACCACTACCTGACAAAAATACATTGTGCTCCTTGAATGGCCTGCAGGGAACTGAGCACTGCAGTCTTTTTGCACTCTTTCTTACAAGCCCACTGACACTGACAGCAATACTGGAGACATAAATCCCGTTTTCTGGCAAAAATACAGAAAAATATAGGAAACTATATACAGTGAACAGCAATGTACCAGTTTCAATGCATACGGTCAAAGCTTGAAAAACTATAGCAAGTTTCCTCGCCCAGTTTTTGGCTTTGGCTCACCGCACTGCCTTCAGTCCATCCAATCTACGGCACCACAACTTGTGGCAGCACTTCAGTCAGAACGAGAGCCTGATGTTCCTGTGGAGGGGGCCAGCTATGCTTTACTGCTGTCATATTTGGTATTTGGTGTTGGCTTCCTGCTGCAGTATGGGTATTAGCCTCTAGATTATACATGTACTACCAGTGTCTAACATAACTGTTACATATATTCACATATTGAATGTGGTTCATGCATAGGTACCAAGAAGGGAATTAATGCAAATGAAATTAGAAAGTAGAACATTTCCCAGTGGTGCAAATCCCAGGAGTGCTGGTGTTGCAAAAGGTTGTGTATGCATGTGTGTGTGAGAGAGAGAGATACAGAACTAGGTTTGAATTGTGAATGACACCTGTAACAGCTGAAAATTTGAATTGTATTCACAGTTACAAAGGGTAGGGCTCCAACTACTACATCACTCCACCAATCACAACAGAGGAACAAACTGCTGAAGGTCTAATCAGCTAATCAGCATCAACTGTGTGTAACTGTATCTAGGCAGATGTGCTGATAACACAGAAAGCCTGCCACGGTCCAATCATTCACTGTGGGTTTTAAAAATCCCACATTTTTGTGTTTGATCAAAGGTGTCAGAGCCAACATGACATGAGAGTGAATGAGACAGCTGAAGGGACCTCTTGTTGCTTTGCTGCCATAGTTACAATGTGTGAATTACATTTCTGTACGTTTTGATGTCTAAATTATGTTTGTGAAAATTGTGGGAGTGAAAGCAAGAAGGAGATTGTTTACACCCACTCTAGCCCCATACACACTAATGGAAGAATCTAAACCTCCATTCAGATGAAACTGGTCATTGTTAATGGCGATTGCTCGAAAACGATGAGGTCAATCTCTGAGAAAAGTATAGCACACCAATCCTGATTGACCCCCCCCCCCCCCCCCCCACACACACACACACACACACACACACTAATAGACCATTACAGAGAATGAAGGGAAGAATGTTGCACTGTTTCTGGGGAACAACTCGATACATGGACTTTATTTTAATGAGACGATTGAAATGTATGGGGTCAGTGTGTGTGTGTGTGTGTGTTTGGAGAATCAGATTTCTGTGTAGTGAACACTAACCTTAGGGCTGTCCTCGCTCTTCTGCTTTACATAAGAGAAAGACATCCTCCCCTCTGAGGACATTGAGCTCAGCATGGCAGCACGAGCCCGGGCGATGCTGTAAGAGATGGAGAGGATGGAGGATGGGGTGATTTAGGGTCTGCTTAAACCAGAGAGGTCAGGGCCCAAGGGCTGATGAACCACCCACAGCCAGCCCATAATAATTCAGAGAGAGCTACACGGTCTGAGCCTAGAAAGTGACAGGCAGGCAGGACGGGCATCTGTCCTGCAGCTGCTCTGTCACCCCGGCCATGGGGCAGCAGTGCTGGGAGATCAGAGGTCAGACGAGGCACAGATGATAACTAATGGTGGAGAAGGAGAGGAGACTTTGGGCCAGAAGAGAGGCACTAAGGAAGTGATGACAAGAGGAAAAGCACTTTGTGATCCCGGCTGTTTGAAAAACTTTACACTTCAAAATGTGTGATATGTAAAACACACACGTAACATTTCATCTATGGTATGTACTGCTATTAAGCAGTGTGTGTCCTGCACATAAAACCCTGACAGTGTATTGCAGGATAGTGCCACATTAATTGGAGCCTATTTTGATGAAGAGAAAAGCCTCAAATCATGATAACACATACCAAGCACAAAAAATAAACCATTCTTGCACATACGGACCTGCGAGCTGGAGACTGCGGCCGGACCTGGACCAGAATGAAGCCCATGCTCTGCAGGTACTGAACGTACTGCTGGAGGAAGGTGCTAGAAATCTCAAGCAGCCAGGGTTCTTCCTTCAGTCGGCTGGGCAGCATGTCAGCTGAGTCACTGCTGTAGCTTCGGTCCCGACCTGATGCTGTTGAGTCGCTGGAGCGATGCCGTTTCTGGAAAACACGTGTCACAGTTTCAGACATTTACAGAACAGTGAACATCACTTAAAGCACAAAGGAAACTCTCTCGCTCAACCATGAAGACCTGATTTGGTGTCCCACTAAGGCTAGTAGCCATGAGGTTGTAATTTGTCCTCTCTGTGGTTCAAACGGGGGCAGCAGTTCTTACTTACTACTCCCCCCTGCAGCAAATCAAACTGATCATATAGCATGAATGGATGTGTTTTGATTGAGGAACTAACTAACAAACTAACCTGGGACCTTCCTCCTGCACACTCACACTGCCTCTCTGCCAAGAGAGAGAGCCAACAGCCTTTGTGTCTGCTTACCTTCAGTTAGGCACATTTACTTAGATTGGTTGTACGTTTTGACTTTGCCATGTTTTGATAAATGTTTTTAGTATACATGCGGTCCTTTTTAATGTTGTACACTGCCGACCTCTACGCTGCCAAGAACTTCTAAATCTTTCAACTAGCTGTCAATATGGTGATTTTGGTTGTAATTATTATTTTTTGATTATTAATCAGAATTCCAAATTGATAGTTTCTTATATCTTAATGAAACTGAATCTGTTAAATTGGCTGTCTTTTTCTTCTTTTTTTAAAGAAATGGTGTCCCGAGGTGCCAAATTGAACCAAAATGCCCCAGAAATGGTGCAACCCCAACATTAGTGTCTCTAAAAGGAAATGGACTAAACAATCACATCATGTGCAGGAGATTGAAACACAATCCTGAACCTTAGGTTGGACACAACTAATAAGACAAGGAAGAAGGGCTATCTGATGTATGAGCCTGAATAGACAAGACCTTAACTCCACTTTTCCCTCTGCTTGGCATCATTTCCATTCAAGGAATGACTATTTCCTCATGTAATGAATTAGGCACTGTGGAACTGATCAGTGGATCTGGACTATACTGCCTGGGTACACACTCAGACTGTGCTTCAAACTGAATTCTGTGGAGTTTAAACTCAGATATGTTGAATAGTGGCACATTTTGAGCTGAAACATCAGAGGAACTGAAGGTTTACCTAGAGTACAATAGTAATGGGGAAGTAAATGGTAATGGTAAATGACTGTACTTGTATAGAGCCTCTCTTTTTGACCACTCCCATTAACCCATTCACACACCATTCATAGACTGATGACAGGTACCACACACGGTGTTCTGCTCATCAGGGAACTAACCATTCACACACACTCACATCTTCATCTTGTATGTATGTTTTGCCCGAGGATACCTCAGCATGCGCACTGAAGGAGCCAGGAATCAAACCTCTGATTTGTGGATGACCCGCTCTACCACTGATCCGGCGAAAAACTCCAGACGTCAACTTACATTATACTACTTTTGTGAGATGCAGCAAAAGCTTTCATTAGAGGCAAAACCACAGCTCAGACAGCCCTCTCAAAAAAGATCTACAAGATCAAATTACAAAACAGATCACAGATCAGTTCTACCAATGACCCACGGGTTGTCATACAAATGAGACCTACAAAACTTCACAGTGATGAGATTTAGAATAGAATGGGTGTATGAGGCAAAGATACTATGAAGCAAGCAGAAAATACAATTGATAAAATGAGAGACCCTTTAATAAGTAGAATAACTACATTTAGAGAGCATTAAACCTCTACACACTCAACCAGGAAAAGACAGCAAGCAAATAATTGAATTGAAAGTCATTAAAACTTCCTTCTCTTGGAGAGGAACACAACAACAATCTAATTTCTGACATTTCAGTTGAGGAAATAGATAAAGCAGTTATTATCTATGTGCTCAGTTAAGCTTGCCAGTGCTCTGCTAACTGCTAACAGACTGCTGTGGCTCGCCCTCGTGTCTCTGCAGAGTCTTCGTTGGGCTGCGACCTCAAGCTCAGCGTGAAGGAGTCACTTTATCTCGCTAAGTGGACTGGCATGGTGATGTCATGGGGAATTTGGACCCCCTGCTATTTCATTTTAGGTTTATGTTTCAGGGACGATTTACACTGTTCAGCATCACTGTAAATGTCCCTTTGTCCACTGGCCAGATGTTTAATTAGCCATTAAAAATGATAAATATCAACTAAAAGACTGCACCAAGAGAGAAGAAGCTAAATGAGTGACTGTCTCAGCTTTTAATATAGTTTGTGTTGCTGGTGATTAGCAGGATGAGAAGAGCAGGTTAAAGTCTTCATAACTGAATCATTACGTCACCAATTCATCAGACAGCCTCCTTTGAGTCAGACGGCAAACATACCTTCACTGGAGGCTGAACGATCTGTTCCTCTTGGATCTGCTTGCGAAAGGTGGGGTCAAAGAGGAGAGGGGTGGCACAGTAATGGACCAGCCTGGACGACTGCTTCAGGGTCTCCAGATCGGTCCCCTGTTGAGACATTCATGCTTATTATCACTTACTAAGAGGTTAAGATAAGGATGAGATGGTGACAATGCAGAGGGCAAACTTTGTATTGAGGAATGAAGTCTACAGTGCTCAGTAATGTAGCTCATCAGTCACACCCAGCAGTGTTCATGGGCAGCTGGACATCAAGGATGGACACTAAACTTGATGCAGTGACAACCAGCTCCAAAGTTAACCATGAGTTAATTTAGTTCATTGACTGGCAGGAAAATTGGCCTAAAACTGTATGGGAATGGAGGCGGCTGTGGAGCCTGGTGGAGCCTGGTGGAGCCTGGATGTGCTCGAGTTAGAGTGCTCTGTGGGTGTCGGTTGAAATATCAGATTTGTAAATGTATTGCCACCATGTAACCTCTCTTGAGAGGTCACTGTGGCACACAGAAACTTTTTTAATTAGCCTGGATAGTCCCCACTATGAAACAAGGCAATACTAAGTGATTTCCCTGAGGAATGAACTGTAATTGTAGCTCCTCAAAGCCATAAAGTGGTGAGAGGCACCATTCCCCCTGGTTTTGTCAAGTCCCATTAGCTACATTTGATATTAAGGTACTTTCACAGTACAGGGGTTTAATACTCAATTCTGACTTACTTGTCAGATCCAATTTGCTATTCAATTGTTCACATTCTGTTTCTTAGTGTGTCCAATATCTTACAGCACTTTGAACTTGTCACATTTATCAAATAACCCCATGAGCAGAAGCACAATATCACACCACATTTCAATGCCTTTGATGTTCATGCATGAGCATAAACGCATCATTGAGCCTGCGCTTAGCAATCACATATGGTACAGTCATGTACAGTATGTACACAGGCTCGTACCTGGCTGAAGCTCTCAAATATGCAAACAGCTAAGTATGTGGTAACAGTATTTTGTTTTCCTTGTAATGAACACTTCCAGAGCAGCTGTCTCCTTCTGTCCCAATAAACAGAGATACGCTAAAGTGAAACAACAACTTCAAATTAGAATTGTATCAGGGTAAGAGCCACAAATCAGAAAATATAATATAGATATTTACATGATCTGATGTGATAAAGCTGCCATTAAAAACACTGCTCTGCACCTGAAGGAAATAAACAACAGGTCTTGTCCACTCTCCCCTGTGAACATATCCTTCAACTGCTGTTATCAAGGTACAAATACTGAAGTTTTATTTTGATCTCTCAGAACTATGCCTTGGATTACTTACTGAAATGGGCATGTTGGACTGAGCTGACCTCTGCTGCCAAGTCACAAACAGGTTCTCTATCTTCATCTGTTTCTCCAGTTCTGTGGGCACAAAGATAAAGCCATTAGCCCTCCTGTCCGGTGTGGGGCTTCATAGGCTCATAGGACAACATTTAGCATCATTCTGAGTATTAGTAGCAGTATTAACCTCTCCGCTCAGCAGCTTTGATCTCCAAGAGTTGGCTGCCATGTCGGGCCACCACATCGCCCTCAGTTAAGGGTCGGATGGTGCAGACATCCCTCAGAGCCTCATCAAAGGGAAGCAGCTCAGAGGGGAAATGGAGCGGAGCAAGACTTCGACCTGAGCTACCCAGCCTGCCCTGCTCTTTACTGGGCAAAGGAGGAACTGCACTACGCAGCAGTGCATCAGGCTCCATGGAGGGGCTTAGGAATGGGTTGGGATCCTGGAAAATAGGAAAGAAAGAAATCAGTGAAAAAAGGACATCAATTGTACAGTTTGTCTTTGTGGTCGTTTTCAGAATGCCTTAAATCACCAGAAGCACAGATGATGGGTGACAGGAGCATCCAGGAACGTTTTGAGGAATATCCAAGGAGAATTATATCAGTGACCAGGCCACCTTCATCCCACTGACAACTAGGAATTAGCTGAAATGCCATATGCATTCAACCTTGGGTGGCTAAAGCATTAATGTTATGGTCAGCTACACACCCCACACTGAGTCACTGTGGTGGCCTGTGGCAATGACCAAGGGCGGTCTCACTGAACATATGGTACGTGCTATATTCAGTGCACTGTATTTTCCTGTTGATGGGCATCACTATTATTTATTACTATCAATGTATACAGTGCATGTACGTATTTCCAGAGTAGTGTCCGTGTGACCTGGTTGCTGTTGAGAGGAACTTTTGGGCGAGTTTGCTCAGTGGAGCAGCTGAGCAGATGCCCCAGCGAGGCAGAGCTGGCTGCACCATGCCCACAGGCTGGTGGGTCAAACTGTGCACTGGTGCTCCCTCTGCTTCTCATCAGGACCATGACAGATGAAGCTCTGTTCAGGCAAATTTTCTGCTGCTCTGACTCTGCCTTCTGTCCGGACTCATTAGTAACGCAGTGATGAAGAGCAGGGCCATCGAAGGGAAAGGAAAAGTTTGGTTCTTTCTATTCTTTGAGCATGTTTAGTAACTGACTGCAGGGGGAATCTAAAGGGGCATTTGGTGTCTTTCTTTGCTGTAAAATGCTGCTCTCTACTGCAGTCTGTAGTCCGGCCAACACTGTGCCTGATGTCTTCCCGTTTTGTTTTTTTTATCCTGTTTTAATGTAATCTCAAGAACATTGCATGCTTTATATCAATATCACCATGGCCAGATTGACTTGTTAGAGGGGCTTGGAGCAAAAAGGAGCTGTATATTACTGTATGTTATTCCTCTGCTGAAAAACTAGCTGGATTACTTTTTCTTTGTGCTAATTCAACAGTGAGCATCATGTAATCACCCAGCTGCACACACATGAACCAACCACCGTCAACAGTCTGCATCCAACACCTACCACTTGGCCCTTATCACATTAGGTTATATTAGTTGACACTGTGTACGTTACTGGACAAATTCTCATTCAATCAACGGACAGGCCAACCTTGTTTAACACTCTTCCACAGTCACCGTGATGGGCTGGATGCACATCATATCAGCTGTCTTGCAGTACTTTGGGGCTAAGTCTAAGTACTACGTATTAATGGCTAAGTATTGATCTAATTGCATTTCTTAGTACTATGTTCAGTTTTCCCAATACCGCTTCAAGTTCCTGTAAGTTAAACACTGAAAAAGATTGCCTGCACTATGGTATTTCCTCATACAATTATGGTGAGGGGAAAAGAATCATACTATAGATTACATATCTTAAATGTGTCATTTAAAAGGATCATAATTACGCTTTATCTTGATTAAAGCAGCAGCGTGTCTCTGCCATCTGGTGTTAATGGCGTTTCCCTTTTCTTTCTCCCATTTCTTCCTGTGATAAGGAGCCTGCACCTTGGTAGCCTTAGAGCACAACAGTCTTCCGTCCATGTAACGTTTAGTCTCCTTACCCACATTTGCCCAACTTGTTCCAAGACAGCAACCTTTTAGTCAAAAACCAAATTCACGTCCATCTCTGACCATCTGTCAGAATCTAAATGCATATGCTCCCATGTTCCACACCACACTGGGCTCTCCAGCTTCTGAGCAGTGGCTGTGGAAATGAGTCTTTCTGCACCACTGTCTTCTTACTCACCAGTGGGACCAGTGAGTTTGATGCGACAGCTGATGCGAGGGTGGAGGAGAGCAGGAGTATGAGTGGGAAGGAATACGGGTTATTAAATCTGCTTAGCCAGCACTTTTGTGACTGACAGCCCACTCAGAAGAACTACCAACTGTTAAAACTTCCCCATTCAGACGTCTCTCTGTGAGAGCTGATCAGAAATAATCCTGGAGGATAAATGCAAACTGACAAGGACTAAATTGCATTGAGGTAGTTAAATGTTTCATTTTGAGAAACAAGGCTGCTGATGTGATCACGACAGCATAAGAAGGCAGGAAGGATGGAGAGGGAATAATCAAGAAGAATACAAATGCTTTGTCACCTGGCTGAGAAATGTCCTTTTGGTTTGTCAAGCTGAGACCATCAGTCACTTATTGATCTGCAGCTTCATTTTTAATACAGCAGCTTTGCTGAGATCCTCAAAACAGAACACACGTCTGGATAAAGCAGCGACGAGCTGAGACAGAGCGCAGGTGACAGGAATATGGGAGTGAATGTAGTGACAGCCACTGGCAGTCAACTTCAGTCCTGTGTGGAGAGGACTGCAGTGTGTGCGGGGCAGTGGGAGGGGATACTACTACCTACCAAGGGGAAGTGATAGCACTTTCAATATTAGCCTGACATTTGTAATGAGCTTACTAAACAGAGTGTTAACAGTCAGTGTGATGGAGGTCACTCATAGCGACTAACCCACAGATCAACAGATCAACTCTACAGAGTGGTTTCAGTTGCTTTGGTGTTAAGACCCCCGTCTCACAGCTCTCATCTCCAGCAGCAGCAGCATTTCACAGTGAAAAAGCTCTGATGAACTCACTGTTTATCTGCCAGCAGCACACAGACACAATCAGAGAGCAGCTAGAGAGCACGTTTCCATCAGGAGGAGGTGGAGACCAAACAGAGCTACAAGGAGACTTGGATTCATCAGGGGACGCAGGCGCCTGGGGGAGGACACCTCCAAATCAATGATCACGTTGCTCCGTATATGTACAAACAAGTTTGCTAATACGTTAGCTTTATTAAATGTGTATGACGACAATATGTCAGTTGTTTGTTGCACTGCCCCCAGGTGATCAAAACCACTTACTGCAGATTCAGAGAACAGATGCATTTTACACGTTTTGGTAGCTGAGTGTTTACAGCACACGCCACATGGCTGCACCCGTTTGGTTTCTTTGTCACATGTCAAAGCCATCTCCCAGCCCTTTCCCATTTGCCTCTCACTTTACAAAAATCTGTTCAACAGCATTTATAAAACACCATTTTTATTAAGCCAAAGATCCAAAACACGCCTGTCAAATGGTGACAAGTTGCAGGTCACATGTTACCAGAAGCATAGAGCAAAGGCAAAGTGAAGGAAAACAAAGGACATGTATAAGCATATATGAACTATTGTCATGTTTCTCAATATTACCATATTGCTAATTATTAGTCACATTCCTTATTGTCAGTGCTATAGTTGTTATTATTTTGGTTGCTGTTTGTTTTCTCTCTCTTTCTCTCTCCCCCTCTCTCTCCCACCCCACACAGCCCCCGACAGCTTCTCTCAGACATGATATGATGGTATGAGAAGAGAGAACACACAGAGCATTCTCCCTCCCTCACTGGCAGAGTAACAGGTACAGACATTAGCACTGGTGGAGCTCACCAGAGTCCCTACCCAGGATACAACAGCTGTATGACGCGTGCTCCCGGACACGCCACCTCCTGCGACTGTGCGAATCCAGTTGCTGCCCTGACAGGCTGATTCCACCTGAACTAGCAGACCATTTCAAGCAGAAGGCTGCAGAAGCTTTTTAGTGACAGCTTTGTCAATGTAGTGTGTCAGATGTTCCACTACTTTTCCAGACACACTGTGAGGAAACCTTTATTTTATCCTAAAACTGCTGCTAAGGCCTGTTTGTTGCATTTGATTCGTCTGGTGCCAGAACAAGAGGGAAATGACTGGCAAAGCTGGAAAACTCTAATCCTCGTGTATCAAAAACAGCTGGAGGCAGCGGCAGGACTACAACCACATCTGACTGGGTCGTTTATGTTAAACAGTCTTTATGCTTTGAGAGGAACAACACGGTGATGTTCCACAAGAACACACAGGAGCCAACACACACTCATCTGCCATCTGAGCATTCCCAGCATTACACCATGTCATGACTGGAATCATGGATAACCTACTGTCTACAGTACACAGTCACTGTAGTTTAGTTCCACAGGTTTAGAGTTGTAAATCTGTTGTAAATGAGAGCACTAACTCTCAGTGGACTGGACAAACAAGTGGTGTCCTCTGAAATTGTTGCAAACTGTTGCTGTGACAACCAGTTTTCACCATTTGTCCTCCTGTTCTGGCGGTGACCTGCTCCACATTAGGAACCATGTCAGCGTCTTTACCTGCTTGGAGTCCATTTCATGGATGGGTGCATCAGAGAAGCAGTAGTGATGGAAGAGGCCCATCTTCTGGTTGAGCAGGCAGTGAACAACATGAGCCCTCGCGTTCTGCCACTTCACAAGACGGACCAGCTCCCGGTTCAGAGAGGCGCCCAGGTCCACGGACCAGTTATAGCTGTACAGAGTCACCTGAAGCAAGGATGGTTAGCAGATGACGTGTGACAAGTCAGAAACACCCAGAAGATGCTTGCACTTAGAATTCAGGACAAGTTCCATCCGTTGTTTTTAAGCCTTTGTTTTAGTTACAAGTAATGCCCTGCTTCTCTTCAGGGACAGTTTTAGTGAAGCAATGCAGACTGTGAGGGCACTGTAAGCCTGAGCATTACATGTTGTTAACTGAATTAATTGCATTCTTGTTGTATTTGCACAAAATCATTGGTTAATTTCACATTTTATATCCTTATGAAGCAGGATTTACATACATTATTTATACACACACATATATCTTCCTGTTTAATAAGCTGTGCTGTTGATCTGCCCAGTGCTGTGCTAAGGTATGGTGGTCTGTCGGTCACCTCTGTCTTTTCCTCTGCTAGGCTGGAGGTATATTCACAATACAGAAGCTTCCATATGCCAAGTCACCTTTTTGTCCAGGATACTGATGAAGAGGAATCTCTGGCGGGGGGCCAGTCCTGCCCAGGCCTGGCTAGGGCTGAACCAATCACTCTGCTCCAGAGCCTCGAAGCGTTGGAAGCCCTTATGAGCTGTGCAGAGGAGAGAGAAACTCAGTGAGACAGAAAAGCAATATGAATAAAGGCAAGACAGCACAGCATGGTCCTTTAACACGGCCTCCCTATCATTCCTTCAAGTGTTCTCCTATCTGGACAGCACCATACATCCTCACTTCAAATCAGCTTCTTACATGCAACGCATTTTCATTTGTACATTTACTGGGCAGCTACTCAGTGAATTACCCAGGGTCCTCCCCCAGGTTTACCAGGTTTGGCTGAAAAATGGGTGAAAGCTTTACCCGTTAGAAGAAACAGTGGTCTGGAAATTCCAGCCTTTAGAAGGAGAAGAAAAATGTGCTGAACATGATCAGTGAAAGAGGAAACACGTGTTCGCTCTTAAGAGACAGACTTCAGATTTCAATGCATGTGTGGACACTATCTGAGCAGGTGGGAAATGATGGAGTGAATGTCATCAGAGAAGGTCATATCATATTTCAGCTCCCTCCCATTTATATTTGAATCATCTTGTCAGTGTCTTTTTTCTTTCATTGCATCCTTATTTGATCTATTTTATTTTCCTTTTCATTGGACTCTATTTTGTGTGTGTGACATGCTTTGGCTCTAACTTACCCATTAAAATAGTGAAATAAGATATAAACATGTCACCATGAGACGTGAAATGTTGAGTACTTGTACCGGACACGCTGGAACAAAATGTGCAGCCCACTGACGCTTGTTTTTCACCACATGTTTCATCCAATCTTAGTCTAACAGCTTAGATTACTGATATGTTATGAATGACATTATTAGCGGGACATTCTGACCCCTGAAGCTGACAGGGCGTTCTTCTGTGGTGTGCACAGTCTACCTCACTAATGGTCACCGGCCTGCAGACAGCAGGTTAACTCAGCGACGGCCTTACTTAGTGAGCAACGTACTCATTTTACCTGCTGAAAGCGATGGTCAGTGCAACATTCATTACACAAACCACGTTTACACACTCCAGTCTTCACTTGCCCATAAGAGTCGAACGCTCATGTGTGCAAGTGGCTCTACGCACTCTCCGAAATCACAGCAGCAGCTTTTAGTCGCTTGACTTGCTGCGGCCCTCCACGCACTACAACGGGGCCCAAAGTGTGTTTCACGTAAAGGTGTGAGGACATCTGAATGGCCTCTGTGTTTGAAAGCTACTTGCCTTTTGTGACCTAAGTTGAGTTGTTTGTTAATTGATGCAGACATTTAATCAAGAAAACATTTCAGACATCCCATCAGCACCAACGTGTTAAGCTGAAAGGCAAACTTACGTGTGAACCTATTTAGCACTGGGGTGTTTTCCTCATCTGAACTGTCTTCTGTAGGCAGACAGAGATGGTACAAACAGCAAGGCGGCATGGACAGTGAAACACACAGCTGGGCACAAACTGATGTAAGCAGACATGTTTATGTACAGTTCTGTTAGACAGCCGCTAGCATGGACAGAGAAACACAGAATCAAAGAGCAGCAGCAAGGACAGCGTGTTGAAAGCTTGGACACATAACACTCATGCTTGGGCCTCTTCCTCCACACTACACATGAAGTTCAAACAGGTGTTAGAACATGCTGCTGAGAACCTTTACACACCTGCATTAACATCAGCCCATCGTTGTGCCTGATGCCTGATGGTCACCCCCTCATCCTGAGCTACATTACACTCCAACACAAGTGCACTGTAAATTCTTTTTAATGTCTTTTCTTTAATATCAGTGTCCCTCTTCAGTTTAATGTCTCTTTGTCCACTCCCCTCATAGTTATGGTCCCTTATTACAGAATATTCTCAAACAGGTTACTGGCTGCCAGTGGAGTCCAGTGGACTAGGGGGATAAAAGTGAACTACAGTTCCCAGAATACACTGTAAAAAACAAACGTCCAATTACTATAAGGGCAGGGACAAGTAGAACTCATTTGATAAACTCAGCAATTGTAAATACCTATTTTTTTGGATATGAGTCTGCTTTTCAATCCATTTTGCAGCAGTGGGTTGGAGTTTTATTTCACCTCCACAGCAAAGTGTTCTGAAGAAATTAGCAGGTGTTCAAACCGTTGTTACACAGCGGTTTGTAACAACTCTGAAAGTTGTACGTAGCTGCAATCTTTTGGAAATGACGTAATAACGATCAGTCATGTTCATGTGTAACACGCTAATGTTACACTGTGTGGTCGCCTGCATCGGCTCAGCTCATCTGTTACCATGGTGATGACAGACAGAAAGTGTGTAGAGGTCAATATCATGCTAAAATTATTTGTTAGCTACTCACTCACCTCAAGGTTCTAAAACAGTTTATTTTAAATCAGTACTTTTAATACTTTCAGTCACTTCTGAGGACTTTGCTTCTACATGCAATTTACAAACTGGACAGAAGCAGCAGTCCTGGGGGAGTGCTTGAAGACCTAACTGGCTGGCAATGATCACGTTGCACCATGGATTACTAATCCTTTGTACAGATAAGTAGGCAGTGCAGGGGCACTGAGGTGGTCAGTGACTCTTACCTTGTTCGGTGCTACAGTGCCACTGGTGGAAGTTGCGACCAATGAGAATGAAGCTCCTGGTAGCACCTGGAGGCTGGCTGAAGTTCTGGACAAGAGGGAATGGAACAAATGTGTCTCCAGATGGGGGGCAGCTGGAAAGGTTTCAGAAAACAGACAAAACTATCAGTGTGGTGTGTAGGGCGTAGCTGTAACACCATGCTGCAGTGAGACATGAGGCCACTCAGACGTCCATGAGCAAGACTGAAGGGCTGTCAGACAGTCGGGGTCCCTCCCCACTTCAGAAACGGTTTTTGTGACAGTTTTATTCCTTTTTTCTGGACACTGCAAACATGCTGCCTGAACCAACCAGTAGGAGTCACCAGTGCAGGACGTACTCCCTCACTGACCCTCACTTCCCACAACCTGGAGCCTAACCCTGGAAATGGAGTGCACCTCTGTAGCGCCTTTCTATTCTTGCGCCCACTACAAGCCCACTTAAACCACTTCACTCACACATTCTCACACTGATGGCAGAGGCTAGCATGGAACTACGAATATGCCAACCATCTTATCAGGGGGATCATTCATTCACCCAAAGGCACAGCTTCACAGCTGGGGACACTTCAGCATGCCGTCTGGAGGAGTCGGGTATCGAACCACCGGTTAGTGGATGACCCGCTCAGCCCACAGCTGCCCCGTGTCTCTGTGCTAGCGCTGCCCACACCACCTGTATGTGCATTAACTTCTTATCTTGCTTGCATTCCCAGTTGTTTTTGCTGTTGTCTGTCTGTCAGGGAGAGAGGAGCCAAAGTGGGCCGAGTGGTTAAAAGGAGTAAGCCAAGAGACGCAAAAAACCATGTGGTCTGACGTGTTTATCCAGTCTGTGGGAAGGACGCAGACGTAGCAATAAAATGTTGCACATTTGCACATCTTTACTCTGTTTCTCTTTATTTGAGCCACCGGTGAAGGTACCATACTACAATCAGTGCTCCCTGATATTCATGTGGCTGAGGACAGTATGACAGTAAAAACACAGAAGGAAGCCTTAAAACCTTGAAATGCACTTCAGGCTGATTTTCTCTGAAAGTAACTTCACTTTGCACAGCTTATTTAAAAGGAAGTTAAATACTTTTTAAAGCCATTTTATGCAGCTAGGCACTGTAACAACATGTGTGAAGGAGAGGATCAAGATTGTATCTTCTACTTCTCTGGCCTCCACCATCACAGATATAAGCTACCTGATAGCTTGTGAATGTTGACACGGCCACAGTGATGAGCTGCCAGTGGGTCTTCAACGAACAAGATGAAAGCAGTTGAAATGATTTATAAAAGGATTGAAGCCATTCATACTTCAGCAGTTAGTCAATGTCAGTTAGCAAGAGTGAAGCAATACATACAGACTGAAAGCAGTATGTAGCTGAATTGGAAATGATAAAAACAATCAAAACTTCAGTTGAAGCTGAAGCCACCAAGATAGCTGAAGTGTGCGTACTGTGAATAGCTAGAGTGTCGGTCAGTATGGAGGCTGTGACTGCAGTTAAAATGTCGGCTGAAGTTCTTCTGGAAGAGGAACAATGATCAAAGCCTGAGTGTTATAGTGTGAGCAGTGTCACTTTGCCATGATTCTCAGAAAGGACAGAGGAAGATATGCACCGTCACGTTTTGCTATTCAGAACGCTAAAAGTATTCATTATAATTTTGAAAAGTGATCATCGTTTCATAGTGGGCACAAATGACTCACCTCCTCTTCTCAAATGCCTTCACTGTTGTGTCACTGGCCAGAGAACTGACCAAAGAGACGATCTCTGCCAAGATGGAGGGCAGAAGGAAGTGTGACGCAATCTCAGCCGTGCACTGCTGAATGGAGGGGCAGCCTGTTTCCCAGCAGCCAGGCCCCCAAGACAGAGACAGGGAGGGAGAGGTATGTCAGCTGACCCAGTATTAAACTCCCCAAAATCACAACATGATGGAAAACTGCCTTTGTGATGGAGGTTTTCCCACTGGTGCAGAGGAAACGGGAGAATTAAACAATGCTTACCGAGGTTAGCCATGAAAGTGATCCATGGCTGGCAGGTAGCCTGGTAGATGGGGTGCAGAGTGCCCACATCTCCCTCCTCCAACTGAGACAGCTGCCTCCTACACAGACACAAGACACGAGGAGTGCATTAGGACATTTTACAGCCAAACTTTTCTGGAGGAAATTCCTACAACCAACTGCACTGTGAAGGTACTGTGCTTGGCTGTGAATGTGACTTGAAAACACAAACCAGATTAGCTTTCTAGCAGACGTTTGGTTTGTCTTGTGTTGACTTTTTTAGTTTGATGGTGAGAATGTTGAAAAAAATGCAGCTGCAGAATGAAATAACATCTCTTATAGACTTTAGAAATAGCAGAACATAAGTCATATGGACCCAATTGTACAGTGCACGTGGTTAAAAGTTAAAAAAGTTTGATATCTTATTAGCTCATCAGCTGTAACTTGCTGTGGCTAACATGTTAGCACATAGCATTAATCTACTGGCACATCCAGCAACACCGTCATTCATTTTGAGTGGTGTTTTCATCCACCTGATGAATCCAAGTCAAATATTCACTCTCCTTTTAGCTCAGGTTTGGTCTCCACCACCTCCTATTATTAGACAGGTTATTCATTAATCCTGTTATCATTAATATACTTTTTTTCTGGGGTGTTTCCTGTCACTGCCTCCTGGCTCTTGTTCATGTGGGGATGCTTGAATCCTTGATATTGAATTCTTAACTCATTGGCTGTCTCTTAATCAAAGAGTTTGGTCTCGACCTAATCTTCATGAAAAGTGTCTTGAGATGATCTTTGTTAGGAAGTGGTGCTGTTTAATGATTTATCTGCTTAAATGCTGCAGCATGTTCACCTGCTAGTCTGAGTGTGTCTGCCTGCTGTGTGCTGCTGAGCCACTAGTGGAGGTTTAGTATGTTCCTATAGCTTTCACAGTGAAAACAGCACTATAGGAGCTGGGAGAGGAAACCAGAGCAGTACAGCTGTGGGCTGTAAAACCAAAACAAGGAGCTGACACTAAAAAGCTCCATGAGGCAAAGTGGAGTAATGATCCTTGCAGCTTTAACGTACCGTTCTGTCAGTCCTTGGCTTGTGAGCTACAGTTACCAGGACATGGTTGTTTGTTCTTTCACTAATAAAGATATTAGCATTCAGGCTAGAAAACCCATTCACACAACTTTTGACTGCAAAATAGTGATGATTTTTCTGTGATTTCATTCAAACGGCAGTTTTAGTACTCTTTGGAGAGCCCTTCAGTCATAGCCCACCTCTGAGCCTGTTCCAGCTCCACAGCCATAGCTTTCTCCTGGCTCCACTGCTGCTTTACATTCTCTGTCTTGTGTCTTCGTCGTGCTGCTCGGCCCTCGTCTCCTTTTTCTTGCACTATGTCGTCGGTCGTCTTTGGGCTCCCAAGCTCTGATGAGTCTGGCTTACTCTGCATGGGTCGAAAGGACAAAACGCTAAATATAAGCAGGTGAGCTGATCAGGTGAAGAGACGGGACTTCTCTGACACATCTGCAGCAAAGCTCAGTTTAGACAGGAGGAGTTTCTTTCCAATGATATGAAGTTCATAATGGGGTGCTGAAGCCAGAACCATGTGAGACTGACAGCTGCTTCATCAGGTCTGCCGTCAGGAGGTGGCTGGTAATGTGAATGCACCTCAGGATTCACCTCAATCATGTGACCTGTTCACCGCAAGTCCTGTCTTCTTATGTCTGCTGACTTCCTCATTAGCCAGCACAATGATTTCAATAAAGAGAATCACACACTGTTTTTTTACTGTTATAAGGCAGAGAAGCTTGTAACCCCCCTGCTGATGAGGCATAATGGCTAATGTTAGTGTTAGCATTATTTTGCTTAAAGCTACCACATGAGCTATGCCATCTCTCCCCTCTGATTGGTGACCTCAGTTCACCACCGTTAGAACCCTGAAGTGTAGTTACAGCTTGGTGTTGGGAGATGCTGCAGCAATGAAGGGACAGATGGACCTACAGCCAGTCCTGCAGGGTTCATAGTCCCTGAACAAGAGGCTTTCTGTCTTCTGGCTCCTCCGCCACCATCTGTGCTTCACTGTGGCTCACAGTGTGCCCTCCAGCCTTTCCATCAGTCATCAGGTGGTGTAACTTTACTTTTCTGTCACGGCATTAGCCGAGCATCTTCTACAGCAAACAGATCCACTCCATTTACAAAATGCCATTCTTATTATTATCGTCATTTCCAGATCCTGCCAGAAGATGACCGAGGAGGAGGCAGTGGGCCTGTAGCATTACAGTGAAGCCAGCACACATGTTCAGGTTGAGATCTCCATGAGTCAGAGGAGGTCAAATCACTTCTACAATTGTCAGTGAACTTCAAGTTCAAGTCCCATCTCAGTTTACATTTGTATTGAAGAACCTTGTTATTTGAACAGTGATGATGACTAGAAGAATACAATAAGAGCTGGTAGTGAAACGGGCATGTTTGTTATTATCCTTAGGCTGCTATAGCAGGAAGGCCTAATCTGTTGCTATGGTATATATGGTGAATGGACTGTACTAGTGTAGCACCTATCTAGTCTTTTCAACCACTCAAGGTGCTTCAACACTACATTCACACACTGTTCATACAGACAGCATTTCATTTCAGCGATGGAGACGATTCGTTCACACATAGTCACACTGAAGCTGTGCTTTGGGAGCAACTCAGGGCTCAGTGTCTGGGCCAAGAACACTCTGCCATGCAGACTGGAGGGGCCAGGGTTTTATGTGCTCTACCTAAGCCCCAGCTGCCCAATACTCCGTACCTGGTTCAGACTAAAAATGTTTTTGGAACATTATGACCCTCTGACCCCTCGCCTAAATGATGCCATCCAAACCCCCCCGTTTTTGGAAACTGCCTGCTGATGGCAGACACAAGACATGAGGGTAAGGCCTTCCTTATGTGACAACCCACAATGGCAAAGTCCCAGTGGACAACCTCCTTGTAAGCTGTGTAGCTGTAGTGCCTGGAGACGGGAACATTATCTCTACAGTCAAACCTGAGGAAGTGTGGAGAGGAAAATGTTTATGCAGCAGTCCACATCCTGGATGCTTCACTGGTTTGGTTAAGGGCGTGGGCCTAACTGGATTTATTATAACTAACACTAACTTCCTGTATGTAGTACCAGTGCAAGTCAGCAGCCAAGTAGATTAGAAGAGATCCAGTCATACAACATGTCTGTCAGTATTGTAATAAATACTATTGCTGCTGGTGAAAGACTTCAACCCCCGGATGAACTCACCAGTATGTCCCAGAAACTCCGGCGGGTGCTCTTGCTGGTGGGTGTGGTGGACTCTGGCGTGCTGGTCCCGGTCATGGGGCTGCTCCCCATAGGTTGGGTTAAAGTGATGGGAGAGGGGCTGCTTTTGAAGACCCGTGAGCCACTGCGCTGCCGGGGGCTGTCCTTCACTTCTCTCAACTCAGGCAAAGGAATCAACATTCCTGAGAACATATTTTGGAAAGAGATGACAACAAGCAGGTAACAGGGTCTGAATTACACCTCTATGGCTCAACGTCACAGGTCCCCACAAGTTACACTCAACTCTAGCTTGGACTGATACATTTGTCCAACTAGTACTCTGCTGTTTATCTTTTCCATGAGATGGACAAGTGACAAATATACTCTGGGGGTGTGGATCGTCTGGTTAAGTCACTGAAGACAAAGAAAACTTCAGGGGTTTTGGAAAGGCAAATGCATTCCCTGGCAAGCTTATTTAAACTTCGATTAAACATTTCACAATCAGACAACTTTTATATTGTTATTATTTTAAATAAAGAATTAAATTATTGCCACCATACTGTGACCGACAGTAGCAGACTTAACATCGTGAGCACCACGGCAACACGGAGCCATCCAATACAAACCAGATCCACTTCTGTGTGGCTGTGCACTGGATTCCAACATATTGCAGGGTGGTGCTTTTTACTGGACTGCTTAATGCTACATTGATGTAAATGGTAATGGTCTGTACTTGTAAAGCACCTTTCTACCTTTTTGACCACTCAAAGCACTTTAACAATGCATTCACATACACCCATTCACACAGCAGGCATACACTGATGGGGGGCTACCAACCTGCCATTAGGAGGGAACTAAGGAGGGACCATTCACACACACACACTCAACACATAGTGTCTATATAGTGTTCCAATGAGCTCACCTTTAGCATCTTCTTTCTGAGCTTTGGCTGATGGACAGCATAAACCCAGACAAAGAGGATTCGGTAGGACTCTCAGCTCCATGACAACATCACAGAGTGCGTGACGCAGCGCCCCCTGCAGTTTATCACTGAGCTGTAAGGGGCTGACGTTGCCTTGTTCCCAGATGTCAAATCGCACATACAGCAGTGGCTCTGTTAGAAGACAGTGACAGCTGTGTTTGAACTCTGTCTTTGACTCAGCACTTCCTGACACTGACATAGGCTTGGAGGTCAGGGTCAGTATTCTAGAGTGAGAGAGGCAAGAACCCATATTCAGTTTGTCCACGAGAGCAGCAGGGTTTATGGGAAATGTTGTCTTAATATTGGGTCAGCAGTACTAGCAGTACCCCCGACTTGTGGTAGAGAGGCTAAAGGCTAGAGATCATCTCCACCATTTGTTTCAGATGCTGATTCTGGCTATGATATGTTGATGTGGAAAAATTGTACCGGGGGCGTAGTCTTCTGGAAACACCTGACATTCCAAACCACATACAGTTCGAGGTACCTACTATCCACATCTCCTTCTGTCAGGCTTTGCTATAGGCTCAGACATCACATACACCTTTGTACAGGCTGATCTCTAGAGGGATGACACAAAGAATGTGTATGTGCAGCATAATGGAGATGTTTTAAGTGACTGCTGTTAAGTTGTAGCACCTATGCAAACATTGTCCTGCCATCTGTCCTCTGCTGCTTCCCTCATACACTCCACTGATGCCACCAGTGTTTCATCAAAATTCACATAATACGTTCTTCATATTTTGGGAAACCTTTTATGAACATGCCTTCAAATATATAACACATAATACATGTATTCAAAACGCAGAAGCAGTAGAATGCTGCCCATGAAAACGGCTGTATGTTGTCCTGAGGCTTTGCATGAGCTCTGTAGGAGCTAGGAGGACATTTCATGACCATATGGCCACTTGCTATTAACACGCGACCTGTACCTGGATCAGGAAAAACACATTAATGCAGGTGTAAATACACACAGAAGAGTGCAATCAGAATCACCCAGATCCCATCTGAAGGTGATGTAGCACTGTGATCTGATCTCAGACATGTTTTATCTGAGTTGTTTATGGAAAATAATGATTTCAAAGCTTCTTTTATAACTTGCTAATAAAATGACATATTACTTGTTTTTCTGTGAGTAGAGTGAAAGAAAGGGATTTCAGAATCAATATCCAACTCAACGAAGGATCAGGATTCCTGATGTATCAACCAACAGCCACCTGCTTCTAAACAACTAGTGTCACCATGTTATTTGTCCATCGATTCTTCATCTCATGCTGTCATTTACCAGCTTGGGTCCAGTGTTATTCAGCACCAGCTGTTACCTTGATAAACTGTAGCCTACTGTTTGAGGCAGAGTCAGGACATGATTTGAGACTCAAAGTTAGAGAAGTGATTATTTGCCCTAACGATGAAGCCCTTTTCAGCTTTAATTAAAAGCAAACATTGTATTTCTTTGTTCGGTTGGAACAAACACAAAGCAGTTGAATATAAGGTAGTATTTTAATAAGCTGTCTAGCTCCACTGCTCATGTGTGATCAGTGATGATAGCGCTGTGGAGACCTGGCATCACATGGTTGATCTCTCTGAACTAATCAGCTCACCTGGGGCTCCTGCTAACTAGCTCATGTTGCTAGCTCCCTCTACCTCCCCCAGCCACGGCCAGCTGGCCGCAGGGTGCCTCTCTCTCTTGCTCTGCATGTTATGTGCTAATTTTCTAAATGTTACTCTTCAGCCGTCTTTGTACATTTCTACTGCTGAGACACTTTGATTTCCTTCAATAAAGTTTACTTCCAGTATCTCACCTTGTCATTAGGGATGGTAACTGCATTCACATGTGAATATGTAGCAAGTCAATGAAAACAAGTGCACACAGGGTGAAGAAGACGATGACGACTCTTAAGTAGTGGATCTTGCATATTCTGGCATTAAAATGCATCACCGCTTCAAGGCCCCATTCATTCATGACCCTTCTGTTATCAGTTAACTGAACATGTTCTCATTTATCAGCTTGTCCGATGTGTTTAGCTTTACATCATTTTTCTTGGGATGCAGCTTGTTTCTCACTTTGCAGAACACTTCACATGCATTTGATTTTTCTTACCTTTGTCTGATCACTTTCTATGTGTGATCAACTCCTTATCTGACACTTAGCTTTATGCTCTAGCCCCCCCAAGAAATCAGCTCTCAGTGTTGTGTTCACTTGTACCTGAGCTCACGTTGTTGGAGTACACTTTACCCACGGTGGTCAGCTCAACAAAATGGTCTGGATCAAGGGGGAGGCTGCAGGTCTCTGATCTCTGTGTTGCGACACCGTCCTGAGCTGGAACCTGAAGGGGGCATCCATGGGCATCAACAAATGAGAGGGCGATGCAAGCGATGCCTGAAAGAGCAGGGGGATATATTCAGGTGAACCTGTGAGAAGCCTTAAAAACTGAAACCCAGCCTACTCATTTGGTTTTCCATTGTCACAAATGATTAGCTTTTTTCCAGAGTCTGTGTATGTCTTGTCCTTACAGGCAGCAGAGGCAGGAGGCACAGGGGCACTTCACTAATACCATTTCGAACTAAACATGCTTCATATGGTCACAGAGCGGCACAAAGGAAACAAGTCAAGTTCAATATCAATATATACATTTGCTCACCAAACCCAGTGTTACTATGAACACTGAAATGAACATATGACGTATCCAATGACAACGACGGGTCATTCGTCACATACACTTGTCACCAAAGGAAGCTTTTGAATGAATGTACCCAACACAGAAATATGCCAATGATGGGCATTTATAAGCATGAAAAGCAGCGCAAATCATTTTAAGTATGGACAATAAAGTGAACTGGGTCGCTTGCATACAAATTTACATTCAAGAGGAAAAACAGAAAATGTAACAGTGCCAACGTGGGGACACAAAAGCAAATGCTAGAATTCAACACAGACGTATATCACTTCTAAACATTACATCAGTGTGCTGGGGGCCCATAATTACAAGAGGCTAAACTAGGTTAGTGATAAAACGGATTACACGAGTGGCTCCACAGACCCACTGATCACACTGACTGCTTACAGTGGAGGCTCGCGATCCTGTACTTCTATGTGGCGAGAATGAGACAAAATCCTCTGTACTCCGATAAGGAACTTGTTGGTGCCACAACTTCATTTGAATCTGCATCTCAAAAGTGTGTGTGTGTTTTCTGCTGTTGAAAATCTAGCTACCATGGTTACTTCTTTTGACAGTTTAGTTGATGTGGCTACAGCAGAGCAGGCCTCATCCATCCCATGGCGCCTCAGTGACTGGCTGCTTACGATGGCCGACTGTGATGCGACCTGGGAAATGAAGCTGATATTTGCAAAAACAGCCTCAATGAGCAGACTGCAAGCAACAGAGCTCAATATGTGACTCCAGTGTCACTCTGAGCAGCTTCCCCTGCCTAGTCCTGTTCACTATGTGAACACAGAGGGACACTTTCAGAATAGGGTCATGACTTGTGTGTGCCAAAAATCATGAGCTGCTACCTTTACTACTAGTACTACTCTACTAATCTAAATGTAAAGGCAACCATTTGGGTTCTTTAGGATGTGAGCAGATGTAAGACCTGCATTATCATTCAACAAGTGGAATGACGAGTGCAAAGCAGCAGGCGTTGGCACACGGACTGTGTGGGTATGTCCAAGTGCATCTGCTTTTTTAGTTGATGCATGAGCAGCAGTGCGAGGTGTGACAGGGCTGGGTGAAGGTGAATGTAGGTCAGAGGGGGTGGTGAGGAATTGGCACACTCTCAGCCAGCCAGCGGTCCCATCTGAAACAGCTGAGCCAATCACACTGAAGCATGACGACAGCTGCACAAAGGGAAAGAGCCTCTCCAGGACATCGTGTCGGTGTCACACACAGCATCACACATCTGGAGCCAGGTGTGTGGGTTCCTTAAGCAATCTGTACACGATCACACAAATAACTGAAGTTTGATGAAGCCGTTTACATGATCGCATCAAACTGAAGCTGTGTCAATCTTAATTTTATTGCTTTCACATTGTTACTGTAAAGGCTGCTGTGTCACATTTTAAGATATGATGTAACTATTAACAAAGAGCAGAGCCAGTGACACACAGGATTAATGAGCTGCAGTAACCGGACGTCTCCTGCATAAATAGGCAAACTACTGAGTTCCTCCGGCCCAGTCTGAAGTAGGTAGAGGTGTTTGTGATCATTCTGTAGCAGCCTGCTGTCCTCTGCGTGTCATTTAATGAAAGTAAACACAGCGGACAGCTGTACAGAATGGCACTGAGCTCTGGCACTGCCCTTCTCCAAATACAGGCTGCAGATTTCTCAACATGTGCGTCCTGCTGCCTTCAGCTGGCAGCAGAGATTTAATGAACTGAAGGAGAAACCTGGTTCAGTAGAAACAGAAAGTAGAGGAGGAACTCCTTTTCATTTAGACATCAGTGCTGTAACCACATCAAATGAATACATTTGATTTCTCTAACTGACCCTTTGTGAAGTCCCACCCCTTGAATGCAGACTGGCCAATCAGAGCATAGCATGAGCCAGCACCAACTAGGTCCCAACAGGTCTGATTGTCACTCATGCAACCGTTCCAGATTTCCCTCACGGTCAGGCTGGTTGTGTGGATTTGGAGCTTGTCCTGCTTAAACGCTGTGTGCAGGAAGGGTTTATAGTTCACCTCTGTGCTACACTAACTACTCAGGTTATACTGGATGGACACGATGCTGCTCTAACATTGGTGCATGTTTACAGCACCATTGAGAGGGCTGGATGGGGGGCAGTCAGATGGACACACACATGGAGAACAAACTCCAGTGTTTGCACCAGGCTGACAAGTTAAAGGGCAGAAAGAGACAAATATCCTTGTGAGCAACAGTTCAGTAAGAATAGATGGCATCACCAGCCACTTCCCAAAGAAGCTGAACACATGGCATTAAAGCCTGTACAGAGTTTAACGTCTTTCCACCATAAACATGTGCACCCTCAGACTCCGAGAAAACACCATCTTCTCTCTTCCTCTGTGGCTCCACTTTTAGTGAATGTGTGTTGCTTCATTTAGATTTGGCCCTGTGTGTCACCTGTCATCATGTGACCTCCTTCAGAAGCAGCTGATTTCACCTCACTGTCACCGTGTGAGAAGATATGAAAAGGTACAAGCGAAGCAGCAGATTGTTCTGCTGTTGTATTGTGTGTGTATTGTATGCAGAATGCACAATAATGTGTCTTACACATTCCAATGTAAACACATTCTAGTAAGACGATGTAAATACGTTATATTTCTATACTGATGTTCATCAGCGTGTTCTGTCCCTATCAAATAAATAAAGTATGAACTTGAACGTGAGCAGAATATGCTTCCTTTGAACAGGACACGTTCCTGTTTCAGTGTCAAGTACACAGTAACCTCTTTCTGCTGGGACGCCCTGCTAGCTCAACCTGTGCGTGGCAGCTGCTTCACTGTGTGGCTGCACCCACCTGTTCATGTGGGTGCAAAAATAAAACACAGGCTCTGAGACACATGCACCCTCAGACAGCTCAGACAGGCAGCGTGGCCCGTACTTTAGCAGAGCCGCTCTTAAGACTTCAAAATGGAAGTAGAAGTTTAGACTTGGGTTCGCACTACTGGAACTGGATCACAGACCGTCAGCTGAGCATAATGTGGACTCACAAATCGACTGCAGAGGACCCAAAGAAAAGCGGGGTCCCGACATATCTGGAGCACAGGTCAGGTCACCTACACTTTTCTAGACAGACAACAAATTCACATCGAAGGTATCAGGGGAAAATGTGGTTCCAACAATATTCTCCCTTCATCATTCAACACTTTGAGGACACCGAGGTTCTCAACAACAAAGTCCCAGTTTCCACCAACATACCAACACCTGTCTTTGTTCTGCCTCATCTGTTCCTTTAATAACTACAGTCAGCTTATAGAATTCCTGAGCTGATGTTCTACTTTGTGTTAGGAGTCAAAAGTGTGACCAAGGCCAGTTTAGAACAAGTAAACTCAGCAGGGAAACACTCGCTCACACATCAGGAACACCACACTTCATGCAGCTCGGAGATCCGTGCCAAATCCAAGGGCAACTAAGATATGAATAGAGTTTTTAATAAAAATGCATACGCTGCAGGAAGCCTGAACTGAAGGAGACAGCACTGCAAAGAAAAAACGGCCAGGAGCAGAGCACACGGCAGCACAAGCTTCAGTCAAAACGGTTGGTGGGAAAGGTTGGAGACATGTGCTGGTACCTTTAAACTGAGAAGGTGGTAAGAGTTGCTGAACCAGCTCCGACATGGTACCTGGGCCAACATTAGAAAAACCCAGAGAAGGGCATTAGGGATGTACCAATATCATTTATTCATCTCCAATCCAAATGAACATCAGTAAGTTCCAAGTGCTGTTGCTTCACAGCAAGAAGATCATTGATTCATCTCACTGTGAAATAACAACAAGGACACGTGATCCATGACTCTGCACTGAGGAGTGGAAGAAAACAGAAAGTCTGGTTACACATGGTTTGTGTGGGATATTTAAAGACAGCACATAGACGATGTTTGTATGATTACAACTATGTCAAATGATTGTGATGGCCTGTGTTTTGCTCATGGGGAGGACGGCTGCAGTCAGTGTGTTGCATTCGGCACATTCTTCCCAGTGTCATTTTGCATTTAGTACTTTCAAAGGATGTGTTAGGATTCCTTCCTCACATGAACACAAGTAAACAGAAAAGGGATAAATCCAGTCACTGTGTCATGCAAGAATGCAATGTCAGGGTCAGCCAAAGTTAACATGGGGCTCTAGTGTTTCAGTCTGTTTGGTACTACAGGGTCTTCCCCTCCCTCAAGACCCTCAACCTAATCCTACCTAACCTTACTGTTTAGTCCAAGACACAAGACAGGAGAGGGGCGTGAAGGACAATAAAGGAAAGAACTGGAGTCCAAAGAAAGCCTGAAACCAGTCTCTCAGTACACGCTGCCCTCTCCACAGCCAAGCACACTCAGTGGACATTACTAGCTAGCTGACAGCTGACCGGACCGTACGGTCACATGGACGAAGACAGTCCACTGGTCAGTTTTGTGTAAAATTGAGGTGAAAATTGGCACATTTAGTCCGACTGCGAATGCTGAAGCATCACGTCCAGTTCAGCTGACTGTCAGAATGTGTTCCTGCATGCAGTGACTCTGTGGATGAGGTCTCCAGCTGGAGCACAATCACTTCACAGGCAGAGCAGGACGGAGGAAAGGTGACAGCAGTCAGCAACTACTCCAGCGTACACTCCTGTCACGAAGCATGAATGTCACCATTACAACACAAGAGGAGCAACACGAGGAGCATGACACACTGATCTGGTGAGCAACAGGACAAACGTCCAGCAGGTATCTGAGCGGTGCCACGGTCCAATGAGCTAGTCAGCTGCAGCACAGTGGACACGATCCACACGGAACTGCAAAGGTGAGCGTGAGTCAGCATAGATGCTTGGACACTGATGACTGACTGTCTGAAGCCTAAGGGCTGTTTCTGTTGTCTGACATTAAATTAAAAAATAAATACAATTCAAAGATGAGATGACTAGCTGTAACAGTTTGCACTGGTCTTTTTAGTATAATCCACCCTCACTACACTGACAGTAAGCCTCCCGTTCAGCTTCCCAGAGCACTCAGTCCTTCCATTATTTGATGGCGGTGGAGCTTTCCATCATGCCCGTAGGGATCGTGAGGAAAACTCTGACTGTTGTCACACACAAACACATGGTCATCATATATTATATGTTGTCCTGTAAATGATATTGCTCTGATAAAAAAAAAGCGTTATCAGTCTAAACGTTGCGCTGGTATGTCTGTTGGGATTCAGCTGGCATATGTAAGTCTGACACACGGGGCAGGGAGCAGGTAGCACCACATATCTTCAACATCTTGTTATTAAACTAATGACATGAGTCACAACTTCTCCACACATCAGGTAAAAAGTAGGTAGACAGCAAGTGGAATGAGTACAGGAGCAAGGAACGAACTCCTCTTCTATTCCATGTGTGGGATGTAACAGGAGCACAGCCAGGAACTCCCATCTTACACGCATTTATGTTACATTTCAATTTCTTCGTTTGGAGAACCTTGTTATGGGAGCTGCTGCCGCTTTTATTAATATGCCTTCATCCAGGAATAGTTTATTGGGAACCCATTCTCTCAGTTCACAGCACACTTTGATGCTGTCACATCCACATTTGGTAGCAAACCACAGTCCTGATCTACTTTAAAGCTAAAGTGAAAACTCAGGCAGTCATGTGGTAAATAGCCGTTTGCCATAACAGTATTATTCGCATGATGAACGTTTAGTAGAGCTGTCCACTCCGGTCCACAGCTTTGTCTAATAAACCACAGCCTGGTTGTAACTGCTGTCTCTGCCAGCCCACCCAGGGTGATGTGTTCTGCACAAGCACTGTGATTAAATGTTAAGTTAAAAAGGCAACGCAGGGTAGCAAATTTCAAAAATATTACCAATTATAACATTTGGCATCATCATTTAGACCCTTTAGAGTCCAGAGTTTAGACCCTCAGCTGCCCTTTGCTGGAGCTGCTGAAGGACGCCACACTTTATCCACTTTCCACAGTCGCATTTTTCGTTGGACACCTTTCAGTCACAGAGCAGCAGCTCTCCCCTTAAAACTGACTTCAACTGCCAGCAGGCGACATGAGCGCATTGTTCAATCAGAAAGTACTGCAACATGACTGTGAGGGAAATCCATGGAGAGGGAAGGTGAGTAAACCGAGAGCTTAGCTGAACTTCATTTCATCTGAATTGCATAGAAGCATGCAGCTTGACAAGAAGGTGTCAAGACCAAGCAAACTAACCTCCTCACATTCATGAGTGAGCAAGCGCTCTGTGGGACTGGTAACCCGAGGCAGACAGTCTCACATGCAGTCTCTCTGCAGATGTACACAACACTGCTGTGTCAACAAACCACATATATATGAACAAGCCAGCTGAGATGCTCCGCTGCAGGAGGCAGGACATCTCTAAGTGCAAACACATACCAGAAAATATCACTGCTGCTGGGACAAAAAAGGCCAAGAAATGTGTCAAGTGTCTGGTTAGAAGCCTGAGCATGAGGTTTGGCACACAGTGGGGAAAAAACAGCTCAGGAAAATAAGAAGCTATGTGTGCATAGTAAAGAGAGGAAGATTGTGTTACTTTCTGACATGCTAGACAAGAGGAGAAAGTGCTCTGAATTCAGTGTGTGAGTTATTAATAGGAAAAGAAACTCAGCACATCCCCAGATATAGTACTGACTCCAGATCAGCAGCTCCGCAGCAGAGGAGAGAGGAGCCAATAAAAAAACTCTACAAGTGAACCAAAAGCTGGGCTTCAACGCAGCAACGCTTCTAGCCAATGATTTGCACATTGTGAGTGAGGAGAGTCTCCTCTCAACATCTCTGTTGTCGAGTAGACGAAGAAAACGTATGAAAACCAAACCCTGAAGACGAGTCAGAACACATCCAGATTAGAGGACCATGGCACAGGCGAGGGGCCTGGACACCTCTCTGCTGGGGAACCTCAGGCAGCCAAACTCATTGTCCTCTTTCAAATCACTACTCAACACACTTTTCTCATGTGGCTTTTTCTTAACTTTATATCTGAAGTCAGCCCATGAATCGGCCCCATTGTCACCGATCCCAGATCCAGCTATGGGAGTCAGTATGGGCCATATATTGGTGCATCCCTAATATAAATAAAGTTATTAGGGCCCGAGCACTAAAATGCCAGGGGCCCAATGGTTTCTGGCACTGAAAGAGCCAGGAACCTGTGGAGATGATCATTTTTCTCCTGCAGCATTGCTTTTTTGAGGGGCTTAGGATGCTCAAAAATGGCAAAAATAGCACACACATCAGAAAATTGCAAAGTTCTGCAGTGACTGGGCTCTGTTATGAAGAGCAGGCCATAGCGCCCCAAAGTGATTTGATCTTCATGAAATGGGATTCATGACTTTTCAATGAAATTTTCTTCTTTTTTTTTTTAACACATTTGAGGCCTGAACGATGCGCAAAAAGTCCCAAAAACTTTGAAATCCTTAGTAGTTCCAACATGTGTGCAATTGATATTGCATTTGGGCTTCGGCATGGCATGTTGGCCCTATAGTGCCCCCCAAATTACTTGTAGCATTTTTGAGGTGGTTGAAAATTCACGTTGCACATGTGGCCAAACTTAGTACATGATGTGGGTCTTTGGTCTTTTTGAGTCACTGCTGCCAGCAAACCCCTCCTAGCAAATCAAGTATATCCACCTCAACAGTGTACAGGAACAGGAACAGTGTTTCATGTTTCATCATGAGGCAGTGACTGTGTATTAGTCCACCAGTAGAGAGCAGTGCTGCCTTCTTAATGGACATAGATCTCCTTTGAAGAGGCTGTAGAAGCTTCCTAAAGCCATTTCTCTGCTTATGTTCAGTTTGCACAAGACTGCAGTGTAATCTGCCTATGTGTCATTTAAACTGTATGATCATGAGTGGTATGATCACTGGACACATTTTTTGTGGGATTTATCCAGTATGCACAGAGCCTCTGATTCTTCTGATTCAGTAACAATACAGACAAAAAACACAAGACTCCTGACCTGGACACCTACATGCCCATACTGAGTCATAGTCGTAGCAACAGGAAGTCAGCCTCATGTGACAGAGATCATCTGATTTACATGCTGTCGTCAACACATGATCGACACAGCAAAACATGTGGACATGTGGCACCAACCAACATGTCCAGGTCCGCGTTCACATGGAAAGCTGAGTCAGCACGGCAAAAGCAAGGTGCAAGGTGGACAAGAAGGACTGCCAGCGTCCGATGAAACATGAAGGTCCACAGTGCCCACAGTGTAGTAACCAAACAGACTGCTTCAACACTTTGGGGTTTTAGGGTTAAGGCTGTCTTCTTGTCAAGGTGAAGGGAAAATGTAATTGACGGGGAACAGCAGCAGTGCCCTCAATTTTCCTCTGATGTGTTAACTTCCATCCCACGTCCACTTAACTGAAAGAAAATGTGTCTTTGTCCCACAATCATTCCCACAGCTCAATTTTTGCCTTTTCCAAAATGTTTCAGCTTGTACAACACAGCAGAAACACATGGAAGGACCTGGGACCAGTAGAAGTTCTGGTTATGGATAGAGCCAGTTTGCAGGTTGTTAGGGTCAGTTAGTTCCTCATTATTGTAATTGTTTTAAAGGTCCGTCAATACTTTTTCATTAACTATTAAAAGTCTGATAAAATTGTGATAAATAAAAACAGGTAGTGCAAAGGAGTCGTCTTATGTCCGGGCCAACACGGTAACTCAACACTGTGGGCATGTTTGTCTTTGTACACACACACACACACACACACACACACACACACACAGGACTGAGGGCATGCTGGGGCTGGGGAATGTGATTACCTTTGCCTCCCGTCCCCTGGCCTCCAGGCTTGTTGTAGAGGTAGATGTCACCATCAGCCAAGTCACTGCTTAAATGAAAGTAGTGCTGCAGACAGAACAGGACAGCAAATCAGCCCCCGGGAGCTCAAACCACACAAGTCAGCATTTATTTCATACATCACAATGAGACTTGTCAAAATGGGTTTAGACTGTGCCACAGCGCAGAGGAGCAGCCTCACACATCCAGGATTTCTTCATTTGTGATCCAGACCACTTTAAACAGAGCTGTTTGTGGTGCACTTGCGTATGCCAGTCTGTCATCTATCAGTGCAGGGAGGCAGCTGGGATCTTATTACAAGTCATTCAATCCTTCAAAGCACTTGGAGGAAGAGTCAGATCCTGTTCACTTTGGTTTTATTACTCACACTGTGCACACTGCAGGAGCTTCTAGGATTCTCTGAGTTAGAGCCATCACATATTTTCTCGTTAGGAGTCAGTCAAAGCTGCCCAATAAATTGGCACAAATTTGACATTTTTCTTTCTTTTCAATTACAAAATCTTGGAACTTACAGAATGGCACACTGGGTAGGTGGACGGCTTTTTTAGTGAGAGCATTAGCCTAAAATGAAAAGTAAAGCACGCTATGGTTTTGAAGCAAACTGACTCGCAGGTGAGCCAGCCGGGACCGTCCAGGCTGGCTATTGTGTTCAGTTGTCACTACACCACCAAGCTTCAAGCACCACTGAAGCTACAAAACTGCAACATAAGCTGTAATAAAGCTGAACTCTCCTGTACTTTCACTTGGCAACCATTTCTGTACCTCAAAGAAAGAATTTGAGCCTTTTGCTTCCCCAGGCATCATGGTCCACATTATGGTCCATGATGTGATAGCGGCCAGTACCTTGAAGTGGTGAGCTGTGTTGCTGTCGGTGTATTTGGGTACATGTAGGAAGATGAGCAGGTTCTGCCTGAGGTAGTGAGCGACAGCCGGCAGCCAGGGAAGACAGAATGGTGGAAGGCTGAAGTTCATCACCTCTGTGGCTGGAGACCCTGAGGGCTGGATGAACTGACACACAACATTTAGTTAAGGCTTTTATTCAAAGTGGGAATAAATCCCATAATTAGCTCACTGAACAATATGGCTCCATGTCCGAGGAACTACAGATTAGCCGAACCACCAAATTCCTTCTATATGCAGTTTCTAAAACAGAGAGATTTACCTCCACATCAGCTGGCGTCAGCTTGCAGTTCCTGACCAGCATGACGGTGATGATGTCCAAGGTGGTCTCATCCAGGCGCTTGCGCAGCACTTTGACTAATTCGTCTGTGATCTCTGGACCTGAACAGAAAGTGAAGAAAACAGGTCTCAGAGTGCTTCACACAAAGTGCTGGTTGGATGGGGGGGTCACACCTCCCCAATGGCACAATCCACAAGACCTGCACATGATACCAGGTGGTTTCTACTCACGGAGGCAGCGGCTGGAAAAGGTTTGGGAAAAGGCTAGCAGTAGTAGACCTTGAGTTTTTAAACAAATCTAAGGTCCACCTTGCATTTTATGTTACTTTCAACTGCGCCTCACAGGCCTCCTCAGCAGAATTTGCGCCATTGTTACTGAGATCATTCTATTGTCAAATCATTTTTTAAATATGACGACAAAGCTTCCCCCATGTCAGCCTGTGTCACTGCATGCAATTTTTTCAGCTGTGAGATGCAGTTGAAAGCTCTGGAAAAAGCTAGTAGATGGACTGTAGGTTAATAACACTTTAGTTTTTTCTCCAGTCAAGTGTGAACGTTCCTGCCAGTAATGAAAAACTGATTAAAAAACACACACACAGTTCAACGAGTTTCAACAAAGCAACCCCATGATGTTACAAAAAAGACAGAGTTCAAAGATATATGTCAGCCTGTCTGACACTAGGGAGCATTCCCAGGGCAACAGTGCCACCAAGGCATGCACAGAGGAACAGCAGCCTGCTCAGTAAAGGCTGGACAGCACAGGTACCACCCCCCAGCACATGGCAGCAAAGTATAGCAACATGAACAAGGTGAGAAAAAAATATCATAATACAACAACACCGGCGAAAGCCCATCCTGAACCTGACAGCTACACCCACCGGGGCTGGACGGAGACAGAGCTGGCTCTGACTGTCTGGGACCAGTGGCTTAATGAACACACACACACGAACAGACACGAACAGACACACACACAGAGTTACTGATCAGCTGGTCAGCTGCTGTATGAGCACAGGAGAATGAATAAAGAGAATCTAGAGAAGAATGGACAAACAATGAGTTTGTCATCTTCCAGCTCACGATGATGAGAATGTAGCATGTCACTGATTGACAGTGGCAACCTGTTGTCATGGTGGACAGGCTGTGTCCCCCTCCAACACACACACACACACACACTCACTCACTGAGCCGGACCAGCAGCATCTCCTGCCAGTTGTCCTCTCCAGAGGTCCTGCTCAACACTTTTGAGCCGGACCTCCTGTGGGTATCCCTGGTGAGCACTTTGACACGAGCACCAGCTCTTCTCCAGTGGCACAGCCTCCTGGAACACAGGGATGAATCCCAGTGGGGTGCCGCATCAGTGGGCTGAGGACCTTCCCTCTGTCCCTGTACTGGTCCTGACCAGCACTGAAAGCAGGCTCCAGTTATTCAATGTGTTGCAGTTGTCATGTAGATGGGATGAGCCTGAGCCAGAGCCGCCCTTGCTCGTGTAGAAGCGTTCTCCAGAGCAACCCATGGGGGGTTCGGCCCCAGATAGGAGAGCGCAATACACACACCTGGTCTGTTGCTCTCTGTGCATACACACATGTTGTACACACGACTTCATCAAACCGTGGCCATGAATCATACCTCTCACAATAGCACTGAGCGCTCAGCAGAGTAAAATGCAGCCCCACTCAGTAATTTAGGATGTGACTGAGCCTTTCTCACAAATAAACCTCATGTTGAATTAGAATTTAATATGACCATAGAATGTTTCAGGCCTTCTCAAATAAAGTTACTCTCTCCTCATGAGAGTGAACAGAATATGTCAATCTGACCTCCACAGACGTGGCTTCTTCTGTATTGTTTTGTTAAGAAGATAGACAGAATGTACCAGACGGACCTTGATTGTAATAATTTTGTTGTGCTAATCATACTCTAAAGTTATGATTAGAGATACACGCCTACGCAAACAACATCCACAAGTGTTTGAATATTATATGACCACACCAGGGATGCACTATCTGTGACGCACACACCGAAATGGCCAGTTAGAGACAGTCACGTATAGTACTCGGTCCAGCCAACCCTTTAAAAAGCATATGCATGAAAGAGTCGGGGCTCACTGCCAGAGATCCATGAGGCCTCTGTCACTCCGAGCCCAGCGTTGTATGTACTTTACCTGTGACTTCTGTGACTTGAATAAAACTGCTATTGAGAAGTGCAGAACTCTCCGGCTGAAATCCTTGGACTGTCAATAAAGGAACCGGGAGATCTAACACTCATGTCTTCATGTCTTCAGTAGGAACCAATGAGCTCGGAGCTGAGCACCGCAGATGGAGCAGAGAAGACAGGAGGTACTGAGAGATGGCCTCATCCTTGAAAGTCACAAGAACTGAAGTGTTGGCCAGGATCTAGTATTCAGCTGGAGAAACCAGTCCAGATTCAAGGCTTCCAGACTCTTAGAAGTCCTGCTTTATTTCATTCCTTATGAAAATGAAGGAGAAAATTAAGAGCATTTAAACAGTTTCAGCTCAGTCGAGAGGGAACCATGAGGCTGAGAGTTATTTCACCCCCCCCCCCCCCCCATCACTATACTGTCAGTGCAGTGGAGCGGCATCAGTCCCCAGCCCATTCCACTGAGGACTGCTGAGCGGCGCTTCAGGCCCTCCGCTGTGTTGACAGCCATCCAGCTCCAAAATGCCTCATCCCATAACACCACAAGCAACACGATTAGCTGAAGGCATTTAGGAGTTATGGAGAACTATGTTGCCATTTCTGCATGATCTGCTCATCTTTCTCCCTCTGCTGCAGCCCAGAAGACAAGGTTTACACATTATCCACAGATGGAGCGGGACTGTGTAAATACCACAGTGAAATGTCAATTTGTGAATTAATCACATGCAAAGCTACAGTGATTATGTATGCATTTCATCTTCATAATGCTGCATTTATCTAAACTCCTGCCAGCACCCCAATCTCTCCCTCGGCCATTCTACAGCCAGGCAAGTGGCTCTGTGAGACTCTACTGCTGTTTTTAAAAACCAAATGCATGATGGATCTCGAGGGTCTTCACGGTCCTACTAGCACGTTAAATGAGGCACAAAGATGCAAGAGGGGAAAATGTGGAAACGAGGGAACTGAATGAACTAATGGTCGGATTAAACAACCAACAGCCACGCTAAAGTTAGCATAGCAACATGTTCACATTGACAATGTAAACATTCCAAAGCTTAATACAATAATGTTTGTTGCTTTATGAAAATCTGATAAATTGAAGGGAAAAGGGCAAAAGAAGCATCCAAATACAATTCTTTTTTCTTCACATAAAAGCACAGTTGGTGATCTTCATCTTAGCCTTGAGCAATGCATCTCTGACATTTCAATTTAGCCTTTGCTTTCTCCTCAAAACTCTGTGTAGTTTATCTACTGCGTCTAGGTTTTTGGATAGTCCGTTTGCACAGAATATTCCAGACAGACAGAGAAAGGTCTGGACCCAGTGTGCCAAGTGCAGCAAGTATGCATGCAAAGTACACATGACAGCGATCTGCAGGTCCTGCTCCACTGAGCGATCTCTCTCACTGACTGTCATTTGTCAATATATTCCCAAAATGCCATTAAAGGGTTAAAATTAATTAATAAATACATGTAAATGTAATAGTTATGATCAGGACTGAGGTTGTTCAAAATATTTAATGCATTCAACGTGAAGAAAAATATTCATATATAATATCTTATAGCACTTTTTAGGAACAGAACATTTTTTGCACGAAGGATAAAAGGAGGCATATTTTTACAATTTGTGATTTAATTTGTGATCAGCCTGTGAGATTTCCCAGCTCTTACCTGCATTTCCCACTCCATGCACCAGCAGCAGGATGTGCTTGTCTACTTGTCCCACTGGCCGAGAGCTGTCCAAAGAAGACCTGGAGCCCTGAGGGACGAGATGTCAAACATGACTACACCGCTTATCCAGACTGACAATGATTACAGGAACATCTCTGTGTGAAGCATTGAGACAGCGAGTTCCTCTGTGTGTATGTAACCATACATTCTGGCATTACTCTTGCTTTTTCACCAATGAACCCTTGTACTTTGTTGGAAAGACGAAAAGCAGGTCAACATTCTAAATGTCACATCAACCTCTGTCTCTGCAGACACTCAGCCAGAGAAATTCAATTTCACAGACTGCCCTTCATGTTAGCATGCACACAGTAAGCCGGTGCCAGCCTGCTGCAGGCACAGGATGGAGAGGATTTACTTCTGCTGTTTTATACGTGCATGCAGAACGGCCCATCACCCCTGTTAGAAAGAATCTGAGTGGGATACAGGGGAAAACGGTTCCATACTGCAACTGGCAGGCAATAGTTCTAAATCCACCTCAGTGCATCAAATAAGCTGCAGGGAAGCACAGGGGTTCCTGTCATGGAACTAAAACATTCCTGTAATCCTCTGCACCATTGCTTACAGACCACTTCTGAAAACTACTACATGTAAAAAAAGAAACTTACATTAGAAGTCCCTATTCATCTGTTTTCTTCATCAGTTTAAGTAATAAGGTTCTCATGAACACACTCTGCATGTAGATATAGCAAATATCTATATATTCCTTCATTTAGATTCTGGTTGGGTTGAATCTAATGTCCACTTCAGGGCTGCGGGATTCCTCTGTTTTACACCGTGTACCATGGTTGTGTGATCTGAACAAAGCACAGCATTTCTATTATTTCTTATTCTGAGGACAAGTCCCCTTAGTTTTTTTCCTGCAAGTCTCAAGTCATGTCTCATAGCAGAAGAGTCCCAATTAGTCACCGGTCCTCAATTTGCAACTGGAGTACGAACCAGAATTTGATGAGTGATTTTCTTATTGGACTGCAAACCAGAGTTCACATAGTAATATCAATGCTTTCACTGTACCTGTTCACTTACCACAGGGTCCTCAGAAAACAAGGGCTCCTGACTTCTGGCAAGTCCTACAGAGCGAGTCATGTGGAGGTTTCCATCCACATCGGAGTATTTCCCTGTTAGTGGCGTTTCACAAAGTCTGGACAGGTGAACACAAAGAAAAGGTGTGGGAGGTGATAACAGGATGGTAACAATTCCACTTTCTGCTAAAGGTCAAAGGTCATCCCTGACCACCCTAAACTTTTCTCATTCATTCTACCTGTAAGCCACTCTCACTCATGTCCACCTGTTTCCAAGAGAGTGCTGGAAAGAACTCCATCCAACACTCAGTAGATAAAGACAGCGTAACACAACTAAATACAAAGTGTCCGGTTTGGTCAAAGAACAGTTCTATAAGGGCTTTAATCAGCACACCAGCATTTGAAGACAAAGCTGCAGCGTTCTCAGCCACTAAGTTGCTTCACAGTGTGGCTTTATGAAACAGCCCCGTCAGATCTAACAGAACTGTGGCTGAAAAAGGCACACAATGTTACATCTTTACAGTTAACAGCCTCTCTTTCCTCTTTGCTCTCCTCACTCCCAAGATGGGGCCAGCTGAGACCGGTCTTGCTGAAGTTGTGTGTGTGTGAGCAGAGACTGAGAGGACTCAGACCTGCTCCCTCTAATCCACCATCTGCCTTGTCACAGAATGACAGCAGCTACATTTCCTACTCTACTCTAATCTAATGGTGCATTAAGAGAAAAATCTTCCCCTAAACTCAGTGTGGCTCAGTGAGGGAAAGAGTTCAGAGGTCTGTCACAGTGCTCCAAAAGCCCTTCGTGTAAACGAGGGTCAGTTTGTGTATTGGTGAATTAGGGGCTGAAAATAGTAAGAAAAAAGACAAAACCTTTGAATAACAATGTGTAGGCTAGTAAAGACAAGTTCAAATCCAGCGAAGGAGTGAAAAAGACTGAATAATGATGGGACAGTGTACCTGAGGTAGAAGACTGATTTGGTTGTACGCTCCTGGTAGACAAACATGTTCTTCCTGTTGACTACACAGAAGGAGTTGAGCACAGAGCGCAGGGCCTGGATCGCTGCGACAGGGACACAGACAACAGATTGCCGGCTTTAGCTAAATAAGTACATCATCGTCACTATATTACCAACACAATAAACTGTCAACTGTCATCAATGTGAACATGAAAACAAAAGCTATGTGGGTAAACTGCTTGGACATAATGACGACTGGGCGCTGTGAGAGCTTAGTCAAAGCGCTTTTCCATCACATGCTCATTCACACATCATTCATGCAGGAGGAGAGTATTCATTCACACACTGAAGCTTCTTCAGGAGCATGTTGGGGTTCAGTGTCTTTCCCAAGGACACTTTGACATGTCCCACATAGAGCAAATTGATGGATTGTTGTATTGACGCTCGGCTGGTTGTTACATGTCAGTTAGCAAAATATGTCGTAGAGTTTGTGTTCTTCACTCCCCAGAATCAGAAAATACCTTTCAACGGACAAAATTACGTCTCCGGTCATGTGGTCCACTGCACCACCCGCACTGACTGACTGCTGTGATCCCATCCTACATGCTCTCTAGCTTTCTCTCTTTTCACCACCTTCATTTTGTAGATGTGTTACTTATTCCTTTCTCTCCTTTGAATCTATAACTGTCAGAACAAGATAAGGAATATAGAGTATTTGTGATTCTCCTCCTGTAAACTGAAAAACAAAGAGCAGATTCCTCCCACAAATGCCAGCCATCCTGAGCACTTCAGCAGAGTAGATCACTAACACCGTCTAATAACCAGCACCCTGCACAGATTGGAGCAAAGATTGAGCACTCACCCCTGGACACCCCCATGTTGGGTCCCATCTTGAGGCGTGGGTGAATGTGGATGACCGTGTTCCACACCACATCACAGGCAAAATGTCCAGGGATGAACTGCATGGTGGCTGCCAGGTAGTCTCTGGCCTGGTAGCTTTCCTCTGAGCTGTAATCTGTGAGGTCAGGGTCAAGCACCCAAGTATTTACAGACACAAAGGCAGAGAGCTGACATCAAAGTGTGAACGCAGGAGAAATGAAAGGGTCTAGCTTGTACTGGGTGGCACACAAACAACATAGAAACACGTTCCTCTGACTTACCATCAGAGGTGTTGAGCCTCTGCCTGTACAGAGACTCGTTCTTCCAGATGTCTTCCTCACTCTCAGCCACCAGCAGGGAGTTACACACATGGCTGTCATGGAGGTCCTGAAGCAGCATACGCTACACACACACACACACACAAACGCAGAAAGCAACTTTCATCATGTCTGTTACGTTTTGCTGCTATCTGAGCTGTAGTGTGTTCAGTGCTGCAGAAGCTACCTGATTGACCACTCTGCACATTTCACCGATCTTCCTGACTACCATTTGGTGCAGCTGTAGGTATTCAGGCAGGTCCTGGTCGTCTTCCTTCTTCTCCAGCTCCTCAGCACTGACCTCCTTTCCTTCTGTGAAGCACCTGCAAAAACATGACAGAGCCATAGGCTGCAAATAAGAAGCTGTTGGTTTGTGGACCGCCGTTTAGAGAGAGACTTCATTTATCCCACAGTGGGGAAATTCACTTGTTACAGAGGAGACAGAAAAGGCGCAGAAACAAAGTGTCTAAACATATGTCAATATATGTAAATATGTGATAAGTATATACATGTGTGTCTTGCAAGTATCGCACAGCAGTAAAAAAACATCAGGTTTGGCATTTGGCCATTCTGGTCACCAGCTGTGATCAAACACCTGAGATTCCATTACTTCACTCTGCTGAGACGTTTAATGAAGTTTCACCACTTTGCACAATGTTTCAAACTAAATTACTGATGAGGTTGAGGATGTTTTCTATCATGTCACAGAATGTAGGGCCACTTTCCAGGAGACTTGTTATAGTTCTTTTACTTTTCCCTCCAGTTAGACAAGACAGTGACTGCAGGCTGCTTAGTACATGTGAAACAAAGAGAGCAGGGGTCAGCTGGGCTGTACAGCTTTCCCTCAGGCTCGTCTGACCTGGAATGGGAGAACACCTTCACTCGGTCCTGGTGGATCTGAACAATCAGCCAGAAGTTGGGCATCAGTGGCGGCTGACACTCCTGTTCATCCAGGGTGGGGCTCTCACACTCAGAGTCACTGCTGCCGCCATCATAACCTTCAAGCACACAGAGGCAGGGACACAGTTTGACATTGTTCAAGTGACAGTTTAGTTTTGTATTGTACAGTCTGAGCTGGCTCTCTGAGGGCTGCAGCCATCAGGCTTCATCACTGCCCTACTGAGCTTCATCATTCATGCACACAGTGGACTACAGATGGTTTTCACATAGATATGAACTGCACATTGCTGCGTGATCTGAGGGTTAGATCTACAGGATCATACCTGAGCACTGCCAGGTCAGACATTAGTAATGTTCATAGCTGTGCGTATGATTTTGTGTTGTTGAATATCTGAACCTTTTGCTGAAGAGCTTCAGAAGAGGGGGGCATGTTCTGCATTAGATCTTTCTCTTTAGGTCATGATACTCTTATGATCACATGCTTCATTTTCTGTTTTGCCAGAATCATACAACACATACTCCACTGTCTGATCTTCCACTTGATCATGTCAATCAGCCTACTGTATTTTAGGTGGCTCAACATCTTTCCATGTTTTTGCACAAAGTGCACTGATGAAAGTGTCCACAGGAAGGAGCTGTCATACACAGCCCTCAGTGTTCACAGCTCTCTGGCAGTGACCGTGCTGGCCAACACTTACCCTGCATGTCTGAGTCCAGACTGCCCTGGCTGGACACGACGCTCTGCACTCGACTTGGCCTGAGCTTGCCACAGCCTGAAAGAAGACGATTTGACAGAGATTCAGTGTCAGCGCATCACTAACAAGTCACAGTCAAGATCACACCCCCTCAGAGGCGTTCTCCTGCCTGTCCTGAGGAAACTACACAGCCGCTTGTAAAACCTCAGTGTTACTGTTACCTGTCATGTTAGAGACGAGGACACAATCTAGAGGCAGGTGTGTGATCAACCTCAGCTGAAACCAGTATCTCAATGATACATTTGCCTCGGCAACAATGAATGAATGAATCAGGCCTTAATAAATGCAGCCATGTCATCATAGCAGAGCTGTTGGTAACTGTTACATTTTCTAGTTTTAACAAACGGATCCATGACTAAAACAGGCTCCAACATCTACAGCGACAGGAAAAGTAAGCCACATTAGAACCAGATTTGAATAAACATTTCTGTAGCTTCTGTTATCTCATTGTTCCACCAGGTGGAGGTTTTAGGGCATGAAGGAAAAACACGTGAACTCCACTGGGGCTGCAGCTGTAGCTCAAAGAGCTCAATGAGCCCGTCACACTCATGGCAGACTGCTGAGCGGACTCTGCTCCCACCTCTCCAGCATTACAGTTGTTTTGTCCGTGTGTCAGAGTGAGACTAGACACTCATGATTAAAAACAGTCTGCAAGGTGACTGACACACAGCGAACTCTGATTGCTTGTTCATTTTGGCCACCTGTATGGAGAGTCATAATGTCACTGGTAGTAACCTTTAGGTGAACTGATTACACATCTAATCCTGGGCCTTGGCAGTTAGACATTCATGATAGATTCTGTCAGGTGTCTGCTCTGGTTTGTCTGATAGTAATCAAGCTGGAGAAGAGCTCCAATGTACAAATGCATATCAACATTAAAGGGACTGCTTGATAACTAGTGCACAGTAAGGGTTCCTGAATCTACGGCACGTGTGGCATGATTTACACGTTTCTAATCCATTATAACACAAGTCAAACGAAGCCCAAAGGTACCAAAGGCCACAATGAAATCTTTAAATAGCTTAATTGTTGTTATGAATCTACTACCAGAAGTGGTGTGTTTGACTATGTGATTAGGTCGTACACAATGAATCACTTCAGCAGTATGTAGAAGCTCATGATACAGGTCTAAGCGGTAGTGACACAGACCTGTTTCAGTCAGAGCACACAGTGAGCTGATACTGAGGCTTGGTGGCAGGCTGTTTTCCCACTGTGGTACCTGACCTGATGCAGAGTGTCTGCTGGACTCACTGTGAGAGGCTGAATGTGTGGACTCAGCCAGGCTGACACTGGATGGCGTCTTAGGGGGCGAGGTGGCTTCCGTGCAGCGTTCAGTCTGGAGTTGGGGGGTACTGGGCTGACCTCTGTCCCCCACCATGCTAGCTGAGCTCTGAGGAACGGTGTCAACGGAGGCTCTGATTGGTTCACCGGCTTCAGCAGTTGTGTCCCCTGGAGCATCAGCAGCTACACTGACAGACTTCTTGTCTTCACTCTGCAGCTGGACAGAGTTCAATAAAAAGGAGTGTAATTCAACAAAGGACATGACATGACATGCACACACTGAATACACACACACAGAATCAGGCGGGGATGTGTGAAACTATCCAGTTTCCTTTGAGGAATTCATTGTTTATATGGTAGTACATTTGAACATTTGATCCCAGGAGGTGTCTGCTAGGTTCACCATCAAGAATCACAGGACACCTCACTGAAAACAACACAGAGTGATTACACAAAAGCAGATCTTACGTGTTCTGTTCTGACCTCGCTGTCTGCCTCTGCTGCCTGACCCTCCGCTTCAACTTCCAGCATCACCTCCTCCACCTGTGCTCCAGCACTGCAGGGGCTGGTGTGTTGTGGGGGGTCTGCTGTGCTCTCAGACAGCCTCTTAGAGGCGTGGATCCTCTGAGGGTGCAGTCTGCTCAGGGACATGTAATAGAAGCTGTCCTGTTCTCCATTCAACACATAGCCAGAAAATGCCATTCTGCGGAACTCCTGCAGGATAATAATCATACAGAAACATAGTGAGCTCAGGCCCTGATACACACATATGTTCTACTATACACAAGTATGGAGTTTTCTTATACTGCACCAAGAAAAGAGGAGTCTTTTTTAAGTGGCCAAGCAGGATTAAAGAGGATACACCACAAGGTAAAACACAATTGGTCCTGAAAATAATAAAATTCATGGCATTTAATCCATGTAATGTGCTGCATCAGTATTATATCAGATACAAAAAAAATCCCCTTCTCACTGCACTGTGTCTTCTCAAAGCTCTGGTTCTGCTGCACCAAAAATTGTTCAGGTGTATTGGAAAAAGTTACAAACTTGACAAGTCAGCTCCAATATGCTGGAAACGATATAAGGCACAGAAGTTTGGGAATTCTGTTCTGCAATGAAACAAAACTAGAACTTTTCAGGTCTGTGGATCAGCAGTATGTCTGGAGGAGGAAAAATTAGGCAGACGCTGAAAACAACACCCTGTCTACAGTGAAGCATGGCGGTGGCTCAGTGATGTTCTGGGGCTGCTTTGCTTCTTCTGGCTCTGGAAACCTGCAGCGTTTGGAGGGCAACATGGATTCAATCACGTGTCAGGAAAGCCAGGAGAAAGCACCAGGTCGTCTGTGAGGAAGCTGAAGCTTGGGCGTCACTGGACCTTCAAACAGGACAATGATCCCAAACATACCTCAAAGTCCACCAAGACTTGGCTTCAGAAAAAGTCCTGGAAGATACTAGACTGGCCGTCACAGTCGCCTGACCTCAATCCCATAGAAAATCTCTGGTGGGGTTTGAAGAAGGCTGTTCTTGGGCAGCACACAAGCCCAAGAACACTAGAGAGCTGGAGGCTGTTGTCCATGAGGAATGGGAGAAGATTCCTCAGGAACGCTGTCAGAACCTGGTGTCTGAATATTCATCACGTTTGCAGCAGGTCAGAACAGCAAAAGGTGCTCTACTGAGTACTAAGGATGCTTATGAAGAAGGGGTGAATAATTCTGAGACTGCAGCAGTTATTAAAAGTGGCATTTTGTGTTCAATTTGGAGAAACCACCTGTAATATTAGTTGTGTCAAGCTATTTCAAGTGTTCTTGTTTGAGTTGTTCATTGAACACAACTGAAAGTTTGTACATTTTACCAATACACCCAATCTGCAATGCCCAGGTGCTGGACAGGAGGCACCGGTCGACTGTTGAACCTCAGATTGCACCAATTCCATCAGTACAAAAGCACGTCATACTCAGCACTCACAGCTGGAAACACGCTCTCTAACAGATGTCGAGGTTAAGGTCCACCGGGACCAGGATGTTAATAGTAGGTGTTCGGTCCGGCCATTCATTACAACATGTTCAGCTGAGTTCAGCTTTCTTTGGCTCTATTCATTCAAAACAATACATGCCAGTGTATAAGTGCGTCTGTGTGTGTGTGTGTTGCTTGCCTCTCTGAATTTTTCCAAAGACTGCTCAGGCCCGAAGACAAACTGCAGTGGGACATCTTCACAGTGACAGTGCGGTCGACCGCTGGAGCGTAGAACGTGCTCGGCGACTTTATGCAGTGTGGCCGAGCCGATGACCCGAGAGTGACGCAGAGCAGATACAATCTCATCCTCCAGCAGCCAGCGGATCTGACACACACAGAGCAAAAGCAAGAAATGCTCATCCCTATTTGGGATGTACAATAAGCACAGAAATACATGACGACATCCACATGCGTACAACCCTAAAGCTTCTGAGCAGCTCCTAAAAGCTGTAGCTCTCATAACAAAGATGCATTTCCAGGATCAGTCAACAGAAAACTGGAGCATTTAGGTACTTTTACCAGCAGTGAACATTACATGCTGAACATGTTTGTATTTAGGTCAGTAAGAAAACATGGTCCTAAAGGAGGTGCTAAAGGAAAGCTTGTAGAATGTTCAGAATGTGAGAAGTGGACATGCTCACTAAATGTCATGGTAACCTCATCATTTCATACGTACAGGTGGAAATCAGTCAGCAAATGGCTTCAAGATAGGAAGCTTCCACATTCCCTATTTTGTAATCTGATTAAAAATTACAAGAAAAATGTCCCTCTGTTGTGTTACACCACCTAAATGAGTTAAACCACTGTCCTGTTCAGAGAACGTTCATGTCCCTCTGTGAAGACAACATACTGTATGTGACACTGACATCAGTAAACACATCTGGGGAAATATACACATTAGATCTGATGCCCTTCTGTCTGAACATGTATCTGAGAACTGTGTGAATGACTGTGATATGTGGGTAAAGCTAATAAGTGATGCTCCTCTCTTCTAGATGTTGGATTAATGGTTTGGTGTATTGTGCTGCAGCCTCGATAGCTCACGTGTGGGAGAATAAGACTCACCTCGTCCATTGTGGCCAGAATTGCTAACTTATGAGGAAGTGGGAGTTTGGCTAAAGGATCACCAGAGACCCTGATGGAAGGCAAGACAGATATCAGAAAGACAGACACCTCTGCTGATTGACAGAGTCAGAATCTGTATTGTCCTGTAGAACAAACTCACCCATCAGCACTGCCCCCCCTCAGACTGTCCAACACAGCCATCAGCTCCTCGTCCGAGTGATAGGAGGACGGCTGTCCTGGTGACCGATTCAGGGACACACTGCTCTCTGAGGTGTACCTGCACACAGAGAGGAGCCCTGACGTGCCACACCATGGTTTCATCACCCACACACACAGCATGGAGCCGCATCATCATCATCACATCACATCACAACACAAGACGTTCACTGTGGGTCCAGGGAGGTCACAGCTTCCTGTGCATGTCTTCTGCTTTTCCTAACCTTACTGTGTAGAGGATTTCTCTGTGGAGCCCTGTTCCGTTTCTCATGCACAGCACCCAAATCCAGCCTGTGGTTAATGACTTTCACTATCAACTAATCTGACAAAATTAATCTTTGCATTTTCTCAATCAATCAATTCATCTCTTAAAACACTCACTTGAAACAGTGAAAAAAGTTTCCATTGTAGTTTCTCAGAGCATGTTCATGTTCAGTCTGCTTGTTCTATCTAACCAACAGTCCAAAGATATTCAGTTTCCAACGGCAACCAGAGCAAAGCAGCAAACCTTCACAGTGGGGAAGCTTCTACCACTGAATTATTGGCAATTTCATTGATAAAATGTATCGATTATCAAAATATTTTCCAATCAATTTTTTGATTGTTGTTCACTTGTAATGTGCCAAAAAACGTAGCTGTTAAACATGTTAAAAAATACCAGACAGAGAAAGACTTCAGGTCTGCCTCCAGGTTTAGAGTCATCTTTGATGATGTTTTATGAGAAAAGAAACACATCCAGCATGTGTTCAGGCTCAGTGGTACTCCACAAAGAAACTTTAATACCGCTGTGTGATCAGCAAGCTTAAAAAAATCTGAAATCAAACACAAAATGCCCAAAAACCCTTCTAGGTCATGCTTTGACTCACCTGTTGTGATGGAAATCCGCCATGACTTCGATCTCCAGAGGTAGCGTCAGGACAAAAATATCTAATGTGACTGAGAGCTCATTCAAATCCACACACTGTAAGGCTTCAGCATTCTCCAGGCAGGAAATAATCTCACCTGCCATCAAAAAACTGAAGTAAGCACTGCAGCAGAAGCAAAGGTTCACCAATCACTTTTATAGAGGGGGGATGGAAACACAGCAGCTGTTTAAATGAAAGAATGAAGGCTGACACTTCTTGAAACATCTTTAGAATATGGGAAAGCCTTCTTTAATATGGGAGGAACCTGACCTGTCACGTGTTAACTTTGTGTCCCCATTCTGGGAAGGGAGGATGTGATCAAGGCTGCACTCACCAAGGCAGGTTGGCAGAGTCCGTATGGGCGTGGAGCCGTGGCAGCTCCTCATATTGACAGAGCAGGTGACATGAACAAACAGCGGGGGCATGTCCAGCTGAGGTGCCTCGGGCTCCAGCAGGGAGTCTCCCTCCAGGATGCTGAAGGAGTCCTGGTCCTGGTTGACAGTGTTGGAGTCTGACAGGGACTGGTCTTCACCCTCTCCGTGGAAGCCGGTGCCTGGATGCCTCTCATACTCCACCACCAGATCTGTGTCGCTCTCCGTCATGATGCAGCAGCCCGACATGTTTTCTACAAGAGAAGCCCAAGTTGATTCCTCTTGGCTGAGGAGTATTTCACACAGCATTATCAGCAGCATGGCCAGAAAACCATTCTAACCCTCGTCTTTTGCCAAGCTGACCTTACTTCCTCCTTCTGGTGTGATGAAGTCTCAGCTAACATAAAATGAGATCTTTTCTCTGTACTGAACGTGAATGTCTTGTCAGCTTAAACAATATAATGGACCCTAGCTACTATGAAATAGTTCAAAAGTACAGAAATAATTTAAGCGTGACATTGTGGAACACGTCTCACCGTCCTCAGTAGCTGGCTCAGCCTCTGACACCAGCTCCTCACTGGCTCTCCTCCCAGTGTCACCGTCCTCTGAGTCCTCCTGAGGAGACAGGCCACAGAGCAAAGCTTCATCCAGGCTCACCAACAGCAGCAGTCATGTGGGGATAATAGATGGTTTCTCTTTCTAAGCCAGCATTCATTTTAATTGAATGATGTCAGAGGCTGACTTGTGCATGTGATAACCGTTCATCTTTTAGTGTTTCTTTAGACAAGAACCAGCGAAGTGCAATCTAAGGCAGCCAGTGTGACTCTAGAGCCTCTTCCTTCTTCTCAATATAATGCCTGATACACATGTTTACCGTGAACGAGTTCTGAAAGCAAAGCAAAGTCAGTCTGGCTGAAACACAAGATAACAGCAGGAGATGAAAACCAAACTTAGTTCACTCACGTCTCTCTTGGATGACGGCGGGCAGTAGAAGTAGTAGTGTGGATTGGAGGGCACAGCTTTGAAATACTGAGACAGGATCTCCATGAATTTATCCTGTCAAGTGATTATATGTTTCAGCTTGAATTAAATCAGTTTCACCTTGTTAGCTTAAGAGTCTGTGTTGACATGGGATTCTAGGCATGAACTTGTTGGGCCAGAAGAAGTGAAACATTACCTGGATTATTTTGTGCAGAGCTGGATACACTTCACACTTGGGCTGAGTCTGCAGCAGTGTCAGAGGGAACTCTGGGATCTTGGCAGTCTTGGGCTCCTCCATGACCAGTGGAAATGTAGGAGCGGAGGACTTCCCTCTAGACTCAGCTTCACTGGCATCCTCCATTTCAATACTGTTGCCAGAAATATCACAACCTCACAACCGGCTCACAACTCAAACTGGCTGAATTCAAAGCATTGATTGATTGAATTTAAGAACTCCTTACATTAGCAATCAGTTTATCACAAACAGACAGCAAATGTACATCACGCAGACACTTGCGGACCCTCGCAATTATGTAGACAGATGTACAAGTTGCTTATGCTTCATATAGATCTGTACACACCTGGACGAGGAGGCCACAGCAGCCCTGTGATTTGGTCGATCCGCCTCAACCTCACCAATGATAAAGGTGGCAGGACTCCTTGAAGGTTTTGAATTTGCTCCAGCCTCACCACGCTCCCTGAAGACCCTGATGTGCCCACAGAGGGTCTGCAGGAAAGAGGTGATGTCGATCTCCTGCAGGGATTCTTCACAGTAGTCCATGGCCATCAGGACATCCTGGGAGCTGATTTTGTAGGACTGCTGCAGGCTGCGGTACACACCTGAGGACCACAGCGCTCTGTCACACACACTTTACTTCTTTGTTTTTTGTTTTTTTTTTAAAGAATAGCTTTGCTTTAACTGTCCAATCCTCCCATTTTTAAGCATGGATGTTTTCCAGTCAAGGTTTCAACCAGACCACAGCACATTGGTTGATATTATTAGATCTCAAACAAGTATAGCCAAGGCTGATGGGAAGGTCATCATTGCCAGGTCATAAACAAAAGTCCATCCATCCATTATCCTTCACTTTCAATGAGAAGGAGCAGCGGCTCTACTCCGAGCTCCTCAACCTGTCTCTAAGGCTGAGCCCAGACACCCTACGGAGCGGAGGAAACTCATTTCGGCCACTTGTATCCGCAATCTCGTTCTTTCAGTTATCGCCCAGAGCTCATGACCATAGGTGAGGGTTGGAACATAGATCGACTGGTAAATCAAGAGCTTTGCCTTCCAGCTCAGCTCCCTCTTCACCACAACAGACCTGACATTACTGCTGACACTGCACCAATCTGTTTGTCTATCTACAAGACCCCGAGATACTTAAACTCCCCCACTTCCCAACCGCTTCACACTCAGCGCATGCTGAAGGTCTGAGGAAGCCAACAGAACCACATCATCTGCAAAAAGCAGAGATGCAATTCTGAGGTCTCCAAAGCGGACGCTTTCCTCACCTCAGCTGACCATGAATATCACAAACAGGATCGGTGACAAGAGGCAGTCCAACACTGAGAACGTGCTTGGCATTGTGCAGTGAATAAACAAAAGTGCTGGAAATAAAATTCTATTCATTACAATTCATCCTCTTAGGACCAAGACTGTGTGAACCAAAACCCAATCTATAGTTGGATAGTTGTTCAGATATTTTAATAAAGATATATGAAGTCAACATCATGCTGGAGCTAGAAGAAAAGTCCAGGAATGTTTGTATTAAATTTAACGGCAACCAATCTCATGGGTATCCAGATATTTCAGTCTGGATCAAAGTACGCCACGTTTTCAGTAGGAACCACGGAGCTACGAGCTGAGAGCCAGACAGAGAAGAGAAGTCAGGAGATACTGAGAGATGGACCAACACGTTGATGATGGTGACTGATAGAGTTTGAATTTTCTCTTTGTAACTGCTCTTGGACAAACATAATTTCTTCTGAGTGGTTGTTGGTGGAGGGGGTTCACCTTTGACGTAGCTCTGGTGGTAATGCTCTTGCAGCAGGCTGCAGTAGTTGGCCAGCTCCTTGTGTTTGTGAGGCTGAGCCTGGAGGTCAGTCCAAGGGGACGAACTGCTGCGGTCCTGAGACAGCGACCTGCCAGAAGATGACAGCACAACAAAGTCAATGACTCAAGAGATACACATGCTCAGAAAGCCTCCTGAAAGATCTGCTGAGCCCAGGAGGACTGTAACTTCACTTCACACTGTCTAATACATTTCTGTTCAATCATTTCCTTAATTTCCTTAACATGATGAGAAATATAATGCCACTTAAAAAATACACACAATTGCATTCCATGTAATTTTGTGTAAGTGCTTAGATAGCTTTGGACCAGATCTCCACTTCAGTAAACAAAGTCAAAGAAGCCAACAAGCCTGTGAGGGACAGCTGAACCTCCACAGCATGCCTTAGAAGCATCATATGAAAAGAATTATTCATCAGGACAACAGGAAGGGAGAGATTTGAAATGGGTGAAAAAAGACCTTGATGGCCAAAGATGGTGCATTTGCAGCCAAGTGTTGTGAGGTGTCAAAGGTCAGTGAGGACAAACTGCTGCAGCACACACACATTCAGCTGCAAAGCTGCAGCGGGCACAGCGCTCCGCTCGACACTTGCAATACTTTCACAACAAGCCTCCTTAACCCAAACAGAAACATGTACAGATGTATGGAGTGTGCTACCAGATCAAATGTAGTCTTACAGCACACCTTAGAACACTAAAATCATTTAATATGAATTTGCATTTAAATGTAAAACTCAAAGTAAACTAAGAATATTTTTTAAAATCCTTACATTTGCCAAATCGTAAGTGCTCAGTTTCATACTCAGTTTGCTCAGTATTTAAAAGATTAATTCATATGAATTAAAATTTCTTAATGACATTGCAAAATTCATTTTAAATGAGATTTTATTATTCCATCTACTATGTGCCTGTGTTGTCTACTGACCACATTTCATTTGTCTCCTTTTTTTAACATTACGACTTGACCTCATGGTGACTTTGATTTAAGAAGGTTTTCTTTAAAAGACAACAAGTCCAATTTATGAGCCTTCTTGATATTGATCAAATTACACAATATTAAAGTCTAAAATCCCTCTGGTGGCTCACTCCAGACTCCACACGGCTGATCTGCCAGAGAGCCGAGCAGATGTGTCCAGAGAGGACAGGGATGCTGTGATGCGATGCTGCTGCAGGTGTGACAGAATGCATTATGTAATATAATTCATCATTCTGAGCGACTTCTGTGTGACCAATACTACACAATCATCATGTAGTGTTATGAGATTTAACAGGCAGAAAAAGATAAAGGCCCCACACAAACAAATAGCCCTCCTCACTATCAGCCAGCACAAAGCAAAGCACAAACACAGCCATCCTTCCATCAAAATGTTCCTTCATGTTTAGCATTGCTTCTTCTTTGGTGTGACATAGAAAAGCTCTTTCTTATTTCCTGACCTCCTGGTGATGATGACTAATTGTTGCAGCAGCGTCAGGAAAACGTTTTGGAGGGAAACTATGTGTAAACTCGTGACTGTTGCATGTTGCACAGAAGCCTGAGGAGGAGGCCCAGACAAGCCGGGAAGGGAAGGCGGCTTTGGAGCCTACAGTAGTAGAGAAGCAACCTTTTCCCACCATACACAAACAAACACCTGAGAGGCATCCAATGAAAGCTGGGCAGCACCTCAGAGAGGGGAGGAGAGCAGACAAACAGAACCAAACAGTTCTACCTGAACTTCATCTGCTGATTTATCTCCCAGGGTTCAGCATCTTGAGCTCTATTCTCACACATGAAGACAATCAAAGACACACATGTTAACTGCAGCTTACTTCTGACAACATTCATGGGAACGTGATGTCATACATTTCGTGGATAACCCATGTTTATTACAGCTTGGCCCTTCTTCGTCTAACTTTGTCTGCTATCAGTTTTGACAAAACTGGACTTACCAAAGTAACAGAAGTAACAGATGATATGTGGCAGCTTGGCCCAGTCTGACAGGCTGTAAACCTACAGTCTGAATGAAACTCATGTGGTTCAACCATCAATACAAAACATGTTCTGATGGATTAGGGAGCATCTGGATCTTGATGTCAAGATGTCAAAAGCATAAATCTGTGGATACAAAAACTGAAGGAGAGACATCATCTACGACTCCCAAGATGCATTTGGTACTAAACCACAGTACTTTCAATTCTGCTCCATGGACAATGGATGCTCATGTTGTTCTGAGCAGAGCAACTGGCTGGCATCACCAGCAGTTCAGTGTGAAAGAGACGGAGCTGAAGGTCCATTCAGATCATCCATTTTGAGATATCACTGAGACTGGCTGAGACCCACGTTGAGACAAATACCCAACCGCCGAGAAGGACGAATAGCGCTTGGTATCATCGGCAGAGAAACGCCAAGAGAAACCAAGTGAGTGGATAATCAGACCAAAGGAGATGGTGTAGAGAAGGGACCAAGCACAGATCCATGCCATACAAATGGAGAGAGGATAAAAAGGGATGCTTGGACTTCAGCTCACAACTCCATCACCACTGGTTGAATTGGTCCATTATGGATGTTGTAAGTCAATAAGCACATAGGCAAATTATCTACATTACCCAATCCTAGCATGCACACATATTAAGTGAAGACTATCAGCTAGTGCAGGCGGTCTGCCACTACACTGACATGCCATGCTCCTCTCACTGCAATACATATCCTACACAACCATTTAATCATGGTGGTGAAGTACAGCAGTCAGTGCTATGGATCATTCTTTCGGTGCTAATCTGCTGCCACAGCACTCTCCCGAAGTTATGCTGTCTCTAGCTGCAACTACTGCTGCCATTCAAACAGCATTTCTACTGATCCACATCCACTTCAACATTAACCTGTACACTCAAAGTCCGTCTCCCCCAGTGGGAAGATGTTTGACATTAAATATAATGCTGCAAATATTCTTCATTCACTTACTATCTACTCTACATGGGTTGGCTACTTGTTAGTGACATCATTGTAGTCCCAGATCTCATAAATGACCTTGGCAAGTACAATATCATTATTAGTGAATTTTGGCAAAAACCCAAAAAACAAGACCCAAGTTGTAATAAATCAAAAGAAAGTCTTTTAAGAATTTTCCCATGTTGTCAACACAAGAAGTCAGTTAATAAAAACTGCAAAGATTTAGTCACTGTCTCACTTTTTGCTGATTAGCTGATAGCCAGATCAAAATCTAAAATCCATTATCTGGATCACCGTTGTCTTTCCTGAAAGGTTTTTCACGTGTATAACACCACTCTCTCCCTTTCACTGTTTGGATCCTGCCTTTGACTGCATTCCTGCAGGTGAGCACAGTACCTGAAGAAGATGTCCCTAGGTTGGCGGCTGGAGTGGGGATGTACAAGCTGCTCCTTCAGGTGCTCCAAGGAGCAGTTGTAGACATAGACTGGACATCTTAATTGGCTGCTCTCACTGGTACTCTGCTGAGAAAGCTGCCTACTAAAGCTGATGTGGAAATCAGCTGTCTGAGGTTCAGTGAACTGGACTCCCTCTTTTTCTCCCAGGTCTGGAAAAGTTAGAAAAGCTGTTATTTTCCCTAAATGGTTCAGCCATACGTGTTATGTGAAGTACATGTGTGTAATGTGGTTACAGTTAAGTGTGTGGTGTTGTTTAACTTTGACCCCTCACCCATTTTTGACTAATATACACTAATCTGTTGACTCTGGACAAGAGCATCAGACTGACCTGAACCTGGTGTCCCGGTTTCTGTCTCAGACACTCTGCTGTCCCAGCTGTCCTGCTGGTCAGCGGGTCCCGTCTGGCTCTCGGACCGTGGTGAGAGCACAGGGGACCTGGCAGTGAAGTGTCCACTGCTGGAGCTCCTCCGCAGTTTGCTTGGCAGACTGAGGCCAGATTCAGACCGCTCCAGGCCACCGGTGGAGCCAGACAGGGAGTCAGCCTGAGATTTGTTGCTGGGAGTGAGAGTGTCTTCCTCCTGTGCGCTGATGTTACTCTGAGGCTCTGTCTCCATCCCCGACGCCATCAACATCAGAACATCTGCACAATAAACATCCACATCTCACGCTTCTGCATTATGAGAATGTGGTTGACAACATAAAGGCCACATTACAGTAAACAAATTCAAGGTGTACCCGTGAAGGAAGAAGGGAGGAAGGTGAGGAGGATCTGCTGAGAGCTGATGTATTTGGCATAGCACCTCCACTGTGGCACAGAGCAGCTCCTCTCCCCCAGCAAGGGCTCTTCATCGACAAGGTCTGCATTACTGAAGCTCTGCCACGGACATAGAGGAAATGTTTACCACTGTGCTTGTAAGGAATCATTAACAGAGATGTACATTTACATGATGCTTCCCTTGATCCCAACCTGTTTCCTGTGTGATGCCAACTGTAGACTTCATCCATATTTACCTGTTGCCTTGATAAATTCAGTGTAATATACTTTTCCATAGCTCAAAGTGCATTATACCCTTCTTTCCTGGTAGGCTCCTAATGTGAACTAGAAACACTGCCTCTGCCAACCCCTCAAGTTATAGTTTACACCCATGTCCATCCAGGCTCAGATAATATATGTAGTGAAGACTTTGAAAGAATTGTTCTAGGATCCAAGGATAGAGAAGGTTGTTATCTGCAAAGACTGAGAAGCCACTTGAGGCAAATGTTTGATTTGCAATGTATGGATGTAGACGTAAAACTCATTTGATGTTCTTGTTCTGCTGCATGTCTGTTTGCGTGTAAGTTCATTAAGAGAAACAAAAAAATAGTCAAATTCCTTGTGTGTGTTCACATGTTTGCCAATTACGCTGATTGAAGCATCGTCTCCTATCAGGGCTACATCTCTGCAGCAACATCCATATTTGTGATTGGACACAAAGAAGCTACAAACTATACAGTGAATGCGTCACACACGCCAGCAAGAAGTATGGTGACAATCTCCTTTCTGTTCCTGAGTGATGGTGATGAATAACTGCCAGAAAGGTCTTCTATTCAAAACCAAATGATGTCACAGTGAAGTTGACCATTGGCCTTTTGGATAGAAAATGTCATCATTAGATTTTTTTTGGACATTTGTGTAAAATGTCATACCGTATTTTCCGCACTATAAGGCGCACCGGATTATAAAGCACACCTTCAATGAATGGCCTATTTTAGAACTGTTTTCATATATAGGGCGCACTGGATTATAAGGCGCATAGAATAGAAGATACTGCAGTCAAACGTTTGACTGGGGTTGCGTTGTGCATCCACTAGATGGAGCTGTGCTAAAAGGAATGTCAACAAAACAGTCAGATAAAGTCAAACTTTATTAAGCGTTCTGACAACTCCGTTCACTCCCATGGTAACGTTGTTCAAATGTTAATGTGCATATTAAACAATATCTCCCAGTCTTGCTCACTCTTCTCCCAAACGTGGAGGGGAACTTTTCCCTGGTTCAGTAAACACGTAGTAAAAGAAACAGTCTGATACCACTAAATCAAACGTTAGTGCATAACTCAACATTGTTCAGTTACGTATAACACGTAAAGCTCACTTTTTCAGTTCAATCCTCGTCCACGAATCCCTCGAATTCTTCTTCTTCAGTGTCCGAATTAAACAGTTGGGCGAGTACGGCATCCAACCTGCCCGGCTCCCTCTCGTCATTATCCAAGTCAGTGTCGCTGCTGTTGCCTGGCAGTTCAGAGATTATTCCTGCCTTCGTGAAAGCTCGGACCACAGTTGAGACTGATATATCAGCCCAGGCATCCACGATCCATTGGCAGATAGTGGCGTAACTCGCCCGGCGCTGTCTCCCCGTCTTGGTGAACGTGTGTTCGCCTTCTGTCATCCACTGCTCCCACGCAGTCCGCAGTCTAGCTTTGAACGCCCTGTTGACACCAATATCTAGCGGCTGGAGTTCTTTAGTTAATCCACCCGGAATGACGGCAAGCTCCGAATTAGTTCGCTTCACTTGTTTTTTGACAGCATCGGTGATATGGGCGCGCATGGAGTCGTAGACCAATAGGGACGGAGCTGTGTGGAAAAAGCCATCCGGTCTCCTAACGTAAATTTCTCTCAGCCACTCACTCATCTTTTCCTCATTCATCCATCCCTTCGGGTTAGCTTTGATGACGACGCCGGCTGGAAAGTTTTCTTTTGGCAAGGTCTTCCTCTTGAAAATAACCATGGGTGGAAGTTTCTGGCCATTAGCCTGGCAGGCGAGAACTACAGTGAAGGATGACTTCTCATTCCCTGTGGTGCGTACAGACACCGTACTGGTCCCCGTTTTTTCCACAGTGCGGTTCACGGGAATATCAAAGGTGAGTGGAACCTCGTCCATGTTGGTGATGTGCTCTGGCCGGATCTTCTTTTCAGTGATCTTCTTTTTGCAGTATGCGCGGAAAGTGACCAGCTTTTCTTGGTAATCTTTTGGCAGTTGCTGCGAGACAGTAGTTCGTGTGCGGATGGAGAGATTACGTCTTTTCATGAAACGAAAGCACCAAGAAGGACCGCCTCGAAATTCATCGATGTTCATGTCCCGTGCTAGCGCTGTTGCCTTCATTCGAATAGTGACTGTAGAGACGCTTCTACTTGCTGCTCTCTGTTCAACAACCCACTGTTCGAGTTTGTCCTCTAGCTATGGCCATCTCGCTTTGTTCCCTCGGAAACTCTGTGTAGTTTTCTTAACTTGGCGCAGGTCATCTTCTTGCTTCCTCCACTTCCGTACCATTGATTCATTAATGTTGAATTCTCTCGCTGCTGCTCTGTTCCCATATTCTACTGCGTGACCGATAGCCTTGAGCTTGAACTCTGCGTCGTAAGCGTGTCTCTTGGAAGGTGCCATTTTGGGGCCGTGTACAACCAGTATGGATCAACCAATTAACCAATTGGTCCATATATAAGGCGCTCCGGATTACAAGGCGCACTGTCGTTTTTTGAGAAAATTAAAGGCTTTTAAGTGCGCCTTATAGTGCGGAAAATACGGTAATTGGCATAAATAGGTGCTAATTCACCCCTGGACCCAGCTTTACAGCCACCATTGGCCAGGGAGGGGCACATGACCCTACAACCTCAGACCACAAAACCAGATAACCCCCACTAAACTTGACCCTCTGAGGGTCATCTGAGCTAAGCTCAGTGCTCTCTTTCTGCTCGGCTCTTTCTGCCTGCTCATCTGGAGGAGATCTCTCCTGCCAGAGGTCTCTCACATTCCTGAGGGCCTCTGCCTCAGTGTAGCCTGTACCAGAGCAGACCACCTTTTTCATGGCAGCGACACAAAGTCCTGCCTGAACCAAGCTTATCAGTGCCAGCAGGTATGACCCAAAGTCTACCAGCTGATCACCAGAGCAACAGGAGCACACCAGCAAGTTAGCACTGAGCTGTTAACTATCAAGGAACAAAGGAGCGACTAGATTCCTCCAGCCTGCAACCAGGACAGCAAGGACAAAGAAGCACACCCTTCTTCCAGCCTGGTTCATCAACAGGCTGAGAAAGCAGCAGACTGAAGGACCTTCTTCTTCCCTTCTGAGGACTGGTAACAAACTCTAACTGGGCATATATAGCATAGCATTACTGTATACATCACACCAGGGGATCTGGTGGCCATTTTGTAGGGAGTCATCATTTGGGTTCTCCCACCTTTTATTGTCCTCATGTTGCATCCCTTTGCTTAGTCACATGTACACACCCCCTCACACACACACTCTCCCATTTGTTTGTTAGCTAATCACAGTTCATTTGTTCATCATTGGGGCCGCCGTGAGAGGCAAGGTACCAAATCCCTACAATACCCAGGAGGCAATCAGAATCAAGCATTCATCCAGACCATAGTATAAGCTCAGGTAATGTGTTCATTCTAACACGGTCATGTGGATGGTATATGGAAAACCCACCACGACTCTTGATATTTCATTCAATCTCCCTTTAGTCTGTTAATGGCAGCTGTATGAGTCTAATATTAAAAATGTATAAGTAGATTTTGTTATGGACAGGATTACCTGTAAAGTGCTGGTGGATCCCATCACCTCTTTGCTGCTGCCAGTGGTGTGGAATGATGTCATCGTGTCCTGCCTGTCTGGAGGCTTCACACACTCCTCTGAAAGAACAGAAAAAACAAAACAAAAGAGGCAGAAATTATGATAAATGAGAAGAGACGGTGAGTTACCAGGAAGCTCCTCCTGTATCTGATAAACAGCACAAAGTACACTGGAGTTCTGTTAAGGTGGAAGTGAACCTTTCAGAAAGTCACATGGTAGCTACAAGGTGGCATGCAGAGTCATGTACTGACCTTTAATGACAGGTAAGGCGAATGGAGCAACGTGGCCATCTCGCTCTCGCTCTAAGATGTGGTGCATGAAGGTGACATGGTCGCTGTCAGCTAATGGAATCTCTCTGTCACTGAGCTCGTGCTCCAGGCTGCCGTGGAAGAGGCTGAGCAGGAGCTCGTTGGGCAGACAGGGGGAGCTGCGAACCTGCTCCTCATTCTCCACTGCTGCACACAAAAAAACAACAACACCCATGACAATAAGGAACACTTAGGGTTTCCACTGGATCTAAATTGTCCTCATTGCTGAAGTGTGACTACAATACCTGTACTGAATGTGAGGAAGAACAGCTCGACCTGCTGGCATTTTGGGAGCAGATGAATGAGGTCAAACTGGAAAGGAATCATGTGAATGCTGTCCTCAGAGGCCATGGCTTCTTCTGCACGATAACACAGAGGAAACCCAACCATCAGTGTACAAAGACGGCCTTTTACACAGAGCATTACACACAATGCGCAATTTTGATAGAGCCAGCAGCTGGAGGGGATAGGTATGACTACAAATACATTCCACTGGCACATTAAGCTACCTCTAATAAAGCTCAATGATTCCTGCACAGAGGCTTTACATTAAAAATTAAAACATTAAAAGACTAATCCAAATAACATCTGAACCCATCCCTCCTACTATTAACTTTTCCATTGTATCCTTGACTTATTTAGCAAACAAATGCTAGCTGCTCAAACCCCATAATGCTGGTGGTTTAAACATTAGTAGAAGCGTTTAGAGTGAATCAGTGAACAGTGTTTCTGCTACAGAGGAGAAACTCGGAGCAGCAGCACGTGCTGTGACAGATTCCTCCGCATTTTTAGAAGTGACCAGATGTGACTTGTGGTGGCCATGCCCCCGGTTACGTTTGAGACTTAATTTTTTGAAAACTGGTTTTACTCTATGGTATTTATTGTATTAAAATGGTGTCATATTCACCCCATTTAATGTAATGTTTTCTTAGTCTTATTACCTCTCACATCCTTGAGTCCAGCTGGCAGTGAGCAGACCTGGTCCTTATTCTGACACAGTTGGCTCAAATACTCAAAGGTCATCATGGTTGACATACAGGCCAGATCCCTTGGGAAGATCTGTAACACAGCAGATCCCCATTAAACACAACCTTAGGCTTCTTAAATACAAATAACCTTTCATACAGACTCTATTTCAAAATGAATGGCAGTGGAATACGCACTGCAAGAGGGATCTCCTGATACTTGAGGCCTTGGAAGTGGCGATGCTGGTCCATGCAGTTCATCACGGTGCCGCTCTGTGGTTCTACCCAGCACTCTGTCACCAGGTTCAGCTCTGTGTCCACGTCTACAGCCTCCACTTCAGTGTCATTGTCATCATCAGTGGAGAAGCTAGAGTCCCATGAAAGACAACAGGTTGTGAAAAGTACCGCTCAGTCAAACTGCCCAAAATATCTATTATAAAACATCTAGAAGGGGATTTGGTTAATTCCTCAAAGAGTTCGGATGTCAGGCCAATGCAGGCTTGGTGCCAGGACTCATGAAGGAGCGTCAGCATGATGGTGAGGTATGCAGACCGTACCTTGTTGGCCGCGTTGCTCTTTCTTTGGCACCATCTTATGGTAGTATCAAAAACAATACCCTGGCAGACAGCAATGCATACGGCTTAGTCCACACCTCTCTGACTTGTTCAGAGACACAAACAGTTCTCTGAACAAGTCAGAGAAATCGTCCTCATTACTGTCTGTTCCTGCTGGTTGGAGAAACAATGGACCAATTGGAAATAAAAGTCTATCTATGTCTATGTAGCTGTGAATAAAAGTTTCTTTTATTATGCTCACTGCTTCCCTAAGGAGTCTCACATCCTTCATATAGTAAAAACCTAAAGAAAAACAAACTTGCTGCAAACTGTCAGGGCAGCTTGGCGGTCTTATAATTCCCAACATGATGATGTCTCCCAACATTCACACATAGGCTTTGCCAGACCTGTTGAAAAATAGAGTTCTAACACTTTGGTAAACTTCTTCTGTAACTGATAAAGTCAGCCAGTGTTTTGCTTCCCTGGCCAGTAGATGGAGGGCCAACATGCTGGAAGGAATGGGCACCAAAGACTGATCCAACTGTTTGTATCTTTCATCATTGCTCCAGCCATTACAATGCCGTTTCCAGGTTGAAGCAGGTGGTATTTGAAGGTGTTGATGGCAAACTTAATGGCCAACAATCAAACAAGCTCCACTGCGGAGTGCCTGATCCTCCTAGCAAACGCTGTTCTGTTAATGTATGCCACTGGTTTCCTTTCTTCACTCCACCTACCCTCCAGTGAGAAGCATCTGTCTGAACTGTGATGGGTAAGTTGAAGTTTTGGCACTGCACCACGAGCTCCCGGTACAAGTCTGGAAGGACTTTTCCTGCTCCACACTCTGCACAACCTTGGTTTTTGCAGTGTCTCTGGGATCAGATGAGACCTGACAGAGTCCTGGATGAAGCACCTATGCCAGGGGTCCAATGATGTAGCTATTCTGCTGAATAGAACATCAATAATTGGATGTGCAGTGGGAATTGGGGAACCTTCCTCTGCTCTGCTCGGTGTCAGATTGAACAGACAATAGCTCTGCACCTCTGTGTTCTGGCCTGGCAAGTAAAAACTGCTTCCAATTCTTTTGAGACTTTGAGACTTTCTTTATTTGATCCCCCATAGGGGGAAATTTTCTTGTTACAGCAGCAACAATATAAGCAGGGAGAGTGAAAAAAACAGAGCAATAGAAAAGACAAAATAGCAAAAATAAATATAAATATATGGTTGTGATGAAATGAAATAAATATTTACACCATTTTCAAAGTTGTTTCAGTCCCTAGATGATATTGATATCCTTGACACTGCTCTAACCATGCCGGTCATTTTTCTTACCCTGTCTGCCTCCTGATTTATCTCAACAATACTATCAAGACAAGCTCATAAAGTTCATTACAGTAGGGTAAATCCGAGAGAATCTTGGTCTGGACCTTGAAACTCTGGATAGACCTGAGCACTAGACTAGCACTAACTCCTCTGGATTCTGAGCATTTTGCAGGTGGTCCTACCTGGTCCCTCCTCCCCCAATCCCTAGGTCTGTCTCTGCAACCTTGTGACAAGGTTGACTGGCTTAATAAGCTGGATAAATACCAAACAAAAGCCAAATTTAACAAAAAGATACTCTACCAGCTCCTCTCTCTCTTACTCAACTGCTTGGCCTAACAAGGTAACTGATATCTGCTGGAATCCTCTGCTTGCATTCTTACCTGTACTGTCCAATAAAACACACCCCCAGAAGTAGGCTTCAAAGGGAGAATGATTAGTAATGACAGCATTGCATACACATTAACTTCCTGTGTTGGTCTATTTTGTCCAGCTTTGCAGTTACACTTATGTACTGTAAACTGAATATAAGTAGCAATCAACTACTACTTGATGCTGCTCTGTCCTGCTGTCCAACAAGTTGACAGAGAGAACTGCTGAGAGCTGCATGAACCACATGACCATGTGGTTTGTCCAACATGCCTTTTTAACTGGGTCTCGTCTTGCCATCTAGACAACTTGAGGTAAAATATGATACCAGTATCTGTTCCAGGCTCTCCCACATCAAAGCACACACAAGTTGTCTTCGTATGACAAGCACTCAGTAGGATATACAGTAAGCTGCAAGGACCTTTTAATTAACCGTTTCAGTATTAACTTCTTAGGTTCTAAGCCACCGCACCTAGCTACGCCCAGGGAACAGGAGACATAAAAATTCCTGCAGAAATAGGGATAAGCGAGAACAAGGTGGTCACAGCTGTTCAGGTTGTTAGAAGTCGACTTACAGAATAAAAACTTAAATTGGATAGCTCTTCAAATGTTCTGACAAATGTTTACTGTTGCCACGTCTTCCATGACAACTGAAAATGACACTGGCAGGATTGATCACTTGCTACTGATTGGTCTGGTTAGACGGAATTAATGAAGCAAGATCTCAATCATATTGCTGGGCTGTGGTCAGTGGTAGAGTGGGCTGTCCCTCAATCAGAAGGTCGGGGGTTCGATCCCCAGCTCCTATGGGTCAACATGTCAAAGTGTCCTTGGGCAAGACACTGAACCCCAACTTGCCCCCCCCCCCCCCCAGAATTGTTTCACTTTACACCTGGCAGCGTTCAGTCTGAAGATAGCACTACATGAAAACATGTGGCTGTGTTTTCAGGACCAGCTGTGATGGAACAGATCCATGGGTTTGAAAGCTTACAAGACGCCAAAACACTACCACAGCTTACAACTCTGGAATATTTACATGGCGGAATTCTGCTGTCCATTTTATGAAGTAATCAAAAGGGAATATCTGATTATTCAAATTTGACTGGCCTTTGCAGTTTGTTGCTACATGAAATCACCTTGTTTTGCCTCAAAAGCTGAGCCAAGTTCAAACTGCCCTCAGCACCAGCCAGCACCCTGCTTGTCTGTCGTTAAGATAAGGTGTTCTTCACAGGTGAACAGCACGGTCTTACCTGTCCTTAGTTGTAGAGTGAGGTGGAAACAGGATGTATTGAACAATACAAGAATGACTCTCTCTGTCCGTGTCCCCTGATATACCCTGAGGACAGAAATTAAATTAGTACTACAGTAACAACACACACGGTTGTAGGTAAGCATTACTTAAGATAAAACCAAAGGAAAACTTCATTATTTAGTGAAGGGTGTGGTGTCCTTCTGTCTGTTACCTTCATTGGCAGCTCTATCACCATGTTAACGATGCCCTCTCCACTAGCAGCAAAGTGAAAGCCTTCTGAAATGCGGATCCTGCACAGACATCAAGACAGATTTTCAGGGAACGCATTCCACAGAGCTGCAAACCCCCGCTGTTGTGTTTTTAAGCATGTAGGAGCCAGTTTCGTTGACAGTTTTATCATTTGTAAAAGAGGCTAAATGGAACATGGCGCAAGCCTGGAGGGGATCATGCATTTGTTTGTGTTTAGTCGTGTGTGTGTGTGTGTGTGGACCCATCAGCTTCATATTCTTTGTGCATATTTCTGCCTGTAAACTGAACGACCTCTTGTGGTTGCAGTGATTCACAATGTTTGGAAAACCTGTTTTATTTCTTGTTTTATCCTGTCACAACCTACTGACTCCCCTCCCCTCTGAACCGGCCGGTCAGGGCTGAGCTAAAGACATTTCCTGCAGTTGGCAAGGCTGAAAGCAGCCTCACCTCGTCAGGTCAGGGCACACAGTGGCTTCCGTCGAGGCTCAAAAACTGACACCCAGAGTAAAGTTTGGTCTGGTTTTGTCTATTCTCTGTGGCTTTTTTTCATAAACTTTATTGAAACAGTTGCATTCTACAGTGTCATAAAAAATGAATGCTAATAAATATTGAGTAATGCTTACAGTGCTTATAGGTTTAGAGGCTTAGGTTAGGTTATGCTTAGGCACAGCAGAGATCGTCTGGTGGAGGTCTGCACTTTACTTTGCATTTTTCTTTTTTGTGAATTAAGAAAAAATGTTGTAAATTCTTTTCATCTTCTTGACAATTCAACTTCAATGATTAAAAATATGACTTGAATATTGGCACAAGCAATAAAACATGTCACAAGACAAATAAAGTGCGTGGACTCACTCGGAGAGCATGGACAGGATGTGAGCGACCGCCTGCATGGCCACAGTCAGTCCGTGGCTGCTCTGCACGGCCCACACCCAGCGCTGGTGCAGGAAGTACCGGGACAGAGAGGCCAGGGTGGAGGAGGCTGTCCGGTTGGCTGCCATGCTGAGGGGGCCTGCAGGGTTGGAGGGCTGGGGAAAGTTCTCCATGTTGAAAATGAAAGGAGACCTGAAGTCCAGCGGCAGCTTTTCATACCTGCAAAGCAACGTTCATTCCAGTAAAATGGGACCAGGGGAGGGAACTGTGTCACAGCTTCTCTTTACACATCACAGCCAGACTCACTTGTAGTCACAGTGGTAACCAAGACTATTCATTTAGGAACAGTAACAATGCTAGCTAATTAAAATGGAGAAACGGCACATACTTTGACAGCGTGTCAAGGCCTCGTAAAGCAAAATTACAAAAATGCTCCAAACATTGCAGTTACAAATGTGTGTGGCTGGCCCTATATCTGCTTCCTGTTTTGTGGCACGATGACCTGCTACCATATACACTGACCTTATGAGCAGCTTCTCCAGAGGCTTGTTGAGGACCACCACACAGGGTCGGTCTGACAGCGCAGGCTTGGGGGCCGGGATGGAGGGAGATTTGGATGGTGATGGATGGCCAACAACCTTCCTCTTGGTCTTGGGTGTTGCCTCTTTATTCTGAACACGATGAGGGAAGCGAAGTTTGAGGATCTGCTCCCGGAGCTCATCCACAATCTGATAAAAAACACAAATGTCATGAAGGGTCACCACAGAGAACATACAACACATGTGCACAGTGTTTTCAATGATCCAATAGTGTTTTCCAAATTAAGAAAAGGGAAAGGATCTAATTAACGTGGCTGCTGGTTTACATTTCATACTACTTACTGTTAAGCTTGTTATCAACTTTCAAACAACAGTGATCTCAAAGACGAGGTGGAAGTTAAGTAAATGTCTTGGCAGGGGGACGGAGAAGACAACAAACAATGAACAAAGAACCTGAAAAGTGCTCCAACACTTACATATTTTAAACCAGGTGGGACTTTATGGGCTCAAAGACATGACTGTACAGGCTTTGTCTTTCTACTGATCATAGTGTTTGACCATTATTTCATGGCCGAGTCAAATATGGATTCATGTGTTATAAAATCAAACAATCTGAATAAATGAAATTAAAATACAATGTTAATAACTTGGATAACCTAAGGTGCACTTTCCCAAATCTAGTAAGTCAGACTGTTTCATCAAATTACAAACTACAAGATTTATTCATTTATCTTATTCTACAACACACGGTGCACAATGAGATTCAAACTGAAGTCCCATTGGCTTCATAAGAAAAACCTGTTATTTAAGGTGGGGAGTGGAGGGTGGGGTGAGGTGAGGTGAGGGGTCTGATACTCAATGCTTCATACATGGGTGCTAATAATGGGTTTCATTTATTACCTTTATTACAAGTTGTTCATGTAATTATTAATGTGTTTTCCCATTTCAGGGTCATATCCCCACATGTACGTCTACTGTTTTATCATTTATATACAGTTTACTATATCTACTGAACAGGGCAATGTGCACCTGTGGGGCTCATTAATACAAACACAAAGCACATAAAGTTGTAGAAACGCCTCACAGTAGCATACAGTGGCACTCAAAATGACTCAACACCCATTGTAAATTAGGCGACATTTACAAACTTTTAGCTGTGTTCAATGAACAACTCAAACAAGAACAATTGAAATATCTCAACACAGCTAATGTTACAGGTAGTTTCCCCAAATTCAACACTAAATGCCACTTTTAATGACTACTGCAGTCTCAGAATGATTCAACCCCCTGAACAGAATCCCTCATAAGGGCACTCATTTGTAAATCAGGTGTTGTTCTCAAGTGCAGCTGATGTAACTAATCAAGGGCCTCATTAGTTGCATCAGATGTGCTTGAGATAGAACACATCAAACACCCGGACTGGCCGGGGGTTTGTTCACACTGACGTTTGGATGCATGTTAGAAATCTGAGAAAGAGAATGAACCCACAATACCTTGTTTCTGACATGGGCTGGTGTACCAATAGGGAAGCCCAGACGCAGCACCATACAGGGCGTCTTGGAGATGAGCCGGACCAGGTAGAAAGAGGTGGGGGGCTGGTCAGGCCCACTGTGAAGACAGAATTCACTCAATCTTTCTTTGTGTTCAGGAACAAAATGTATGTCAGAACAGGTGTAACATAGTTTCTGCATTCTAAAGAGCAAAATGTGACGTGGTCTCAGCCACTGTTCCCCAACCTTTTTGCTATTTAAACCAGTTATATACTTGCAACATCTTGACTTTACTGTGGACTTGAGTTGTGAGCACTTCAACAGAAGGGACATTTTCTGAAGATGCTACATATTAGCATTAATATCAAGCTCCCACCCAAAAATACTGATATTACCACAGAATCTTAGTGCCAGTATCCAGTACAGCAGTGTTTCCCAGTCCTGGAGGCCACCCGCACTGCATGTTTTAGTTATTTCCTACTCCAACACACCGGATTCAAATGGGTCATTCTCAGGCTTCTGCAAAGCTGATGAGTGGATCTTATGAATTGGATGTGCTGGAGCAGGGAAAGACTTAAAACATGGAGGACAGAGATCCCCCAGGACCAGGACTGGGAAACACTACAGTATACAAAACAACAGTGTATTTCCAACTGCAAATGAACGACCGCATCCACCGTCTCACCTGTATATGAGTTTCACATACGAGTAACCCTCCACCAGCACGAAGCTGCTCCAGTCCCTCAGCAGGGATGTGAGGGCTGAGTGGGAGATACGACACTGAATGGTGCTGTAACGGCCGTTGTTTCCAGCGGTGTGCAGATGTTTGGGGACAGGCCTGGAGGGCACAGTTAGTATTATTAGTGATGAAAGGCAGATGAACGTGTAGGGAACACACAGACCTACATCCACACACATAAATATCCCTCTTCTATCTGTCTACCTGTGATCCAGGCTGGCCAGTTTGGCTTTGAATACTATAAGAACATATTTCTCACATGTCGTGTTCAAGGATGATTGTAATGCGATGCATGTGCAGCCATCTCTGCCAGAAGTTGGCGTCCATGGAGAGGATGGGCTTCCAATAGGAAGCAAACTGGGACTGAGAGGAGTCTTTGGAGCCACTGTGCTGCAGCGACAGGACCTGGAAGAAGAGGAGCACAAACAGAAGAAGGGCTGAGAAGATGCAGGGTCCAACTTCATCACCATGAACCAGGGGAGGCAGATCTGGACTATGCGGGAGCCATTAATCATTTAATTATTCTATTTATAACTATTTGGTGTTGAATTCATTCTCTCTTTTCATTGTCAACAAATCCCATGAAAACACCAAGTTTTAACCTGGATTTAAAAAGATTTTCAATTTCTAGTATCTGGGATTTGATTCCAGCTCCATGGACTACAGTGTTCTGCTTGTCTGGGGTTACTTTGGAAACAGTGAGCAGCCTAATGACCTGACAACTGGAGATAGGGGTGTCATATTCATTAACAGCAGCCTTGGCGTTACACAATCTGCTTGGTTGTGGTGGAGGCAGATGATGTGGCAGTTACTTAAAAGCCAGCATTAAGGAGTGACGCCATTTTAACGAGTGAATCCCAAAAGAGGTGAGGAAGGGGAGACGGGAGAGTGAAGTGAGAAGAAAGTGGAAGACTGATCCATTATATGGTTAAGAGCATGTTGACAGAGTCTGTGATGCCGAGCTGATGGGTGTCACAGGCTGCAGTCAGTTCTTTAACTCCAGATCTGCATGGGTGGAGGTCATCGGTCTTGAAAAGATGCCTGCATCCCCAGAGCAGTATGGGCAGTAGTACAAAATGTTCATGTGCATACAATTACTTACTTGCACTACATATGCTCTCATATACAAAGTGGGGGGGTTGTCCACTAATCAGAACATAGCCATTTAGGGAAGACAATCAATAAATCAATAGTATCCTCTTGGACCATGTCTAGAGCTTCTACTGTCCAGAGGTCACACTGGTTACATGTGATCAGTGGACGTCTGCACTGTACCGGAGTAGTAGAGCCGGGAGGGATGTAGAAAAGAGGAACTCCGTTTTTGGTGCTCTCAGGAATCATGTAGTTCTCAGGAATGGAGTTGAACGACTGGAGGTGCACCAGCATCTGATCAGTCTGGTTGATGCTGGAAGGACACACAGTACAAGTAGTTGGCAAACAACCCATCCAGCCCTGACCAGCGCTCAGTCTCTCTCAAAAGTATCTGCATGTTGATGGACCTGCAGACTCTATTTTGGGTTGGGTTTTTACTGTATATCACACTTTCCTTGTACAGACAGGTGTACCTCTGCAGAGTGTTCCAGAAGCGTCGGATGACGGAGGTACGGTACGGGCTGGTGATGGGCTTCCTCTGGGTGCAGCTAATGTCGTGCAGGATGTCATAGCTTCCCTCCATTGTCACCTCCACCCTGGTGGTTCTCTTGGCGGGGTCCAGCGGCCAGGAGGCGGCTGCCAGGTACTCGATATGCATGTTGTGTTTCCATAACAGCACCAGCTTCACTTCCAGCTGAGTCCCACCTTCAGAAACCAGCAGCTTCATTCTCAGCATAGAGGATAACAGTCTAACACAGCACTATCTTGTTGAGCCATTTGCTGAAGGACTTTTCAGATATCTAAACTGTCAGAGGGAAGGCATTTACCTTTGGTGAGGCTGATCTCTCTGATGGTGTAGCCCTCTCTCAGCCGCACAGACACCACACTGATTAAATGAGCATGGACTTCCTTCTCTGTGTGCTTCTTCCTCCTCATGACCAGGGCGGGGTTACCGCTGGCTGACACAAGGTGCTCATTGAACAGTTTGTGCTGAGAAACTATGAAACAGTGAAGTAGTTAGTATGTAGTAGGGCTGTAGTCAACTAAACATCATTTTACCACTATGCAAATTCAGTCACTGCACTCAACTCCATTGACATCCTTTTACAGACAAACAGCCATGTAATGTAGATGTATGATCATTGATGATGACTAAAATGAAGAGAAAAGTAAGTAGGCCTAGATACTAGGGTTTATGTCTTCTGGTCAGGTGGCCGATGTGCTCCTCCAAGACCAAATCCTCATTGATGGACATTGATTGATCTCTGGTGTTACTTTCAAAAGGAGGAAAAACCTTCTTGCTTTCTCATTTTCCTGCATGGAACGAGCTGTGACACTGACAGTCCTCCACTGGCGCTGGTTTGAAGGGAGTGATTGATACGAGTGAGTGCAAGAAGAGTAACAAAGCAGAGGAGGTGTCAGCACACAGTTGTTCCTCTGCAGTACATCCACGGTGGGTGGATGATGATTTTGGGGGGGCAGATGACTATTACAGCTCCACGCTGTGAAGAAAGCACGTGTGCAGTTCACCTAGTATCTAGGTCTATTTATTTCCTTCCTTACCTTAACCATCATAGTCATCACCATCAATACATCTTTGCTGCATGACTTCATTTGGAAAATAATGTCAATGAGCCCTCAAGGAAATTCTTTAAGGCCATAAAACAGAACTCCAACAGGAATGGGACAATCGGATTTGACAAAACCTTTAAATTTCAAACAGCCTCCCGGGTGGGATTTTAATTATAGCAATAAATAACCACTAACGCGAACTGTAATTCATTTCTGGCAGTGTGTTTAATAATAGGCTGTGGGGCTCCCAAAGGCTCCGTGTTAGGCCCGTCATAGTTTATGTTGGACATAAAATGAAATCCGTTATCCATTAAAATGTGCTTCATCTGCAGATGATAGCATTCATAAAGTACAATATAGTGGGGGTGTATTGTTTCTACTACTGTTTTGTTGTTTTTGTTTGCCTTTTGAGGCCACTTTGATTTAATAAAGAACTCTTCTGACAAACTCCCTCATAGGAGCAAAATGACACTGATGTTTTTTTATAGCGCTTTATGCTAACATTAAATGAAGGGGGCTATAATTCAATATTGAGATAAATAGTGTCTGTAAAGTAATAACCTACAGACAGACTACACTGGACTCAAAATAGACAGCTGTCTCACCACAGAAGTACTCGGAGTTCATAGACTCAGGGGTCTTGAGGAAGGAGTAGGTTAAAAAGGCTTTATGGTAGGCGTTCATCTCCTGGCTGTTCAGGTCCACTTCAGGACAGCTCGGCAGGTACGAGCCAAAGGTGGCTAACGAGATGAACTTCATCAGCTCCACGTTGGGGATGTAGCCAAAGCTGCAGTCGTAGGAGTACGCACCGCCAACCTCGGAGGGGACAAACACACTTCAGCAGTCACAGGGATGTTCATGAGCTCTCTCTGGTGGTCCCCTACAACTACCCTCTGTATGCTTTCACCATAAAAAACTAAAGAAATGTGCTGCTGCCACTTCACATCACTCACACACTGGATACAGGTACATACACCATGATTAAAAATGGATCACTGGTGTGCATGTACTCCTTTTTAACAATTGGTACAATGTCAAAACAGAAACACTGCATACACCTCAACAGACATCAGTGTCTCAGGAATATTTTCCTTTTGGAAAATGAAAGAAAGGCTCTATGAGTAACAAACAACGAAGTAAAGAGGTTTTCTTCTTTACCTGCACGAAGGAGCAGGAAATGGTTCCACTCCTGAGCTGGTTCAGCAGGGTTTCACACACGGCTACATCAGGAACACTAGTCACTCCATCTGTGATTATAATGATACCTGGAACACACACAAGTTCCATTCTCATCATCTTCTCATAATGAAATGTGCCATGATGTGCTTCCATTTCTCCCAGTTATGATAAACTCTACCCACAGTGACACAGTACACTTCTCCCAGCTCTATTTTTTTTATTATTCTTCACACAACCACTTCTGTCACTTTGTCCCACTTTTCTTTCTTCACGTCCTCTTTCTGTCCCGTACAACTTTTATTTCAAAGTGATTCTGTTTGACCTGCCATAAGTTGTCTTTGTGTGGGATTTAGCTTCCTCGCTCTCCTGCACAGCATCTTGTTTATTTTGGAGTCATTTATACTTACATATATGGACGTAAAAGTGAAAATTGAAAGTGAAAACCCCACCCTCTACCCTGGAACTGAGGACAAATCTACCTGCACTGGAGTTGGGGGGCAGCAGCTGAAGGGCCAGGATGCCCTGGCGTACCATGCTGACCAGACCCATGTCAGCAGACACCATGGAAATGCCCTGCTTCCTGTGGGGCTGGTCATCCACGCTGTTGCTAAGGAGACCTGAGCTTTGGACTGGCTCCACGCACTAAAATGGCACAGGAGGAAATAAAACATCAGTGTAGGCCGGCCATGATGGCTTTTTGTGAGAACTTGCACTCCAGCATTGTGGACTGAGACACACAAAAAACATGGCCGACATCAAAACCTCTTCACAAGGCTGTGCTGAGCAGGAAGTCGGCCATAACTCATTAACCATTTGTCCAATCACCACGATTTTTGGTCGACGGCTTCAAAATGTGTTTGTGAACAGGCCTACTGAAGCCTTTTGCACAAATATGTACCTCAAAACCTGGTGAACAGAATTTCACCAGTGTTGGTGCATGTGCTCTGGGGCCATTAACTTCATCAAACAGCTCATACTGACTGGTGCAGTGGGCAAGGCCTCACACATATCTGCTCATCACTCAAGTCGCCATGGAGACATCCTGATGAAACTGACTGGAGTGCTGCCTCATGGCATCCTGAAAGTAATCAGCAAGATTCCTTCACAACCAATTTAGAGGGGCCAAATGGCTGCACTTATTAAGATACAAGTGTGTGAGAGGTCTCACTCCTCCTTCAAAGAGTCAGAGCAGCTGAAGTGGCTGCTTGAACTGCTTCCTTCAGCTGAGCCAGGCTGACACTGACACTTCCTCCTTATATCAGTATGAGGAAGAAGGATTCATATCAAAGCGTTTCCGTTCATTTTGATAAAAAGTGGTAGTTTGTTTCAATGAGATCTGGACCCCTGTTAGTAAGCACTTGCCTGTTCATGCTGCTGATGCAGAACTTGTGCGATGCTGCTCTCCACCGCTCTGAGCTGCTGATAGATGTGATGCAGGAACTGACCGAGGTCCGTTCTATCGAGCTGACAGCCCTGTACCAAAACCTGTGGGGGGGAGGGAGGGGGCTGTCAGAGGACCACAATGACATCTACAGCAGCTCTATGCATCCCAGGAAGCAGATCAGGACTCTGCTTTGCACCGACATTTCATTTAGAGTGACAGGCTGCATGCATGTTAACAGTACATGGACAGTGTGTACAGACTGCATGCATGTTAACAGTACATGGACAGTGTGTACAGGCTGCAGGCATGTTAACAGTACATGGACAGTGTGTACAGGTATGTAAGCTGCTGTAATGACCTGGTGGGAGGTGAGGCCAATAATGGACGAATACGCCAAGATGGTGATGAAGATCTTCGGCTTAAAAAGTTGATCAGTTCCAGGGACTTGAAATGGTTGAGCCAGACCAGCCAGACACCTCGACAAGGCGTTAAACACCTCGTCAAAGATCATTTCTCCCGTGCTGTCATCCTGCAGAACACACAACACACACTTAGCAGAGATGCCTTCCTTTGGGTTATTACAGCTGCACCACTCATTGTTTGCCACTTGGGGGCAGACGTTCCCAACAAATACACCTCCAAAAACAGACTTACTGGGTTTCTCCAGTGGACAAACTATGTAATTCAACACATTCAGCCCTTTAATTAGCTCAAACAGATCACAGCTTATCTGCCCACATACACACACACCCTGATATACTTAGTAACATCAGCCATGCTAATGTGTGTCAGCTCTAGTCTGCAGGGCGGGCTGTGCTACGGTAAGTGCCCTCAGTGTCAGTCCTCTGTCAGTGCCCCTCAGTGTCAGTGCCCTCAGTGTCAGTCCTCTGTCAGTGCCCTCAGTGTCAGTGCCCTCAGTGTCTGTACTCAGTCAGTCCTCAGTCAGTGCCAGTGCCCTCAGTGTCTGTACTCAGTCAGTCCTCAGTCAGTGCCCTCAGTGTCTGTACTCAGTCAGTCCTCAGTCAGTGCCCTAAGTGTCAGTCCTCTGTCAGTGCCCTCAGTGTCAGTGCCCTCAGTGTCAGTGCCCTCAGTGTCAGTGCCCTCAGTCAGTCCTCAGTCAGTGCCCTCAGTGTCAGTCCTCAGTCAGTGCCCTCAGTGTCTGTGCCCTCAGTGTCTGTACTCCGTCAGTCCTCTGTCAGTGCCCTCAGTGTCAGTCCTCTGTCAGTGCCCTCAGTGTCAGTCCTCTGTCAGTGCCCTCAGTGTCAGTCCTCTGTCAGTCCTCTGTCAGTGCCCTCAGTATCAGTCCTCTGTCAGTGCCCTCAGTGTCAGTGCCCTCAGTGTCAGTACTCCGTCAGTGTCCTCAGTGTCAGTGACCTCAGTGTTTGTACTCCATCAGTACTCTGTCAGTGCCCTCAGTGTCAGTCCTCTGTCAGGCCCTCAGTGTCAGTACTCCGTCAGTGCCCTCATTGTCAGTGCACTCAGTGTTTGTACTCCATCAGTCCTCTTTCAGTGCCCTCAGTGTCAGTCCTCTGTCAGGCCCTCAGTGTCAGTCCTCTGTCAGGCCCTCAGTGTCAGTACTCCGTCAGTGTCAGTGCCCTCAGTGTTTGTACTTCGTCAGTACTCTGTCACTGAGTACTCTGCCCTCAGTGTCACTCCTCTGTCAGGCCCTCAGTGTCAGTACTCCGTCAGTGCCCTCAGTGTCAGTGACCTCAGTGTTCGTACTCCGTCAGTACTCTGTCAGTGCTCTCAGTGTTTGTACTCCGTCAGTGCCCTCAGTGTCAGTACTCCGTCAGTGCCCTCAGTGTCAGTACTCCATCAGTACTCTGTCAGTGCCCTCAGTGTTTGTACTCCGTCAGTGCCCTCAGTGTCAGTACTCCATCAGTACTCTGTCAGTGCCCTCAGTGTCAGTCCTCAGTCAGTGCCCTCAGTGTCTGTACTCAGTCAGTCCTCAGTCAGTGCCCTAAGTGTCAGTCCTCTGTCAGTGCCCTCAGTGTCAGTGCCCTCAGTGTCAGTGCCCTCAGTGTCAGTGCCCTCAGTCAGTCCTCAGTCAGTGCCCTCAGTGTCAGTCCTCAGTCAGTGCCCTCAGTGTCTGTGCCCTCAGTGTCTGTACTCCGTCAGTCCTCTGTCAGTGCCCTCAGTGTCAGTCCTCTGTCAGTGCCCTCAGTGTCAGTCCTCTGTCAGTGCCCTCAGTGTCAGTCCTCTGTCAGTCCTCTGTCAGTGCCCTCAGTATCAGTCCTCTGTCAGTGCCCTCAGTGTCAGTGCCCTCAGTGTCAGTACTCCGTCAGTGTCCTCAGTGTCAGTGACCTCAGTGTTTGTACTCCATCAGTACTCTGTCAGTGCCCTCAGTGTCAGTCCTCTGTCAGGCCCTCAGTGTCAGTACTCCGTCAGTGCCCTCATTGTCAGTGCACTCAGTGTTTGTACTCCATCAGTCCTCTTTCAGTGCCCTCAGTGTCAGTCCTCTGTCAGGCCCTCAGTGTCAGTCCTCTGTCAGGCCCTCAGTGTCAGTACTCCGTCAGTGTCAGTGCCCTCAGTGTTTGTACTTCGTCAGTACTCTGTCACTGAGTACTCTGCCCTCAGTGTCACTCCTCTGTCAGGCCCTCAGTGTCAGTACTCCGTCAGTGCCCTCAGTGTCAGTGACCTCAGTGTTCGTACTCCGTCAGTACTCTGTCAGTGCTCTCAGTGTTTGTACTCCGTCAGTGCCCTCAGTGTCAGTACTCCGTCAGTGCCCTCAGTGTCAGTACTCCATCAGTACTCTGTCAGTGCCCTCAGTGTTTGTACTCCGTCAGTGCCCTCAGTGTCAGTACTCCATCAGTACTCTGTCAGTGCCCTCAGTGTCAGTCCTCTGTCAGGCCCTCAATGTCAGTACTCCGTCAGTGCCCTCAGTGTCAGTGACCTCAGTGTCAGTACTCCGTCAGTGACCTCAGTGTTTGTACTCCATCAGTACTCTGTCAGTGCCCTCAGTGTCAGTCCTCTGTCAGGCCCTCAGTGTCAGTCCTCTGTCAGGCCCTCAGTGTTAGTACTCCGTCAGTGCCCTCAGTGTCAGTCCTCTGTCGGGCCCTCAGTGTCACTCCTCTGTCAGGCCCTCAGTGTCAGTACTCCGTCAGTGCCCTCAGTGTCAGTGACCTCAGTGTTCGTACTCCGTCAGTACTCTGTCACTGAGTACTCTGCCCTCAGTGTCACTCCTCTGTCAGGCCCTCAGTGTCAGTACTCCGTCAGTGCCCTCAGTGTCAGTGACCTCAGTGTCAGTGCCCTCAGTGTTTGTACTTCGTCAATGCCCTCAGCGTCAGTACTCCGTCAGTGCCCTCAGTGTCAGTCCTCCGTCAGTGCCCTCAGTGTCAGTCCTCTGTCAGTGCCCTCAGTGTCAGTCCTCTGTCAGGCCCTCAGTGTCAGTACTCCGTCAGTGCCCTCAGTGTCAGTACTCCGTCAGTGCCCTCAGTGTCAGTGCCCTCAGTGTCAGTACTCAGTCAGTGACCTCCGTGTTTGTACTCCATCAGTACTCTGTCAGTGACCTCAGTGTCAGTCCTCTGTCAGGCCCTCAGTGTTAGTACTCCGTCAGTGCCCTCAGTGTCAGTGCCCTCAGTGTTTGTACTCCATCAGTACTCTGTCAGTGCCCTCAGTGTCAGTGCCCTCAGTGTTTGTACTCCGTCAGTACTCTGTCAGTGCCCTCAGTGTCAGTCCTCTGTCAGGCCCTCAGTGTCAGTCCTCTGTCAGGCCCTCAGTGTCAGTACTCTGTCAGTGTCAGTGCCCTCAGTGTTTGTGTTCCATCAGTACTCTGTCACTGAGTACTCTGCCCTCAGTGTCACTCCTCTGTCAGGCCCTCAGTGTCAGTACTCCGTCAGTGCCCTCAGTGTCAGTGCCCTCAGTGTCAGTGACCTCAGTGTCAGTACTCCGTCAGTACTCTGTCAGTGCCCTCAGTGTTTGCACTCCGTCAGTGCCCTCAGTGTCAGTACTCCGTCAGTGCCCTCAGTGTCAGTACTCCGTCAGTACTCTGTCAGTGCCCTCAGTGTCAGTCCTCTGTCAGGCCCTCCGTGTCAGTACTCCGTCAGTGTCCTCAGTGTCAGTGACCTCAGTGTCCTCAGTGTCAGTGCCCTCAGTGTCAGTACTCCGTCAGTGCCCTCAGTGTCAGTGCCCTCAGGACTATCTGAGGAAATGAACTCTGGTCCGGTTAAAGCGGACCAAACAGCTCTGGTGTGAAAACGACCTACATTTCCCCAACAGGCTTCTGTACATGTCCACAGACTGTGGACTCTGGTGGGTGTTTGGACAGCAGTGCTGTTGTCAGACTGCTCACAGAGGGTCTGGGGGGGTGGGGCACTGAACAGAGAGGACTCTGTTCTCTGCTCTGGTCTCAGCTCCTGGGTCTGGAGTGGGTCTCTGGGGCTCATTTAAGGACTGAAGAGTTGCTGATCAGTAGTGTCTGTCTGTCTGTCCAACATGCCACAGTCTGTGCATCATGTATTTATCAAATGAAAATCAGACAAAAAACTGCTGAATAGATTTGTTGTCTAACCACAACAGGCTCCATTCAACACACTGCTGGCATCTTACCACAATCCCTGTGGAGGGGCTCAGGTCCAGCTCGATGATGAAGCGGTACCTCCGGGCCAGGAAGGTGGCCCGAGTGGACGGCATCAACATGTAGGGGTACATGGTGGGGGGCAAATCTGGCTGCCATCCTTTAGGTAAGATGCTGAGCAAGTCCAGTTCGTTCTCGGAGTTCAGCTGGAAATGAAGTGAGACATGAATCATTTATCATTCACAGCATCTGTGGGCTTCAGGAACATGTTTCAGCCTCCAGCTGATCATTCCTTTGAAAGGAGTCTTTCCACTCAGTCTTGATGACCTTAATATTATCTCTGAATACATGGCTCATAGAAATACTGAAGCACCTACACTGAACTTGAGGACTCCACATGGTGCCCCTATGGAGAGAATTCATTATAAACTATAAAACGTGTTTTGCTTTTTATTGTTGAATTGAATGTGGCAAACAGGCCAGCCTGACAAAACTCTTTACTCTACTGTCACACCACAGGTATTAGGCCTGATTTATGCTCGCGTGGGTCACGAGTGTCTGCACAACCACAGTGACATCACACCATCACTACCACCCCCTTGTGGAGGGGCCTGTGCACAATGTTTTTATCCCACTCCTACCCTGCCTCTGACTGGACTGGCCCTGATATTCTTACCCTAACCATGCCACTCCCCATGCCTAAACCTAACCAGTGCACTGTGCACAGAAAACCTGCAGGATGTGTGTATGCCAGCAGCATAGGCTGATCCCTGCTGGCGTACGGCATCACAGTCCTCTGACAGTGTTCTTCATATAAAACTTGTACATTACACAATAAAATGATAGTGGAAGAGGACTACTCCACATCAGCTGTCACAGACGTGATGAACCCTTCAGCTGGCAGAAAGCTGAAGCTACACATTAGCCGTGTATCAGTTTAAACATTAAGCACAACATGTCATGTGTTTAGGTCTCTGAACACAAGAGACATATTACAGGCATGTTACATGTCACACAGCAGCAGAGCAGCCGTGGATTACTGCCTGTATCCACACACACTCTCCACATGACAGTGGAGGACAGGTGACAAGCTGCAGCACCATACCATAATAAGCAGTGAGACGTGCCAGCAGGAGTGTGGATGTGTCCGTGGGGAGGGGGATACGTCTACAGTGACAAACTATAGCCCTTCAAACAGTTCAAACGGTGATGTCGGTGCTGCTGGGCCGTCTGCAGGGCAGGATCCACTCACCAGTTCAGGCTTTGAGGCCGGCCAGATGGCCTGGTTAAGTTTACCGAGGAACCAGGCCAGACGCACATTCCTGGAGATCCGATACTCCTCCTTCATGAGCAGGTAGATCTGGTCAGCCTCCTCCACCTCATGATGACAAAGACACAGCACATGAGGTTAGTACATGGGTTTGCTCCCTGATCTGACCTAGCTGCTGGGCTCAGTAAGCTCCACTAGATCTAGTATGTTTTTAGGACCAAACTCCACTTCCAATCTCTTAGCTTGCCAAACTAAATCAAAGAACTAAAATTTAAGATGTTTAATGAATGTTATGCCCCCCCCCCTCACAGACTTCCTGGTAGCTCCGTTAGCCCATGTGGAAGCTGGCATCACTGTGTCATTTCAACATCTCACTCCTCACACTCAGCGCTCGTGCCACCTGTGCGCACACTTCAGTACAAACACAGGCAGCACCGCGTCCCTTCACAGCTCTAGTAAACTGTTCACAGGCACTGCTGGGTCAGCCCCCTGCCACCCCTGCCCCCCTGCGCTGGTCGGGCCACGAACAGACAGACTCCTGGTGGCCCGTGTTTACCGTCCGCCGCTGCTCCAGCTAGCTGCTGAGCTAACGCAGAGCTAACCCGGACCAGCAGCGCAGACGTCTACACAGCTCTACTGGGGGGGCTCTGGTCCTACTGCTGCTCCACCTCCAACATGACTGTGTGGAGCTGAGACCGTTTGGACCAACCGAAAGCAGAATGTGCGCTGTTCTTCCAACCAGAGGAAGCCGGGGGCGCTGCCCGCGGCTGCCGCGGACCGGCGCGGTGGTTACCTCGGTGTCCTGTCTCTCTGCCATGCCGAGTGCAGCATAGGGCCCGCGGGGCTGTTGGGAGCTCAGGTCAACAGCGGGCACTTCGCTCTGCTCACCGAGGCCCCCCCTGTACGTGTTTATCACCTGTGTCGTCTATTGGTCACGTGTTCTCTGAGCGCCGTCAGCCCGAACCACTACGTCACCGTGCTGCGTTCACAACCAGTAGGGACTTTGGTGCTTCCCTGTGGGACTCATCCTAGTGTTTTTTGATGGTCTGCAGTAACTAAGCAGTTAACTGGAAGAAGTGAAATTGTGTTCACTGTTTTCAAATAAACCATATTCTTCCTAACTTGTTGTCATCTCTAGAATTATTTCAAACAATACCTATTTAAATGAAGTAGTATTTTGCTACACACAGCACATATACTACTGTTCCTTCCAGATAAACAAAGTAAGTAAGGTTTACCACCCACATGTCTGACAATCGGAAACCCACACAGACACTGTTGTAACAAAGAGCTCACTCTTTCAAACCTCTTCACACAGATAGCCAGCAGAAGTCACTGTGCTCATTACTGGGGATTCATTACTTTGACACCTAAAGCATTCAATGAGTATCTTTCAAAATGAACAAAATGTTTCCTCACTCAAGGTTGACCATCGAAAAAAAGAGGCAGAGGAGAGGGCAGAAGGTGTGATGCTGATGAAAAATGTGGTTCTCACCAAGTTTAGTTCTTGTGGCTGCATCATTTCTAACAGGGTCGGACTCAAAGGTCATGTGATGCTACGTCAGTGCTCTTAAAGAACAAATGGTACCGGGGCCACTACAGAAGTTTGCAGATGAACATTTAATACCCATGAATTCACATTATACACACGACCACTGACAGTCTGTGTTACAGTTTGGCCCCACTTTAGTGACCATATGCAGACGGCATATGTTTGTTAGCGGAGTAGGAAACCAACCCATGAAATACAAAGTCAGCAGAACGAGAGCACAGTCTTTCTCCTGTTGCCTCACACATGTCCAGTCAAAGTCAGAGACCTTCAGTTATCTCATTTAGTTCAGTTTGTTACTCAGTTAACTTTACTTCCTCTCTGTCTCTGTGAATTCATGAAATGGTGAGATGTTAATAATGAACAGATATTCAATAATCTGTCTGTCTGTCTGTCTGTCTGTCTACAGAGGACTGAGGGAACCAGAATTGTTGAACAGGTAAAACCAGAGTAGTTAGTATTAAACTATACTGATCAATATAAAAATACTGCTGCTAAACTCAGATAAAACTGAAGTTATTCTGCTCGGCCCCAAACACCTCAGAGACACCTTTTCTACCAACATAACTGCTCTGGATGGCATTCCTCTGGCCTCCAGCTCCACTGTGAGGAATCTGGGAGTCTTATTTGATCAAGATTTGTCCTTTAACTCCCACATTAAACAGATTTCTAGAACTGCCTTTTTCCATCTACATAATTTTGCTAAATAAAAGTAAGTCGTTAAAGACTCTCCAGCTGGTGCAGAACACTGCTGCTCGTGTTCTGATGAGAACTAAGAGAAGAGACCATATTTCTCCTGTACTGGCTTCTCTTCACTGGCTTCCAGTAAAATCTAGAATAGAGTTTAAAATCCTTCTCCTCACCTACAAGGTTCTTAATGGTCAGGCTCCATCATATCTTAAAGAACTCATAGTACCGTACTACCCCACTAGAGCACTGTGCTCCCAGAATGCAGGCCTACTGGTGGTTCCTAAAGTCCTCTAAAGTAGTGATGGAGCCAGAGCTTTCAGCTATCAGGCTCCTCTCCTGTGGAACCTCCTTCCAGTTTGGGTTGGGGGGGCAGACACCCTCTCTACATTTAAGAGTAGACTAAAAACCTTCCTTAGTGATAAAGCCTATAGTTTAGGGCTGGATCAGGCCTTGGACCAGCCTCTAGTTATGCTGCTATAGGCTCAGACTGCCAGGGGACTCCCATGATGCACTGGGCTCCTCTCTCCTCCTCTTCCTCTCCATCCTGAAGCTTCATGTCTCTGTAATGTCTGTTACTAACTTGCTATCTTCCCCGGAGCCTTTCTGTGCTTTTCTCATCTCTCAGGTTCCTGTGGATCCTGGTCCTGGTTCTCCTGCTGTGGTTCTCTGGTTCCTGTGGATCCTGGTCCTGGTTCTCCTGTGGTTCTCAGGTTTCTGTGGATCCTGGTCCTGGTTCTCCTGCTGTGGTTCTCTGGTTCCTGTGGATCCTGGTCCTGGTTCTCCTGTGGTTCTCAGGTTCCTATGGATCCTGGTCCTGGTCCTGCTGCTGTGGTTCTCTGGCTTCATGAATCACTGCTGCGGATCGTCACCCACCGACACTTTACTGATATTAGTCCTGTTATTATTATTCATATATGAACTATTGTCAGCACTATAGCTACTGTTACTGAATGTTGAATTCCTGAATCGTTGGGTCTCTTAATTAAAGAGTTTGGTCTGAGCTGCTCTTTATTGAAAGTGTCTTGAGATAACATAAATATAAATAAAGATTGATTGCTTGATTGATTTCTAAGTAACTGGCCGCTGCAGCTGATCTCTTTTGCTGCACTTTTTCTAGTAGGAAGTTTGGCTTTCCGAGTCGTCCAGAACGCAGCGGGCTGTCGTGTGTTGATGACGTCACGCTACATGCGCCGAGGAGTCGCCGTCTTCCCCACGCTGTTGGCAGAAGTCAGAGCCTCACTGTCATTACTTCAGGCATGGAGAAGAAAGAGAAGAAACGGAAGCCCGTGAAGACGATAGACGGCGTCGACCCCGTGAAAAACTTCGAGAAATGGAAGAAAAAATACAACAAGACGAAAGTCCGAGTGAAGCGAGAGAGAGCGCAGAGCAGGAAGCCGGAGTGGCAGGTCGAACGGGAAGACATCGACAGGCTGGTCCGCAGGTACGGCGACATCAACACCAAGCAGGCGGTCAAGTTCTCAGACTTCCCCATCTCAAAGAAAACCTTGCTGGGTTTGCAGGAGGCTCAGTACAGACAGCCCACAGAGATCCAGAGGCAGACGGTCGGCTTCGCCCTGAAAGGGAAAGATGTCCTCGGCGCCGCTAAGACCGGCTCCGGGAAGACTTTAGCCTTCCTTATCCCGGTGCTGGAGTGTCTGTACCGCCAGCAGTGGAGCTCCATGGATGGCCTTGGTGCTCTCATCATATCACCCACCAGAGAGCTCGCCTACCAGACCTTCGAAGTCCTCCGCAAGGTGGGCAAGAACCACGAGTTCTCCGCGGGGCTCATAATCGGTGGGAAGGACCTGAAGAGCGAATCAGAAAAGATCCACCGCACCAACATCGTCATCTGCACCCCAGGCCGGCTGCTCCAGCACATGGACGAGACGGCCGCCTTCCATGCCTCTAACCTTCAGATGCTGGTCCTGGACGAAGCCGACCGCATCCTGGACATGGGCTTCGCCGACACACTCAACGCCATCGTGGAGAACCTTCCTCAGTCGCGGCAGACGCTGCTGTTCTCTGCCACGCAGACCAAGTCGGTGAAAGACCTGGCACGGCTCAGCCTCAAAGACCCAGAGTACGTGTGGGTTCATGAGAAGGCCAAGTTCAGCACGCCGGCCACGCTGGAGCAGAGCTACGTGGTGTGTGAGCTCCACCAGAAGGTCAACATGCTCTACTCGTTCATCAGGAGCCACCTGAAGAAGAAGATCATTGTCTTCTTTGCCAGCTGCAAAGAGGTGCAATACCTGTTCCGGGTCCTCTGCCGCCTCAGGCCCGGAATGCCAGTCCTGGCTCTGCACGGCAAGCAGCAGCAGATGAAGAGAGTGGAGGTCTACAATGACTTTGTCAGGAAGCAGAACGCCGTGCTCTTTGCCACTGACATCGCTGCCAGAGGCCTGGACTTCCCCGCCGTCAACTGGGTGCTGCAGTTTGACTGTCCGGAGGACGCGGACACCTACATCCACAGGGTGGGCCGGACTGCCAGGTACAAGGAGGGGGGAGAGGCCCTCCTGCTGCTGCTCCCCTCGGAGGAGAAGGGCATGGTCGGCCAGCTGCAGGATAAAAAGGTTCCCATCAATAAGATCCAGGTGAGCCAGCATCACAGTGCACGTAGGAAGCAATGGCAAGCCTCCAGTACAGCACAACTTGTACCGGACTCTGATGTCCAGTCACATATGAAACCAAAGACATCCAGTGTCACAGCAGGCAGGCAGCACAGAGTCCTGCTGTGAAACACTGAACCCTCAGGGTGCATTACATCACACACACACCAAGAGGAGGAACAAGCAGACAGCCCTCATAAAACCAGACCCAGTGAGTCTGAGAACATATGCTAATGATTTAATCATGTGGCCAGCACTCCATCTCTACAGTGATCACGTTACAACAAAAAAAACTTGTTTTATTTCTACAGTTGAACTGCCATTATCACCATCTTTAGATTCTCTCACACGCATCAAAGAAACCTCCCCTCCTCTCAATTTCGATGTGACTTAGTTACCAGTACTGTTGTAGACAGAAGTGTAGCCATTCATCATGCACACAACATCTTAGACCAGTTTTATTCAAATGTATTTCAGATTTTAAAAAGCCCACAGAGCTGACAGATGAGCACCTTTCAGTCGCTTCAGTCGAGTGGAGTTTGGTACAAAAGAGAAGAATGGTGTCTTAAAGGAATGGGTTGACAGTTTTGTGTGGAAAAAAATAGAGCCTGAGATATTAATGGAATAAGAAGCCCCTCATGAAAATATTACTCCACAGCACTACTGTTGGTCAGAAGCAGGTTGAAGTGTGAGACAACATCTGTGATTAATTTCATTGTCTGATTGATTCCAGGTGAATGCAGACAAACTGCAGAATGTGCAGCAGAAGCTGGAGGCCTTCCTGGCCCAGGAGAAGGAGCAGAAGGACCGAGCTCAGAGGTGCTTTGTGTCCTACCTGCGCTCCGTCTACCTGATGAAGAACAAAGAGGTGTTTGATGTCTTCAAACTGCAGATCGAGGAGTATGCACTTTCTCTGGGCCTTGCCGTGGCTCCGAGGGTGCGTTTCTTAAATAAAGCTCGGACACAGAGAGCAGAGAAAGAAGGCCAGAGAGGGGAGGAGGAGTGGTGTGAGGAAGAGGAAGAGCTGAGGAGCTTTAAGGCCCAGCTGAGAGGGAAGGTCCAGAGCTCCCAGTCAGAAGATTCTGCTGCTGATGATGATGAACAAGAGGTAGATGTGTCCAAGACACTACTTGTGTGTGCAGATGACGACGAGGACAGCGAGGATGACGATGATCAAAGAGATTTGGACCTGCTGACAGTTAAAAGAAAAGATGTCTTCAATCTGACGGAGGACCAGGACAGTTCAGAGGAACCCACCAACGACTCCAAAAAGAAAATGGATAAAGAGACAAAGTTCAAAGACGCTAAAAAGGCCCTCAAGAAAAACTTCAAACTCAACACCAAGGTCACTTTTAATGAAGAAGGACAGGCTGTGCAGCAGTGGCCACCAGTCCAACGGGCAGTGACTGAGGAGGAGGAGGAGGAGGTTTCAGGCATCAACGTGGAGAAGGCCAGGGAGAGGCTGAGACGTGAGGACCAGGAGTTTGACAAGCAGGAGTACAGCCGCAAAGTGAAAGCCAAACACAGAGAGCAGAGGCTGAAGGCGAAGGCAGCCAGGAGGGAGGCCAGCAAGCAGCACACACACAGGTCAGACGAGGACGAGGAGGATGAGGTGGTGGCCTACCTGGCCAATCACAGCGAAGACGAGTTTGACCCCAGCACACTGCCAGACCCTGATGAACTGCACTCTGAGGAGGAGCGGCAGGAGGAGGGTCAGATATGCTCAGCGAAACGCCAGCACAGCAGTGAAAGCATTGATGAGGATGAGAAGGAGTTCACAGCGGGGGCGAGGAAGAGAGCGAGGCAGCAGGATGACGAGCACACAGCCCTGGACACCGGCCTGTCTCTGGCTGAGGACGAGGAGCTAGTCCTGCAGCTGCTGGGAGGACGGAGGTAGAGGAGGCAGGAACACGGTGCTCAACTCCTAATTCAAGACTGCGTGTTGTTGTGTTCATATGGGAAACGTTCTGACCCCTAGTCTAGCATGGGTCAGGCTCCAAATACTGGGTCCTACAACTCCCAGAATGCCACTGTTGTCATTACAGCTCCTGAACACTTGGCTTCAAATCTTTGTTATCTTTAACATTAAATGTTCAGGACAAAATAAAGAAGTTAAAAAGCTAAAGTAGCTCTGTAATATTTGTCAGGACTGTGTTTGGTCAGATCGATAATCACAGCTGTCACTAGATTCTCATTCAGATGTTGATTCATAAAAGTAGGGGTCATCCCCCTCCGGTCGGCCGCCCCCTGCAGACCAGCGAGGGAGGGACACAGACGGACTCCTGTAGTGAACAGGAAGCAGTGCGGTCATGTGGGAGCTCAGCACTCATAGCAAGGTGGAGATGAAATAAACATGGTTAATCCTTGGAAAGTCCAGTTTAGTTCAAAAGCCAGGTGTGGTTCCACATTCAACATTGTCACAGGGTTAGAGGTAACAGTGTTAAAGGTCTTTCAGTTTAAAGTGAGGACTGACTTAGTGTGGATGGTGTGAGTGAGCAGCAGGTGCTGTTAAAGGGTTCCAGTGAGTGCTACCCTGTACGCCATGTGTGTCTCTGAGCTCTGACATGAGATGACTGCATGTCCTTCCTCATACATTAGTAAAGCTCATTTTGCTAAAAATGTTTGAATCCTGTGTTGTTTATGGTCATGTTGACTAGCAAGAAGCCAGCAAATGATTTCATGTCAGACGGCATCGTTTAGGATCGATGCGAAGGATTTTCATCACATGAAGCCTGGACCTCTCCTTCATAGCAGCTGCATTCTGTTTTTGGGGAGGTTTGTAGGATTAGGATTATCAGCAGTTAACAGTGCCATGTAGCTCTGAGGGGTGGCACCGGAAGGGTTATCCCCCTTGGCCTCCCGGGTGTCCAGCTCTGCGTGCTGTGTCGTCGTTCTGACATTATGTGCGCACGCCGATACCTTCTCTCCTCAGGTGGACCCTGTCAGTCCAAACCCTGCCTGGCTTCACTCCACACAGCTGACCAATCACTGCTCAGTGGGCCTGATTGTTTTGGAAGTTAAGTGTTGGATGGATGCGGTCCCCACTCGATTATTTGTTCTAAGCTCATAGATCCACGAGAATCAGACAGACAGTAATGGAACATTTTGGCCACTAACTGCCAGCACACACATCGCAGAGGCAGCAGAGATCTTAACTCTCAATCACACAATGAAATAGCAGCAGCAGCAGGAACTGGAACAATGACCAAATCTGAGAAAACGATATAATCAATGATAAATATCTTGATGCCAAAATAAGTAAGGCACAAAGTAAATAGTATTTTCAAACACAAACCAACACGTGACCAGTGATTAAAAAATGGCCTCATTTCCTCAGCATTGTAAATGAATATCTAGAAAAGCATGTAGAGCAGGGTTATTCAACTAAACTCAACTCAAATAGTTTTTGAATAACTGTGCGTATTAAAATAAAGTTCATAACTTGAGAGAAATAAAGTTTGGCAGCAGCTTTTCCCTTTTATTTTAACTGTCACATCTTGACTGAACAGTCAACCAACTTTACAATAAACCTCAAACCCACATAGCGTCATGTGGGATGGCTTAACTCAAATGCAGTTGGTCTGTGTGTTTCCTGATCTGCTCCACCAACGCTGTAAACACTAGAAAAGCTGCGCCGGTTAAAATAGAAGCGTCTCGTCAAATTTAAAATCCCCTTATAATTTATTGATAATAGGTCCGGGTCCTTACACTGTGTTCCAAATTATTATGCAAGTAGGATTTCAGTTAAATAAACTTTTGTTTTTTTGTTTTTCAATGAAATGTTTTGCTTGTGTTGTTTCTCCTGTCTGTTTAAAACACTGACATCAATTTCAGAAAGGTTTCATCATTTATTTGGCAGGTGAGCCTAATTAAAGGGAAACTACTTAAGGAGGTTGTTCCACATTATTATGCAAGTCACAGGTTTCATGCAATCTGGTGAGAAAGAAAGATCTTTCTGCAGATGAAAAGAGTGAAATATTGCAATGCCTTGCAAAAGGTATGAAAACACTGGAAATTTCACAAAAACTTAAGAGAGATCATCGTACTGTGAAAAGATATGTGTGTGATTCAGAGCGCAGACGGGTTCCTTTAGATAAAGGTGTATTGAGGAAGCTTTCTGTCAAGCAAATACATCGTATTAAGACAGCAGCTGTTAAGAAGCCACTGCTGAGCAGCAAACAGGTATTTGAAGCTGCTGGTGCCTCTGGAGTCCCAAGAACCTCTCCATGCAGGATCCTTCAGAGGCTTGCAGTTGTGCATAAAGCTGTATTTCGGCCACCCCTAACCAATGCTAACAAGAAGAAACGTTTGCAATGGGCTCGGAAATACATGAAGACCAATTTTCAAACAGTTTTATTCACTGATGAATGCCGTGCTACACTGGATGGTCCAGATGGATGGAGTTCTGGGTGGCTGGTGGATGGCCACCATGTCCCAACAAGGCTGCGACGTCAGCAAGGAGGTGGTGGAGTGATGTTCTGGGCTGGAATAATGGGGAGTGAGCTGGTAGGCCCCTTCAGGGTGCCCGAAGGCGTCAAAATGACCTCTGCAAAATATGTGGAGTTCCTAACGGATCATTTCCTGCCTTGGTATAAAAAGAAGAACCATGCCTTCCGGAGTAAAATCATTTTCATGCAAGACAATGCACCATCCCATGCTGCAAAAAATACCATTGAGACCTTAGCTGCTATGGGCATAAATGGAGAGAAGATCATGGTGTGTCCACCATCATCCCCTGACCTCAACCCTATTGAGAACTGTGGAGCATCCTTACAAGGAAGATCTATGAGGGTGGGCGGCAGTATACCTCAAAACAGCAGCTCTGGGAGGCAATTCTGGTATACGCAAATGAAATCCAGGCAGAAACTATACATGGACTCACAAGTTCAATGGATGGGAGAGTTGTGAAGGTGATGTTCAAGAAGGGCTCCTATGTTAACATGTAACTTGACCTGTAAAGATGTTTTTGATTGAAACAGCATTTATTTTGAGAAAAAAATATCTCCTAATGCAGAGAATACAATTTTCAATTGTTTCAATTCTTTATAACCTATTGAATGCTTTGAAAGTCTGTTGTACATAATAATTTGAAACATTGTATTTTGAGTTATTTAAAAAAATATATAGTTGTCATCATCTGACAACTGTTTTGTTTAATAAAATCCTGATTATAATATAATAGTTGAGGACTTAAAAATTCGTACCAATTCGTACCATTCGTCATTTGTATTGACTATTTAGGAAAAACTAACAAAAACAGCATATGCGTAATAATTTGGAACACAGTGTATAGGAAGGTGTCTGG